>NC_133144.1:52378579-52692017 GCF_048418815.1 Hemitrygon akajei | reverse complement strand
CCTTTGTCAGGACTGACGAAGGGTCTCGGCCCGAAACGTCGACAGTGCTTCTCCTATAGATGCTGCCTGGCCTGCTGTGTTCCACCAGCATTTTGTGTGTGTTGTTGTAACAATCTCGATGTCTTGCCAGAGATGTTCGATCAGGTTATGCTCAGGACTTTGACTGGGCCACTCAAGGACATCAATTTTCTTCATTTGAAGTCATTATACGGTTGCTCCAGCAGTGTGCTTTGGATCATTGTCCTGCCAAAAGACAAACTTTCTCCCCAGTTTAATCTTTCTGACTGAGGCTAGTTGTTTTTTTCACCCAAGATCTCTCTGTATTTAACAGTATTCATCTGCCCATCAATTCTAACCAGATTTCCAATCCCTGCTGCTACAAAGCATCCCCAGAGCATGATGCTACTTCCACCATACTTTGGTAGGGATGATGTTACATGGCTGATGCACAGTATTAGAATTATGCTACATGTACCGCTTAGTGCCGAAGCCAAAAAAGTTCCACTTTAGTCTCCTCCAAAAACAAGACCTTCTTCCACATCTTTACAGTATTTTCTAAGTGATGCTTTGCAAAGTCTTTATGGGCAAGGATATATATTTTTTTAATCTATATAGCCAGGGCTTCTTCCTTGCCACTCTTCCATAAATACCCTTTTTGTGCAAGATCTGAGAGATTGTGAAGCCATGAACTTCATCTCCAGTTGCAGTCACTAACTTCTGAGCTCACAGAGTGAATGCTGGCACCACAGTAGCCTCTCTTACAAGTACCATTCCTCCCTGGCAACTAAGTTTAAAGGGACAGCCTGACCTATGCAATATGGCTGTGGTTTCTTATTTTTCCCACTTTTTTTTTTAAACGATGGACTGTACTAAGCTCTCAGATATGTTTAGTGCCTTTGAGATGGTCCTGAAACCTTCCCCAAATTTGTCTTCTCTACTACAGTTTCCCTGACTTGTCTTGAATACTCTTTTGTCCTCATTTTGGTTTGGTCTGTTGAGAATCTACCATATTGTTGGACCTTAGAGAAAGGGGGCATTTATTCTTGTGAATTCGTTGAAAACAGGTGATCCTCCTATATTCCACATCAACAAATTGGGGGAGTTGGTAAGGTAATACAGCACATTGCACCTCAGGAAATTTATCATAGTAATTACAAAGGGGGCGAATCCTTTTCAGCCTCACAATTTTGTTTTTTTTAATTTTTAGTAAATTACTGACAGATTTTGGAATTTTTCTTTTGATTTGACATGATGCAAAATGTTTTGTAGATTAGCTCAAAAATAATCCTGAATATTTTTTGAATTTAGAAAATTAGACAGTAAAATGTGAAAACAGCTGTGGGGGCTGAATACTTTTTAAAAGGCACTGTACATCCATGCTATGGGAATGCCACTAAAAAGCTAAATAAGCATAATGCATATTTATGGATTTTCCAATATTCCTCAATTATAAGGATCCAAACACATTTGAAAGTTCACAATCTAACAGTGTTCAGCTTCATTTTTAAGAAAGAAGTCTCTTTATGCATCCAATCAAACTTATTTAGTCAGGTTCCAGTGAAGTACCTTTACTACAGTTAAGGTGCTTTAAAAAGAGAAGTTGGTTTTGAGCACTTTGCAGGAACAGTGTTCAGACATCAAACATGGCCATTGTGAATAACTGATGACAAAGGTATGGCAAAAAAATGCATCTCTTTAACTCACAGAAACATTGCAAGAAAAAGGGCGAATCTAACAGATCGAAAATCTGCATAGCAACACAGGAAGTACAGTTTCAAACCAAGTCCAGACCAAAATGCTTACTATTTTAAGTACGGAATACTTTGTAAAGAAGTTGGCATTTCAATAAAAAAAATCTATACAACAAAATCCATAAATAATCCTGAAGGCACACATTCAGCGATTCAGGAACAGCTTCTTCCCCTCTGCCATCCGATTCCTAAATGGACATTCGATCCTTGGACACTATCTCACTTTTTTTAAATATACAGTATCTCTGGTTTTTTGCACATTTTTAAAAATCTATTCAGTATACATATACTTCAATTGATTTATTTTTTTCTCTTCTGTATTATGTATTGTATTGAACTGCTGCTGCTAAGTTAACTAATTTCACACACAAACACGAGGAAATCAGCAGATGCTGGAAATTCAAGCAACACACACAAAATGCTGGTGAAACACAGCAGGCCAGGCAGCATCTATAGGAAGAAGTACAGTCGACGTTTTGGGCCGAGACCCTTCATCAGGACTAACTGAAAGAAGAAATAGTAAGAGATTTGAAATCTCTGCCTGGCCTGCTGTGTTCCACCAGCAGTTTGTGTGTGCTGCTTAACAAATTTCTTGTAACATGCCAGTGATAATAAACCTGATTCTGATTCCACATCAATGATTATATAGTGGATTCTCATTAATTGGGCCATCGATTAATTGGGGCAGCTGCATACTTGGAACAACTCTTAAAAAACAAAAACTGAGAAAACTGCCAGGATTCTCTTTGCTTAATCAGGGGCAAGAGGCTGTGCTGAACAGGTTCTAAGTAGTGTTAGTTTGGCGTACCTTGACACTACACCATGCTTAAAGCAAACAGTTTTAAATAGTGACAGTTGCGTGTGTTTGTGTCACTGACTGTTGCTGAGAAATAAGCAGTAAGACAATTCGGAACTGATTTGCTCACTGCAGTTTCAAGCATTCAAGCTCAGAGATGCCAGAAACTGCCAGGAATGAAACTGAAAGGATTTCACCACTTCAACAAATTAGGAACTACGAATAATTCGAGGTATCAGCAACCATCTTTAAAGTAACAAATGAAAATGAAGAATTGGAGGATGCAATCGGTAAAAGGATTGTATGAATGCATTCCATTATCTGCACTAGGTATTCTTGTTCATTGTGTACACTAGGTGGATTCCTCCATTGATAACTATTAGGAACAAATACACTACCAATAGACTGAAAAAACACATAATTCTAATTTGTTCTGTATTTTATTTAAATAAATAACTTGTTACTCAGTTCTTTTTTATACCTTTTTAACTGTTTCCACGACATGTCAGCTAATATAGGCAGCCACTAAATTGGGCCAAAAAATATTGGTCCCAATGTGTCCCAATTAACCAGAATCCACTGTACTTATCAAGCATACAGATCAGTAAATGAACTGATTCACTTGAAATCATAGCTCAAAGTATGCAGGAAAATATGTGTTATATATCCAATCAAATTGGTTAATTCTTCTAACATCAACCTAAATGCAGAGCTGGAACTAATAACAGCTCAAAAACAAATCAGTGTGTACTGGAAGGCCATACAAGCTGCAAGTGATCAGTCAAACATATCTTGTCACTGTTGGTATCAACAAGCATGTGCAAGATAATATTGTCAAAGACTCCCTTGTAGCCAACTCCTGATGGTTAATAAACCACTGATCTATCATCTAAAGAATTGCCATTTGCAAGAGGAAAGAAAATGGCAGAAGGGGTAGTCAAAGCAAAATCTAATGTTCTGTGTTCCTCAGCGTACAAGTCATTCACCATAATTTTTCCAAACTTTTAAAGATGCTTTGCAGTATTACAAAAAATAAGAACACAAGTAATGATTTATGACTTCATACATTGTTCATGATAGGGAATCCAATCTTATGAAACAGACTTAACAATTTCCAGACAAAATGAAATCATTTGGGAAAGAACGCCACTTCAACCAAACAGAACTTAACTAGAACACACCACAATTTTCATTCCTGATAAACGAGGGAAATGAGTGCAGTGGATTCTGGCTATTTGAGCCATCGGTTAATTGGGGCAGCCACTTATTTGGGAGAACTCTTAAAGAACAAAACCTAATTGATAAAATTGCTGGGATTCCTTTTGTTTATTTGGGACACTATGCTGCTTAAATGGGGCAGAAGACTACTGTTGAACTGTTTCTAACTAGCGTCATTCAGATGCACTTGTGTGCATGTTAGACACTACACCATGCTTAAGTGTAAAAAGTTTTTAAAACAGTGTCAGTTGCCTGTGTTTGTGTTCAAAAAGCTGTGATTTTTGTCATTGATAGTTGGCAAGGAATAAGCAGCAAGACAATTACAATGGTTTTGCTCATTGCAGTTTCAAGTATTCAGACTTGGAGATGCCAGAAACAGCTGGGAGTGAAAATGAAACAATTCATTTCAACCACTTAACAAGTTAGGAACTACAAATAATTTAAAGCTATTGATAATCATCTTGAATGTTATAATGAAAATGAAGATTTGGAGGATGAAATTGCATTGTAATAACGGCAGCCTATTATCTACACCAGGTGTCTGCGCTGATCTTGTTCATTGTGTACTCTGGATGAATTCCTCCTTTGATAACTATTAAGAACTAATGCACAATTTTATAGCTCTGTAGTACTACCGGTAGTGTTCTGATTTGTTCTGAATTTCATTTAAATACGTAATTTATTTCTCAGCTTGTCTTATTTATACCTTTTTAAGTATTTCCATGAAACTTCAGCTAATTGGGCCAAAATATACTGGTCCCGATGTGCTCCAGTTAACTGGAACCCACTGTATTTATATCGTGCTGACTGGGAAAGGTGAGAGGCATTGATCGTGTGGATAGTCAGAGGCTTTTTCCCAGGGCTAAAATGGTTGCCACAAGAGGACACAGGTTTAAAGTGCTGGGAAGTAGGTACAGAGGAGATGTCAGGGGTAAGTTTTTTTTACTCAGAGTGGTGAGTGCGTGGAATGGGCTGCCAGCAACGGTGGTGGTGGAGGCAGATACGATGGGGTTTTTAAAAGGCTTTTAGATAGGTACATGGAGCTTAGTAAAATAGAGAGCTATAGGTAAGCCTAGTAATTTCTAAGGTAGGGACATGTTTGGCACAACTTTATGGGCTGAAGGGCCTGTATTGTGCTGTAGGTTTTCTATGTTTCTCTGCAGCTTTGACATATGTTAGTCAATCAACCCACCTTTAAAACTAAAGTAACTAAAGACTGAACATCACTAAGGCACATTAACCAAGAAGCAAGAGCATGTTAATTGTCTAAGAAGTGGATGAGGGGAGAGTTTTGTACCTTAAAATAATGCTCCTGGAGAAAAATGGATTTCAAAATTTACACATTATGTTGACTGGGTGACTCTCAGTTAAGACTGACCATCTAAATGATAGAAGAGCTCGTTTTGCACTGCTGATGATTTAGGGGTTATTTATCATTCTGGAACTCTATCAGTCCATGTAAAGTAGGAATTAATTTTAACACATATTCTCCAGAAATCAGAGACTTAGATAAGTTACCTTCTGCAGTATTTAGCCCCTCCCTCAGGTGTTAAGTCACAATATTTCAAGGGAATAAAAATATCTTACAGAAAAGGTCACTCAAGAGTTAAAAGCAATGCATAAAAAGGCCAAGGAGAAAGTGTGTACATAAACAACTAATTCTGTATAAAACATTCAATTTCCATAAGGATACTGTATCGTTTTTGCAAAAAAGCAAGTATCATTTTTTGTAAAAAAAATTATGCTATATAAACAACAGCATATTATAAAACTGTTATGGTGGGCCTTTTCCCAAAATAGTTATCCTTTCAAGACAACATAATCAATTCCAAATTCTTAAATGAAATGGAGGTTGTAGATAAAAGAATTTATTAAGTCTTGCTCTGAGTCCCAGGAAACCAAAATAATCAGCATATTTGAAAAGAAAATTGACTACCTGTAGTAAATGCCAAGATGCCCTTCTTCAATCTTGTGTATGGAAGAGTAGAGGCAAAACGCTACGAATGCAGTTAATACGCCCACAACTGCTCCAACATGCGTCATGGTCATGCTGCCTTACCTATAGGTGAGGGATGCAAACAACAGCGTAAATGTAAACAGCACAGGAGAAAAATTATATTTTAAAAAATTTGACATTCAAAATCCAATTTACATAAAATCCAACATTTACCTAACATGAAAACACATACATCTTAACATGAACACACAAAAGTCCTTTCAAATCTACACTTCATAATGTTGCGACAGTTTAGGCAGGCTTAGTTATATCTATATAAATGGAAATCATGCGTACACACAAACTCTTTTACAAGATTAATTAAGTCTTGATTTTATTCAATCAGCCAGGAACATGCTATCATCAATTTAAACACATCCAATAAACACTTTTGAACTAACTTTAATTCTTGAGCAACAGTAGCTTCGGCAACTTTGTAAAATTCACTTGACAAAAAGGCATTGGCAACTCCTTGTACATTTTCTTTTCAAGCGTAATCAACTTTCAGCAACCCGATGCCTTTGTTAACCTGTAAGTAAACTGCCAACCGTAAAACAAATTTCCTGCTTTTTCAGGTTTCTCAGTGGGATTTACAGGAAGACATTTCTTGCTTGACTTTGCTTCCTGTCACACCTCCAATAGTGCCCTTAGGTCAGCTGCATGGTCATCATTCAAGGACCACCTTTCAGTGATGTTGTGTTCCCTCAGCCCTGGTACATCTACTGGTGTACGGTGGTGGCAGGGAAGTCTCCCTGAAACCCCCTGCAGCTTCCAATGGGGTTAGCCAGTCCCCCAATTTCTGCCCTTCCTCCTCAGCCACAGCCAAAAGCTGCCCTTTTCTGCCTCTTCAGTCAACTCTCTGGTGACCCTCCTGAACCTCGCTCCGGTCACTGCCAGATCACAGAGTAACCTTGTTATTGATGTGCTGACCTCAAATACAGTATTTTCTGCCAAATTTTGGCACATGTAGGACAATAGTGATTCTATCCCACTAAGAATTATTTACCATTTCCCAAAAAGTAAAAAAAAATGCAGGATAAACAATTGTGGTTTCTTATCTACTGTGGATAGTCAAAAGCTTTTTCCCCAGGGATGAAATATCTAACACGAGAGGGCACAGTTTTAAGGTGCTTGGAAGTAGGTACAGAGGAGATGTCAGGGGTAAGTTTTTTACTCAGAGAGTGGTGAATGCATGGAATGGAATGCTGGCGATGGTGGTGGAGGCAGATACAATAAGGTTGTTTAAGAGACTCCTGGATAGATACATGGAGCTTAGAAAAATAGAGGACTATGGGTAACCCTAGGTAAATCCTAAGGCAAGGACATGTGCAGCACAGCATTGTGGGTCGAAGGGCCTGTATTTTGCTGTAGGCTTTCTATGCTTCAATGTTACTCTTATTCAGCAAAGCATTATACTTGTTTTCCAAAAACTCCTGCAAGAAATCAATATGGGAGTACCAGCAAGGTAGCGTAGGTTAGCATAATGCTTTATGGTGCCAGAGAACAGGGCTCAGCTCCACCACTGTCTGTAAGGTAGCGTAGTGGTTAGTATAATGCTTTATGGTGCCAGAGAACAGGGTTCAATTCCCACCACTGTCTGTAAGAAGCTTGTACATTCTCAATCATGGCCAGGAGGTTTCCTCTGGGTGCCTTGCTTTCCTCCAACATTCCAGAAACGTACGAGCTAGTAAGTGGTGGCCACGCTACGTTGGCACTGGAAGCGTAGCAACACTTGTGGGCTCTTCCCAGCACAATCCTTGGACTGTGTTGGACACTGATGCAAACAAAGCATTTCACTATATTAATGAATAAGTGAGAAATAAAGCTAATCTATCTATGCTAGTCACCACTTAAATTTCCTGCCAGCAGAACAACATGCTGTACTCCAAACTTTCTTGGTTTAAAACTGCTCTTTTACCAAAATTCATACCACATGGAATAAATGCACTTTTTTCCACATAATGCTCTACCTGTCACCACCTTAAATACCGTAGATTCCGGATTTTAAGCCGCTACTTTTTTCCCACATTTTGAACTGCTTTGAACTTTGCGGCCTTTAATACGGAGCGGCTAATGCATTATTTTTTTTCATGCCGCCTCGTAAACATTTTGCCTCGTAACAGTAGACCAATAAAATTGATGAGTAGTTCACAGAGGTCCAATGAAATTGTACGATAAATCAAGCGCACTTTCACAATTAAATTATTGTAAATCAGTCATTTGTACTCACCCTCATCAACATGGAAAACACTCGAAGAAAAGCATTGTGCTGCCTTTATGGCAGTTATTTAGTTTATAATATTTTCGCTTAGTAATTCATTTTCTAGTTAAAGTTAGAAGAGTTTTAACTATATTTGTTTTCTGTACTACATCGCGGGATGCTATGACGTCACACCCGGTTTCGCCGCATCTTGTGGGATACCAGTTTGCGATAAACGGAAAGGAGGGGGGGAGCGGCGGAGCCAAAACGCTGCTTTTAAGTTAAAGGCGATCAATAACTTTTCCTGGTAGGCTGCAGTATATATATTTTTTACCAGTCGTTAGGAGATATTGGAATGTTGTTCAGTAAAGAAGTATACGCAACGTATATTTAAAAGTAGCCGCGTTACGGGCACGGTTCGAAAAAAAGCATTTGCAATATGTATTTGTTTTTGTTACCATATGGATTTAATTAAAAGTTAAAAAATCCTCACGTGTAATATCTTTCTGTGTAAATATCTCATATTACAACGTGGGACACCTGCGGCCGAAAATCCGGTGCGGCCTTTACAAGTAAAAAATTGATTTTATTTCTAAAATTAGAGCCAGCGGCTTTTAATCAGGTGCGCTCTGTAGTCCGGAATCTACGGTACTTAGTTTGTTCATATCCCTTTTTAGATTCTTGCCTCCCTTTCTCATTCACTTTCCCACCTGGCTTTGTTTCTCCAGTAAAGCTTGCAAACTACTTTTAAACTGAATTTAATAGTCTGAACTATCAGGCAGCAACTCCAGAAAATAACTATCATTAAAGTGACACATATGCTTCATTTCATTGTTTAAATAATAATTCTAAAGTACATGAGTACTTACAGAATATGCTAGGATGATGTTTAAAGTTATAAAACTTTTATATGGAATCAGTTCAATGTCTTCCAGCAGCAGTTCATAACATTTGTCCTGTATTGCTGTTGGGGACTGTCATGTGGGTTTTCATTCATAAGTTAACATCTGAATCTGAATAAAACATAAGGAAACCATTACAAGCAGAATGAAAGTGATTCGATATCTATATGATGTGAATAATCATGAGAGGTTATGGTCTGCAAAATGTTGAGAAACAGCTCAAATGAAACCATTACCCTTGCATTACAGAATGAAATAAATGGACTTCTAACAATCTTAATAAAATAATGAAGTGTAAATACATAAAAACACAAGAAACTACTTTTAATGATGCATCATAATGAGTTGTATCATAGGTTGGTAAGGAATTGCTCTGCCCAAGATCACAATTGCAGAGCTGTGAATGAAGCCCAGTCCATCACACAAAGCAGCCTCCTCTCCATAGTCTACACTTCCCATTGCCTCAGGACAGCAACTAACATAATAGCCACCCTGGTTATTCTCTTTTCTTCCCACCTCCCAATGGGCAGATGATACAAAAGCACGAGAGACACGTATCACCAGACTCAAAGACAGCCTCTTTCTCACTGTTATAAGACTCTGGAACAAATCTCTCTTGCAATCTCCCTTGTCATGGTCCTTGCATTCTATTTGTCTATCTGCATTGAACATTGTCAGTAACTTAAAGTTCAAAGTAAGTTTATTATCAAAGTACATATACATTATTGACAAGAGAAAGGGAAAGGTGGATTACTGGCGCCTTAAAACCAGTCGCTTCGGACAGATGGGGCTTGTCAGCAGTAGTTGGCAGATCATCGAGAAGGAATACTCTAATCTTAAACCTCCGCTGCCTTGCAGCTATATCCACTCATGGGGAAGGCTTTGGGAGGTAAACCCAGAGAAAAAAGCAGTCCTACATTGATTTCAATGCTGACTGGCACCTCCTGCAATGCTGCTGGTACCAAACTGTATCAGTCTCTGCCACTTTCCTGGGTTCATCAGTTGCGTGGAAAGGGGGAGCTTGCTACATGGGCAACAGCATGCTCTCCACATCATACTGCCCAGGCTTGTGTATCTAGATAGCTGAGATGCAATATCCATGGTAAACTTTGACCAACAGAGGCCCTCATATGTCACCATAAATAACCCTGAAATTCATTATCTTGCAGGCATACCTAATAAATTCTTAATAGTATAATATTCATAAAATCAATAACAGACCGCACCATGTAATTTTAACATGATGTTCTGTTTTTCTCCCCACTAACTCAATGTTATTATGTTTGACATGATCAGTATGGATAGTACCCAAAAGCTTTTCATTATAACTCAATACAGGTGACAATATTAAATTTATAAATTGAAAAAATAGGAGGAGTAGGCAATCAGGTCCTTCAGGACTACCTTGCCAGTTAATATGACCATCACCGATCTATACCTCTTCCTCTCTGACAACTGTCCATCCCTCTTATTCCTTGATCTATCAAATACAGATCCACGTACATTTTAAATACTTCTAATGAACCCAAAACATGCCAGGAATGAGAATTCCAGAGATTCACCACCCTCTACAAGAAATTTTTACATACTTGTTTTTAAAAAACTGGCTCCTCATCTTGTAGTTATGTTCCCTAGTTTGAGACTTGTCCTCTACTGAAGACATCCCCAATTCTAGCCAGTCAAATCCCTTTAGGATCTTATACATTTTAATGAGTTTACACCTCGTTTTCCTAAATTCCAAGGAGTCTAAACCTGGAGAATAATTTGAGGCAAATAATTCAAAGACTTAAATATTAAGAAAGTATTGTCTTTGAATGGGTAGACAATTTTCACATTTGGATTTATTAACACAATTAAAAATTTATTAGAAATAGCACTTATTGCAATCAACTCTAGGTGGCTATTATGATATGAAAACTCCAACCATAAGTTTTGTGTATACTACCGGGCCTTTTATTGTGACATGCCACCAGTTTAGATATGTTGTGAGTGCAGGGGGTAGGGGGTAGAGGAGCAACTATAGATAAATGCAGATGGAAAATAAGATTAGGTGGGCCAGAAAGGAGGCAGCAGTTCAAATAGTCTTATTGGAGACAAGTGGATGAGGCAAAGGAAAGGGGAATTTAAAATGAATTGCAAGTTCCCCTATCAGTTCTACAATACCGAAATGGAAATGTATTGCTGATCATTTATCATCACTAGATTTAAATTCAGGATCTCTAAAACCAGCTGCATTAACCACATCTACAGATCAAAAAGATGGCTTCTCACTCTTGTAAGTGCATTAGAAAATGGCCAATTAGTACATTTTGACACCATAGGGCAAACAAAGCAGAAAATCCTCAGGCAGCTGCTTGTACAAAGTTCAGAGAGGAAGTAAGGGAAAAAAGCAGGCAGAGATGTAGCCTGAGAACAGCAGCAAAAAGCACAAAAGGTAATCCATAATATTCTGTGCATCACTGAATTGTAAATGGCCGTAAAGATGTGTTAAGGACCATTAGGAACCAAAAAGATCACCTATGATAGCTAACAGCCATGGATTAGGATTAATCTTTAGCAAGGAGGATGATGCTGCATTGAGAAAGATGTGGCTGAGGCAGTGGATGGGCAAAACAAAACAATGGTTAGAAATTATGGATGTGATTGCACCAAGGAAATACAGAGATCTACCAGTTTGTTGCCTTGACTAGAACACTTAATTTATAGTGAGTGGTGGGATAGACTGGGCGTGTTTTCCCCGAGTGCAGCAAGCTGAGGGATGACTTGATAAAGGATGCAAGGATAAACCTACCAACTGCAGACCAGACTGTTTCTCCCCAGCAGGTATACTTTCAGTACAATCCTCAGAGACAAGATTTGCAATCACCTGAACAGTCTGAAATGTTGAGGATAAGTCAAAACTGATCTGTTAAGGGCAAATTATGTTTAATCAATGATGGGTTTTAGACAAGGTAATAGAGAGGCTCAATGCATAGAAAACGCTGTAGGAACTCAGCAGGTCAGGCAGCATCTACAACAGGAATAAACAATCGATGTTTTGCGCCAAGACCCTTCATCAGGACTGGAAAGGAAGGGTAAGGGTAGAGGGAGAGGAAGGAGTACAAGCAGGCAGGTGATGGGTGAGGGGGGTGGTAGATTGGGAGGAAGTGAAAAAACTGGGTGGTGATAGTTGGAAGAGGTAAAGGGCTGAAAAAGGAGGAATCTGACAGGACAGGACAGTGGACCATGGGAGAATGGGAGGGAGGTGATGGAGAGCTGAGGAGAAAACAAGGGGTAAGAGCAAGGCCAGAAAGAAGAATGGAAAAGCAGAGAAAGGGGAAGGGGGAGAAATTACCAGATGTTAGAGAAATCGATGTTTATGCCATCAGGTTGGAGGCATCCCAACGGAATATGAGGTGTTGCAATGTCAGCTCTATTCCCTTGGGAAGTTAGTTAAACACACGATGAATCACTGCAACAATAAAGTTAAAAGTGATGACTGATCGTCTTGTCATGGTATATAGTAATTTTCAGAAGGCATTCGAAAAAGTGCCGTATTATAGATTGTAATTAAAACAGGCTGAGAGCAGTACTGAGATTCTGACATAACCTAGCTTGACACTGGTCTTCGTTGAGAACTATTCTCAGTGATGACCAGTAACACTTTTACTTTTCTTGTCTCAATACTTCATCTTGTTTTACAGTTGTTGTTGCTACTGCTTGTGGTGTTCTGCAGAGCATCATGGACACACAATGTCGGTGCCTCAATATGTAGCGACACTTGCAGGCTGCCCCCAGCATATCCTTGGGTGTTTGTTAACACAAACAACACACTTCACTGTATGTTTTGAAGTAAATGTTATAGATAAATCTGAATCCAAATCAGAGCTAATAATTCAAGTCAAACCTCTTTTGTTAGAACTGAGGTGAAGAGCATACTTCCAAGTCAGGACTGTGGGCATGCTATGTTGACACCAGAATGTACGGGGACACTTGCGTGTGGTCCCTAGTACACCCTTGGTTTGTGTTGATGTTAACACAAATGATGCATTTCAGAGTATGTAATAAATTAATTAATCTGAATCTGAACATCCTCACTAACTCCGAGGAATCTCTGGCTTATGACTGCTCAAAGCACTTGAGCCGATACTAAGAAAGTTAAGGCCAGCATGAGGAGTGAGTCTCTAAACAAGTGGTTGTTGGAATACATGACTTCACAGAGTGTCCATGCTGTCAGCAAGCATCTGCCCCATCTCTGCTTAAAATGAAGTTTGAAACCCTCAAAAAAAAACACTGTAACTGCATGGATGAAAGATTGGCTAAGTTGCTAGAATCGTAGATTAGTGATCAATTACTTTTTGGCCTGGACAGAAATGTATAGGTAAAGTTCTCAGCATGACTACTTTACATAATATCTACAATTACGTGTACAGGTTTAATCTTCAAGTAAGACCATAAGACACAGGAGCAGAATTAGGCCATTTGGCCATCGCCTGCTCTGCCATTCCATCATAGCTGATTTACTGTTCCTCTCAACCCTATTCTCTGCCTTCCTGCCGTAACTTTTGACACCATTACTAATCAAGAACCCATCAACCACTGCTTTAAATATAGCCAATAACTTGGCCTCCACAGCCGTCTGTGGCAATGAATTCCACACCACAGATTCATCCCTGTCTGTCTAAAAAAAATTCCTCCTCATCTGTGTTCTAAAGGGACGTCCTTGTATTCTGAAACTGTGGCCCGTCCTAGACTCCTCACTATAGGAAACATCCTCTCTAAGTTCACTCTTCTAGTCCCTTCAATATTCAATAGGTTTTAATGAGATTGCCCCCCATTCTTCTAAATTCCAGTGAGTACAGGCCCAGAGCCATCAAATGCAGCTCATATATTCCTTTCTTTTCCAGGATCATTCTTGTGAGCTTCCTGTACTCTCTCCGATGACAGTGCATCCTCTTGGATAGGGTGCCCAAAATGCTCACCATATGTGCAAATAACTTGAGGCTTGGAGGTTTAATGATTTTTGAGGACAGGAAGCGACCAAGGGTATAGAGACATGCTGGAAGAATGAGCAATATGCGGCAGGTGAAATTTTTAAAAAATTGCAAAGTATTACATTCTAGCAGAAGGAACAACAGGGTGCATTTCTAACAAGGACAAAGAAGCAGACAAGCTGGGGGTAAAAATGTAAAGATCACTAAAAGTTGTGGGTATTCAGTGTGCGACTGTTGGTAGTGTGTTTTGCACCTTAACCCTAGAGGAATGCTGTTTCATTTGGCTACATTCATGTGTATTGTTGAATGACAATTAAACTTGAACTAGAACTTGATTTAAAAAGAGCGAACAGGATCGAGACTTGGGGCAGCATGGTAGTAGAATAGTTAGCACAATGCTTTACAGTACCGACGACCCAGGTTCAATTCCCAGCCCTGCCTGTAAGTAATTTGTACGTTCTCCCTGTGACCACATGGGTTTCCTCCAGGCGTTCCTGTTTCCTCCCACAGTCCAAAAACTTACAAGTTGGTAGGTTAATTGGTCAGTGTAAACTGTCCTGTGATTAGACTAGGTCTAAATCGGGGGATTGCTGGGCAGCATGAGGTCACATTAACTCCCACTGTGCTGGGTGCCACACTTTTGGAAAGAAATGAAGACCATAAAGAAGGTGCAGAAAACATTTTCCGCAATTATTCCAGGGAGTGAGGGAATTTAAGGAGCTAGTCAAGCTGGTCTCATTCTCCTTGAAACTGAGAAGATTGAAAGAGGTATTCACACTCGAAGGTTTAGATAAGAAATTCTCATTGCTGGCAGCAACCCAGGTTCAATTCCCACTACTGTCTGTAAGGAATTTGTACATTCTCCTTGTGACCGTGTGGGTTTCCTCCAAGTGCTCCAGTATCCTCCCACATCCCAAAGGCTTATAGATTAATTGGTCACATGGGTATAATTAGGCAGCATAGGCTCATTGGGACAGAAAGGCCTGTCACTGCTCTTTCTCCAAATTAAAATAGAAATACAACAAAATAAACTGGGTTGTGTCAAGAAGCAGGCAATGTAGAATGAAGTCAGTTATGAAATTAAACAAAAGAGCAAATACAGCACACTGGTTCAGCTGGTAGAGCTGATGTCTGAGAGTTACACTGACCTCGGTTTAAACAAGGCCTCCAGTGCTGTCTATGTGGAGGTTGCACGTTCACCTTATGACATCGTTCCCTGGGTTTTTCCTCCCTCTGCAAATTCCTTATAGTGTTGAGAATAGTTGAGATACCCAAAGAGAAGGTTAGAGGGAAGATTAGTTTGGGGGGGGGGGGGCGCGCAGGTCAACACAGGAGCTGAAGGAACTCATCGTGTCAAGCAGCATCCATGGAGAGAAATGAACAGTTGACATATATTTGCCTCCATAGGCGCTGCCTGACACAGATTTGCTCCAGCTCCTTTGTGCGCATCTCCACATTTCCGGCAGTCTCTGTAGGTCAGAACAGCCTCTTCTATGCCATAAGGAAATCTGGATTTAGTTTAAACTGGAAGCATTTTGATTGGGAACACACATTACAGTAATGTGTAGTGAAAGCAAAGTCCATCATAACATTCAAAAGAGAGCTTAACATCAGGAAGAGTCCGACACACCCTACTCACTTGTCCCACTCTCATCAGGGAGGAGGCTACAAAGCACCAGCCCCAGGGCCAGACTCAAAACAGTTACTTTCCGCGAGTAGTAAGGCTGGTCAATACCTCCACCCACAAACCCACCCCTCCACAACCACTTTATCAATTCCTGTCCTAGTCTCCTTAATGTACAGACACTCCTGTGCCTAGCGTCACTTTATGGACAACCAATTAAAGTATGTATATGAATTAGAGTATGTATATAAATTATCTTAGGCATTTATATATATTTTTAATTATTGTGTTGTCTTATCCAGAGTAACACTTATTTAGCTCTCTGGTACACTTGTGTACTGGAAAAAAAACATTAAACAATCTTGAATAAAAAACATATGGGTGGAATTCTCTGTCTTGAGGTATAATTCCTGCAGGGAGAGGACACTAAGGGCAGGCGCTGGGACCAAAGTCCTGGAACAATTCGATGTGGCTCCGATGGTCACCGAGAGTGGTTCATGGACAGAGGGGAGTGCGGGGATTCGGCGAGCTCAACGCGCCCGGAACCCGCAGCAACAATGGGTAGGGACACCGACTCGGCAGGAGCCGTCGCCTGCTGTAGATTTCACGCTAAACGAAAACAGAACTGGGGTAAAGGTTTGAAGGGAGTGACCCCACCACCACCACCACCACCACCACCACCACCACCCGTTTCTCGGCCTTGGGTCGCCTCCACCCCCCGGGCCAGGACTCCCACACCCCCACGACATCCACCCTCGGCCTTCACCACCGACATACCAGGTCGGCCGGTGCCCCGATCCCCTCCTTTATCCACTGGAACTCCACTCTTGATCCTCACTTCCTCACTCACCCTCCCTCCGGCCGGCCAGCGATCCACTTTCCACAGGGTCGCAGCCTCGACTCTCCCGCCCGTCCTCACTTCCGGCTCCTTAAAGGGGAGGCTCACTCCCGCTGTTTGGCCGACATTTTTTCCCCGTTTCAAACTAAACTTTATTCATAAGAAATGTACGCTAGGAATACAAAAAGAAACAACAGCCACAGCTTCCTTTACAGGCCTCGCCCTCTGGACTTCGGTTTTATTTAGCAAAATTGCACATTTGATAATTTTATATTGATGGAATAACGTGCAGGCATTGTGGTGAAGAATGACAGTTCAGGGATCTGCCACCAGTGGACATTGAGGGATTGGGTTCTATGTAATAGCCCCTCAAATACTGAATTGTTTTAGAGAGGAAACAAGTTTCTAAGTTTATAAGAAAAAAAAGTTAAGAGGAAACAGTTCATAAGAAAAAATATTGATGATGTAGAGAAAGGCATGCACCAAATGTATTTCATATCTATTTTAATAATATATTTATTGGAATTAAAATAATAGTCACTTTTGGAGGTGGATATTAACAGCAGGGTCAGTATTTGTCGTCTATCCCTAGCTGCCCCAGAGTGGGTGGCTGTGAACTAACTTCCTGAATTACCACTGTGCTACCACAAGACTGCTGATTAGGGAGTTTCAGGAAAAGGACACAAGGAACAGCAATATAATTTCAAGTCAGGATTGTGGGTATGTTATGATAGTGGGACATTTGCATGCTGTCCTGCCCCCAGCACTTCCTTGGGTGTGTTGGTAAAATGCAAAAGGCATATTTCACTCTTTTTTATGTACATGGGACAAATAAGTCTGAATCTGTATAGCTGAAGGTATTTTGCTCCCATGTGCCTTTTACTCTTGACCTTTGTAGTGATAGACCTGATCGATTTTGGAAGTGCTTTTGAGGTGGTCAATTTCTAAATGGTATACACTATAGCTATGGTAATGGAGAATACAATAGGATGAGGGAGGATTTGGTTAGTGTAGACTGGGCACACAGGCTATATAGTAGGACAGTTGAGAGACAGTGGAAGACTTTCAAAGTGATATTTTGCAGTGCTCAACAAAAGTATATTCAAGTGAAAAGGAAGGATAGTAAGGGTGGGGAGAGCCAGCCTTCGATAACTAAGAAATAAAAGAAAAGCATCAGACTAAAAGCTCGTACGTACAAAGTTGCCAAGAGTAGTGGGAAACCGGAAGATTGGGAAAACTTTAAAAAGCAACAACGTACCACTAAGTGGGAAATAAAGAAAGGGAAACTAGATTGAGAAAATAAATTAACACAAAATATAAAAACAGATAATAAAAGTTTTTATTAACTATATGAAGCGGGAAAGGGTGGCTAAAGTGAATGTAGGTCGCTTGGAGGACAAGAAGGGGGAATTGAAATTGGGTAATGAGGAATGGCTGGGGCTTTGAATGACTATCTTGTGTCGGTCTTCATGGTGGAGGAAACATCTAACATGCCAAAGAGAGATGTTAAGGATGTGAAGGGAGGTGAGGACCGCGATACAATAGCTATCACTAAAGAGGTAGTGCTGAGCAAACTTGTGGGCCTGAAGATAGAAAAGTCCCTTTGTCCTGATGGAATGTATCCCAGGCTACTGAAAGAAATGACAGAAGTTATAGTAGAGGCTTTGGTGATGATTTACCAAAATTCTTGGGACTCTGGGCAGGTCCCAGCGGACTGGAAGATGGCGAATTTCAAGCCACTGTTCAAAAAAGGATGTAGGCAAAAGGCAGGTAACCATAGGCCAGTTAGTTTAACATCTGTAATTGGGGAAATGCTTCAAGCTATCATTGAAGAAGAAATAGCACGGCATCCGGAAGGAAATGGATCCATCAGGCAGACACAGCATGGATTCAGCAAAGGCAAGTCCTGTTTGACAAACTTACCAGAGTTATTTTAGGATATAACAAGCACAGTGGATAGAGATGAACAGATAGGTGTTATTTACTTGGATTTCCAGAAGGCGTTTGATAAGGTGCCACATAAAAGACTTATCCATAAGATAAGGATACATAGGATTGGGGCTGATGTATTAGCATGGATAAAGGATTGGTTAACTAATAGAAAGCAGAGAGTTGGGGTACATGGGTGTTACTCTGGTTGGCAACCAGTGGTGAGTGGTGTGCCGCAGGGATCAGTGCTGGGCCCACAACTGTTCACGATATACATTAACGATCTGGAAAAGCGGACCAAGTGTAGTGTATCTAAGTTTGCTGATGATACTAGATTGAGTGGAAAAGCAAATTGTGCAGAAGATAGAGAGAGTCTGCAGAGAGATATAGATAGATTGAGTGGGCAAGGGTCTGGCAGATGGCATACAATGTTCGTAAATGCGAGGTCATCCACTTTGGAAGGGAAAATGAAAGAGCAGATAAATCATAAAAAATTGCAGCATGCTGCTGTGCAGAGGGACTTGGGAGTGCTTGTGCATGAAGCACAAAAGGTTGGTTTGCAGGTGCAGCAGGCTATCAAGAAGGCAAATGGATGTTTTCCTCCATTGCTAGAAGGATTGAATGTAAGAGCAGGGAGATTATGCTGCAACTGTACAGGGTACTGGTGAGGCTGCACCTGGAGTACTGTGTGCAGTTCTGGTCTCCGTACTTGAGGAAGGATATACTGGCTTTGGAGGTGGTGCAGAGGAGGTTCACCAGGTTGATTCCAGAGATGAGGGGGTTGAACTATGAGGAGAGATTGGGTTTGCCTGGGCCTGTACTCGCTGGAATTCAGAAGAATGAGAGGAGATCTTATAGAAACATAAAATTATGAAAGGGATAGATAAAATAGAGGTAGGAAAGTTGTTTCCACCAGTAGGTGAGACTAGAACTAGAAGACATAGCCTCAAAATTCAATGGACTAGATTTAGCATGGAGATTAGGAGGAACTGCTTTTCCCAGAAAGTGGTAAATCTGTGGAAGTCTCTGCCCAATGAAGCAGTGGAGGCTACCTCAGTAAATATATTTAAGACAAGGTTGGATAGATTTTTGCATAGTAGGGGAATTAAGTGTTATGGGGAAAAGGCAGGTAGGTGGAGATGAGTCCACGGTCAGATCAGCCATGAACTTATTGAATGGCGGAGCAGGCTTGACATGCCAGATGGCCTACTCCTGTTCCTATTTCTTATCTTCTTAAATGATGGCTTAATTGCTACATGAGGTAGAAAGGGAGAGGATCCTTTGTCCTGGATGATGGTTCATGAAAACATTGACATAAAGCTCCACCTGATCTGGAAGGAAGCAGCTGATGAAGGTTAGCCCTATAACACAGCCCTGAAAGACTTCTGCATCAAGGATTATTTCCCTCCAACGACCACAACCATCTTCCTTTACACTGGGGTGGCAGGGTGGAGATAAGTCTCTACCAAAGGAGGTGTAAAGTGCTCCTTCCCTCCGCTACCCTGTAGGTCACCCTCGGGCAAGGCGTAACATCAGCTTAGCCATGAGAGCAGGTGGTGGATGGTGGTATGAACAGCCGGTGCATATCACATGTCCTGGTTATGTGACCACTTATGCCAGAGAGACAATCTCTGAAGCTTATTGATAATGGCTGGGGGTCACCTGAATTATAAAGACACTGCCTGGAAGAAGGCAATGGCAAACCACTTATGTATAAAAAATTGCCAAGAACAGTCATGGCCATGGATAGGGAAAAGAATAAGCAGATTAGAAACAGATGGAAGACCATGATCGCCCACGTCATACAACACAGCTTATAGTGATTATGATTCCTTTACACAAATATGTGATGTCCATTGACCATTTTTATGGGGCTCCTTGGTCCATTGCTGGAAAATGTAGCCTTTCCATGGTACCAAGCATTGCAAAAGTTCTGTGTAAAATTCCTATTTTTTAACAACATAACTGATAAAAAGCACTGTCTATATGTTGTATCTATTTTAGATAAATTCAGCTGTTCCTATCAAAGCTCAGTTACCTCTGCTGCTTAATCCCAGTCATTGGCTTCAGGTTACAGTTTGCACGAAAGGGACAGAGCAATACGTGACAACGTGAAAACCGAGCAAGATGAATGAGCTGCCAAAAAGTATTTCAGACCATGAAATAACTCTCTAGCACCTGTCTTGACCCCTCTGTTGCCTTTATGTTGTTTGATTTCTTTGCTAGTTTTAAATTAAGCACCGCTTCCATGAGAAATAAGAATGACTTATACTGGCTTTAGTCTGTGATAATGTAGCAACAAGATTATGAGCATTATGTACAACGTTTGTATAATTTTGGTCTGCTATTTAGCAATAGACTGGATCTCATTCTGAAAACGTTCACTAAATGTATCTGAAGGAAGTCTTGATAAACTGTGGCACAGGCAGAGACAGAAACTTCATTCGTCGATAGTTACTACAATACTCAGCAGCATTTAATCATTTGCAAATGTTTGAACAATTAATGGGACACCCAGTGACAGGCCATCCATTCAAACTTCCCTTTCTTTTCTACCCCCATCAGCCAGAATTGCAGCAGGTTGTTAGTGTGAATATGTGAGACAGGTATATGCTTGTCCGTGCTTCCCTTGAGAGAGTACATCAAAAACAATCGACTGAAACATTGTTTTAAAGATTTCCTCTCCAGAAATGAATCTGTCAGTATTCTCTATCAATTGTCATAATCCTAATATGCATTAAATTTTAATAGATAGTTTGCTAAATTTGTCCCGCTTTGATAAAATGACAAGACAAATTAATTTAGGGTGACAACAGTATCCAGTTACAGCAATGATAACCACATGTGATATAGTGTTGCTTCTAGTTATCATCGATACTTCAGCAATTAACACTGGCGATTAACTAGATCTGAGGTGCCTGTTTTGGAATGAAAGTGAAATGCTGGAAAACAGATCAGGCAGTGTCTGTAGAAAGAGAACCTAACATTTTTGGTCAAATTCCTTTCGGTTTTGGTGATATACCAACCAAGGATGGAAATTAATCTTCAAATATCTCTTACATTTCTTAAGATATATTTTGGATCTCCAAAGGATCTTTAACTCCACTGAAAATCACAGCATTATCTCTTGTAGTTTTTCCAATCCTAGTTCAAGTTAGTGACTTTATAAAGTCCTTAAAAAGTTGGGGAGGGGAATAAATTATTTTTGTCGCCAATTATTTTCATTGCTCTTTTTCTACAGAAGGTCAAATGGTTGTCAGAATCACCTTCCAATGTACTGTCTTCTTCAGATTATCTACCTTGTGATTCTCTACAAAGGTTATTAGTTTTAAATGACTGGTGACACGATCACAACACCAATTGGACACACACTTTGTTTTAAGTGTATTTTAATTCCTCAGCAGCTTTTCTCTATTTCATTTTTTGATCATCAACATTGTGCAAGCAAATTACAATTTCTCACATTGTTGACACAATGGAAACATCCAGAGAGGGGAAGAGGTTAGAGGAAGGAATGAGAATTCTGAAGAGGAGATGTTGAACTTGGCTAAGTAGATGATACAAACATGAATCTAAAAGAAAAATTAAATACTGGGTGTCTGATTTTCTTAAATTTCACCTCTTGGTATACTTTTTTTTACTGTTTTTGAATCTCTTTCAATTTATTTTCCATCTTCATTGTAGTTTTGTGTACTTGAGGGGCAACAACTATTCACACAAACATTCAGCAGCACCACCTCCCCGTCACACTGTCATGGTTCACAGCTCCATTTCATCCCAACATTTTCTTTTTTCATGTGATTCAACAATTTTTTTGTTTCCCAACAGTTCGCCAAATTAATTTTCCTTTCACTTCCCTCTGTCCTTTCTCCAAATCTCACATTTGCAGTTAAAGCCAATGTCCTCCAGAAATGTATCAATCCACAATGAACTACATCATTTCCTTTGAGTTCAGTCCAATGCTCAGTTCTTTTTCTATCACCTTCTCTTCTGCATCAAGGGAGTTTTCCATCCTGATATCTTCAGGAATTTAATTCCACTGGAGTTAGCAGCGTTTACACACTGCTAACAGATGATTGAATCAATCATCTTTTTCGAAAAGAGATTGAGTGCCTAGTGACATGGCAACATGTCAGTTAAGTGGAGGGGTATGAGCAGAGGAAGAGGGTAGTGTTAGATTGATTATTTATTGAGATACAGTGAGCCACACCGCCCAGCAGCCCCCTGATTTAATCCAAACCTAATCATGTGACAATTTACAATGACCAATTAACTTGCCAACCAGTATGTCTTTGGACTCTGGGAGGAAACTGGAGCACCCAGAGGAAACCCACAGAGTTATGGGGAGAACGTACAAACTCCTTACAGGCAACGTGAGAAATGAACCTGTTTCGACTACAGTGTAAAGAGTTGTGCTCACCACTATGCTACCATGCTGCCTAGTTTATAGAAGTTGGCACAACTGTGTTGTACTGTTCTATGGTCTTTCCCTCAATGTCCGCAAAATAAGAGATGGTTATTGACTTCAGAAGAATGGGGGTGGGTGGGAAGAGGTGGTAAACATACTTCTGTTTCATCAGTAGTGCTGAGATTGAGAGGGTTAAGAGTTTCAGGTTCCTGGGAGTGAATATCACTATCACTATGTCCTTGTCCAACCACATTGATGCCATGGCCAAGAAAGTTCATCGGCATGTCTACCTCCTCAAGAAGCTAAAGTAATTTGGTATGTCGCCTTTGACCCTCAATAATCTTTATCAATGCATCATGGAAAACATCATGTTTTTCGAGGAAGTTACCTTGATGTTGTCTATACAGACATTAGCAAGGCCTGTGACAAAGTTCCACATGTGAGGTTGGTCGAGAAGGTTCAGTCACTTGGCATTCAAGATGATGTAGTGAATTAGATTAGACATTGGCCTCGCAGGAAAAAACAGGAAGTTGTAGTAGACGGTGACCTGTGACTCGTGTTGTGCCGCAGGGATCAGTGCTGTGTCCATTGTTGTTTGTCATGTTTAACAATAATCTGGATGATAATGTGGTAAACCGGATCAGCAAATTTGCAGATGACACCAAGATTGGGGGTGCAGTGGAATTTGATGAAAACTATCAGAGATTGCGGTGGGATCTTAGCCAGCTGGAAAAATGAGCAGATGGAATTTAATACAGACAAGTGTAATGTGTTGCACTTTGAGAGGACAACCAACGTAGGTCTTACATGGTAAGCAGTAGGGTAGAGGAGTGTAGTTGGAGAGGAAGCTGGTAATACAGATCCATAATTTCTTGAAAATAGCATCACAGGAAGATAGGGTCACAAAGAGAACTTTTGGCATATTGACCTTCATAAATCAATGTATACAGAAGTTGAAATGTTATGTTGAAATTGTATATTGATGAGGCCAAATCTGGAGTTTCGTGTGCAGTTTTGGTCACCCACCTACAGAAAAAATATACGTAAAATTGAAAGAGTGCAGAGAAAATTTACAAGGATGTTGCCGGGACCTGAGTTATAGGAAAAGGTTAGGATTTTATTCCACCGAATGTAGGCAGAATTGATAGAGGTATACAAAATTGAGGGGTATAGATAGGGTAAATGCAAGCAGGCGTTTTCCACTGAGATTTGGTGAGACTACAAGGAGAGCTGATGGGTTATGGGTGAAAGGTGAAATGTCTAAGGGTCCATGAAGAAGAACTGCTTCACTCAGAGGGTGATGAGAGTGTGGAATAAGTTGTCTAAACAAGTGATGGATGAGGGTTTGATTTCAACATTTGGATAGGTACATGGATGGGAGAGGTATGGGGAACTATGGGCTGGGTACAATTTGATGGCATCAGGCAGTTTAATGGTTCAGTATAAACTAGGTGAGCCAAAGGGCCTGTTTCTGTGCTGTGGTGCTCTGTGACTCTATTAGTGGATAGAGCACAGCAACTCACAGAAACCAGACTTCATTTCACACTTCTTGCCTCCTCAAAGCAGCCAGCATAGTCAAAGATTCCATCCACCCTAGAAATTCTCTCTTTTCCCCCTCCTATTGGGCAGAAGATACAAAAGCCTGAAATCACATGCCACCAGGCTCAAGGACAGCTATCTTGCTGATACAATAAGTTAACGTATAACTTATACACTGTGTTGGCGCGTGGCCTAGTGGGCAAGGCATCAGACTAGTAACTTGAAGGTCACTGGTTCGAGCCTCAGCTGAGGCAGCATGTTTGTGTCCTTGAGCAAGGCACTTAACACTTTGCTCTGCGACATCACCGGTGCCAAGCTGCATGGGTCCTAGTGCCCTTCTCTTGGACAACATCGGTGGCATGGAGAGGGGAAGGCCTGCAGCTTGGGCAACTGCCAGTCTCCCATACAACCCTGCCCAGGCCTGCGCCCTGGAAACTCCAGGCGCAGATCCATGGTCTCTCGAGACCGATGGATGCCACCAATCCAACTTATACACTGTTATTTACAAAAAGATAGACTCCTGATCTCGCAATCTATCTCATTGTGGACTTGCACCTTACTCTCTGTACTGTAGGGTTTATTCTACACTCTTAATGTTTTTCTTGTACTATTCTCAATGCAGCTTGTAGTGAATTGATAAGTATGGACAATGTTTTATTTTATTTTAGAGATTCAGGGCAGACCAGGCCCCTCCACCCCAACGAGCTGCACTGCCCAGCACCCACCAACCCCAGCCTAATCACAGGACAATTTACAATGACCAATTAACCAGTGCGCCTTTGGAATGTGGGAGGAAACCTGAGCACCCACACTCACAAGGAAAGATCATACATTCTTACAGAGGATGCCAGAACTGAACTACGAACTCTGACACCCTGAGTTGTAATAGCGTCTCGCTGACCACTTTCCTCTCTGCCTCAATAATAAATAATAAATCAATTTTCCTTGCTGGTGGTGCTGCCGCGTTCTCGAACTCTTGATGGTTGTGGTGAGGACTAGGCCTCATGTCGCGGTGCTATCTATTGCAGCTGCCCAGAAGAGATGGAGGCGGTGTGGCCAGCGTCTGTGCTGCTCTCCAGTATTCGCTCAGTGGAAGTCAAGCTGGATTGTGTTTGTCTCTATACAGCTGCAGGCTTGTTCTTGCTGATAATACCTATAGACTCAGGGACTTGAGCTGTATTTTTTTTGCATGTCTGCATGTGTTCTGCTATCTTGTGTGTGCTACACGTGCCTGGTGCTGTGTGTGACTGTTAGTACTGTGTTTTGCACCTTGGCTCTGGAGGAACACTGTTTCGTTTGGCTGGGTATTCATGTATGGTTGAATGACAACTAAACTTGAATTCGGTTTCTCTCAGTGATTCTGTTTTGCTCTTGATGTTGCACTTGTTGTACTTATTATTACAATCTTACTGTGACTTTCATGCAAACAAGGGAATTTACTGCACCTTGATGTATATGACAAAATATCACCAACCTGCAATGTTCATCCTTTCTCTCTCCATGTTTGTTAAATATTTTAAAGATATAAAGGTTAGCTTTATCGTTTGCACATTGATTCACAGTGAAATGCATCGTTTCTGTCAAATGAAATTAGCAAAGATTGTGCTGAACAGTCCACAAGTGCTGCTGAGCTTCCTGCACCAATTTAGCATGCATAGCAACTCATGAACCCTAACCATGTCTTTGGAATGTGGGAGGAACCAGAGCAGTTACAGGCAGAACTTACAAACTCCTTACAAAGCAGTGAAAACCTATCCCTGATCTTACAGCTGGCACTGAAAGGTATCGCACTAAGCTACCATGCCCACCCATGATGTACAAAACATTCCCAGCGTTTCAAGCATATAAATTGAGTTCGATGAAACCTATCTCACTGTCACTAATATACATCAGGAAAATGAATTAGCCATTTACTCCAAGTGAGATGTGCAGTACATGTCACTTCAATTTTATTATCAGCGGTCAGCTCTTGGGGCATGAGGTGACTTGCAAAATAACTCTGTTTGCCCTTTTATTCCATATTTCCAAAGTTTTCTTTTGCCTTCATCTCAAAATAAGTCAGCTAATGAACCTTCAGTTTACAGATTATCAACAGATAATCAGGAATTATCTGAGCAGGAAATGGTAAAAATGCAAATAAGGGGTGGATGAAAGTGATAATAAAAACATGATCTGTAGGAAGGGAACAATACTATTTTATTTTTTAAACTTTATTTAAATTTGCTAACTAGTTTTACTTTTCTGTCAGTTTAAAATAAATCCACAGTAATTTATATCTTGCATCTTTTGAAATATCCATCAGAGCATATAACCAGATCTACAAGGTATCAGTATTGAAGTTACATTCCCCAGATATTTTATGAGACTGTTACCAAACATAATTTGACAAAAACCACTTAAGGGATTTTAAGAGAGTAAGGTCAAAGACATGGGTTTTAAGGGATGCCTGGGAATAGAAATCAGGAAGAGGGAGAGGCAGAAAGAATTAGGGAGAGTATTCCAGAGTTTAAGGATTTGGTTTCCCACCCAAAGTGGATAAAGTGGGGAAAAAAAAGAGACCAGAATTGGAGGAGCATTGATATCTTGGTTGGCGCAAAGGATGGATATTAACGAGAGGAGGGACGAGGTTTCCTCTTTTCAATACCTACTAACCTTTAGAAAATTTGGACTAATGGGTTGGAAAATTATATCAATTTTGAAATTTAGTTGCTGCTTAACCGAGAGAAAGTACAGGAGTGATAGGTAATTCCAAAAGAAGCAGGGTTGTGGGTCACACCAGGTTTACAGAAGCTAAAAGGTGCAAGATTCTTCAGGAATAGTCAGCTCCAAAAGGTAATAAAGGCATGAATAAGGCCTTCAGCAGCAGATGGGCTGAGGCAAGGTGGAGGTGGGGATGGTAAATGACAGCAATGGCATAGATATGTAGTCAGGAACTTATTGAGCTGAAAGGGGCATTGAGATTGAAAATACATTTTCATTCTCAGCTGGTTGCTAGGGGGATGGCAAGGGAAATGTAAATGTGACAAGAACATCTAACAGTATTGAAAAGGTCAAGCGAGGTGGTGATGAGATACAACCAAGAGTCTTCAGCCTACGGGGAAAATGACACTGTGATCCCTTATGTCTCTGGCAAGGAGCATGGAGCTGAGAAATAGGAGGATGTCAAGGATAGACTTGTGAAGAACACTTAGAAGTAATAATTATTGAGGAAGAAAAGGTCTTGGAAGTAATTTTTTTGGATATAATTGGATACAGTCAGCTTAGGGCTGGCATCTCACCCTGATCAGACAGTAAAGAGAACGATTCTGCAGAAAACTCAGAGGCTTCAGTATGGTACTAAGTGTGAAAAGGGGGTGAACAAAAAGTTTTAGAAAAGTCAGAGTTAATGAAGCAACAGAAAGATGAATGATTTTGTCCATGAAGAGGACATTGGAATGGGATGGGATGATAATTCACAATGTTGGAATGAGGGCTTTTAATAGGGCCTCTTAAATTATGGTATTTGGTGGCTGTCCATTGTGTTCAATGATGGCAAGAAACCTGTGTGGGAAAGTGGAAAAGCTGTTGCACTGGGGTAGTTCCACTTTCTCAACCACAGAAGTCTGGTTCAACGGTACAAACAAGCATCACAAACTGTGGTCTTCCTTGGTTTTGGTACTTAATGGGTGCATAAATACAAATGTAATTGAAAGAGAAACAACAGTACAACATCATTAACAAATGCACTAGAGAACATGGTGTATAATAGCTGAAAATTAGAAAAACACAAAACTTTTGAGTTGTTACGGCTGATACATCTGAAAGAAATCTGTACAAAGTCTATTTACAAATAAAATCATTTATCACTGGCATTTATGCATTTTTTCCATTTTGTTACGACATTCAAGAAATGCTTTAAGTTTAATTCAGTACAAAATCTAAACTCATGGGACTACAGAAAACGAACACATCCCTCGATTCACAAATCCAAGAGAAAACAGATCATATATTTAAAGCACGTCTGGCAGTACACTCCACCATGTCTACATTGAATATGAGCATTTAGGTAAATTGAACACATTTCAAAATTAAAACAAAATTGAAACAATGTGACATCTTAAAAGTGCAAAGTGCAATCAAAGCTGCCATACAACATTAAACAGATACAGATTTGACAACAGAATCTGTGTTACGGAGGATACCAGTGTGTTTAGTTGAAGCGCAACATCTCTCTTTGCTAAATCTGTGTATCATAAAAGATTTAGATTAGCATCAAGATATTAAAATAAACCTAACATTCTAATATTTTTCATGTTATTGTTGAGCGATCTCAGTAAATACACATTGGCCTAGAAATGCTAAGCCACCAATTAGATTACAGCAGTGTTACACATATCATTATTTAGATTGCCTGTCATTGGGAAATTTCAAGAACACATAAAGCCCAAGACTATTGAAAGGGCCTAAGTCGTAAGACATAGGGACAGAATTAGGTCATTCGGCACATTTGAGTCTGCTCTGTCATTTTGTCATGGCTGATCCATTTCCCTCTCAACTCCAACAGAGTCATAGAAAATTACAGCACAAAACAGGCCATTTGGCCCATCGAGTCCATGCCGAATCACTTAAATACGACACACTTCTATATCAGAAAACGTGCTACCCAGGAGTAAAGATTATGTCAGTGAGGGAGGCAAGCTCAAGAAGAAAGGATACAGAGGTCAGGGTTAAGAGTCTGGGGTCACATAACTGTGCCGATTGGAGCACTGAGGACTGCAGCGTATGGGGCAGTGATGTGTAGCAAGGACGAGCCTCAAACTAAATCCAGTTGCCCGATGAGATACCCCTCCCCCCAGTGGTGGCTGTCCCCGCAAAACTTTGGCTAGTTTCCCTAAGTAATCCTCAAAAGAACCATTCAATGGGACACGTACATGCAAAGTTATTCACTCTGGAAAGTGCCTGGTTTAATTTCCAGTGATGGGTAACAATCTAGCAATTATCACAAACGCATTTCGCCCTAGTTAAAGTCGATTCCAAAATCAGAAAAAGCTTTACGCAACTGAATTTCTATAAAATCATTTGGTCTATAAATTTACTGGAAGAACTTTTTCTTTTCAAACCTTTGTACACCATGTGCATAAATGATATTGCAAACAAAAATGACATACATCTCAATTCACAATCTGCATTTAAATCAAATTTTTAGTGTAAATCAACCCCTAAAAAATCAGAAAGGCAAAAGCACCTGAGAAAAAAAATTAAACTTTTCACATTTCAAGATCCAGCCTTGAAGAGCATGTCAGCAGAAATAAGAAAGGAAGTCAGCTGAACAAAAAAAAAATTCATCCAAAATCAACCCTATAAATCTTGGTGAGTCAAAATCGGACCACTTGCATCAGGCTTCAAGACTTAACTGTTGAGCTGGCATCTTTGTATTTTGTAATCCAACAGGTTATTTCATGAAAATGATATTCTGTACTGTACTTGGAATTTTCTGCATAACATAAATTATAAATAATTTGCAGGTGAACATTCAATGGTTCACACTGAATCACCCCATGACTAGATATGTTTTCATCTTCAATAAGTCTCAATATGTACTAATCAATTAAAAATAAAAATTATTTTATATACTTTCATTTTTAATATATGTAGTATATCTTGGTTTAATGACTGACTGAACAGAATACTAAAAAAGGAAACATTACGGTAACACACATAAAATGCCAGAGGAACTCAGTAGATCAGGCAGCATCTGTGCAGAGGAATAAACAGTTGACATCTTGGGCCAAGACACTTTATTATGTCCTGTTTATTCCTCTCTATAGATGTTGCCTGGCCTGCTGAGTTCCTCCAGGTGGGGGGTGGTGATGGTGGTGGTGTGTTTGTGTGAGACTCCAGATTTCCAGCATCTGCAGAATCTCTCATGTTAAACATCATGGCATTTGTTATTTTTGCATTAATTTAGTAGTAGGATATAGCGTCAGATAGGGAATGCACAAAATAAGATGTGCACTAGGACAGAAGCCAGTCTCACTTCTACTATTGATTCAAGATTACTTTGCAAAGATAGAGAAAAAAATGGTTCTACTTTTTTTAGTTTGCTGTTTTAAACCAACAACGAGCAATAACGACCAACGCTTTCAGTTAAAAAATAGGAAGATGGGGAAAGAGGATGTGGCAAATGTTTCATATTATTCAGAGTAAATCTCCCATCTTTAAAAAAAAACAGCAAGCTTAAAGTTGGATGGTTATTTAAACAATTGGATATTATTAAAACAATTGCAGGGTTAATTTCAATTTAAAAATCGTGATAGCCAGATCTTCTAAAGTACTATAAATGCAATCTTAAAATTAGAGTAGCATTAAAACCTAGCACAAAATTGATGGAAGTTTTTAAAAAACTGACAAACTGTTCAGGCTGCCACACCTAGCAACATTAATGTTTTGGTAGATGGTAAGGCAGATTGTTCCCTTTAAAAGAGTGCAGCTTCTAGCTAGGGATTTTTCGATGTTTCATTCCCTTTTCAAAGCTGAAAGTGAAATGACGAAACCTAAAGACCCACCATTTTATTTGACAAAATAGCAGCTACAGGAAACTCATTTGTTATTTTTTTCTTAAAAGAAATCATTTGGGAATCTCAATCAAAAGCCAATAGTCAGATCCACATTATAAATATGACCAGTGAGAATGTCGCTAAATATTGGCACCCACTTCAGACCACATTAGGGACTTTTGAAAAGCATGGTATCCATTGCACTGATTAAACTAAATAAATCATGTGGTTCTGTGATCTCTGGCCTCATTACAACCCAACATACTACATTCAGCTGTAACAAGAATTTTTCCCTCAGTGACATTTCTCGACTCAGCTAGTGGGAAGATGGACTTAATATGGTCATTTCCGCAAAATACCAAATAATGAACTAAAACTCAACTGTTATTTGACTTTGTACAAAACATAAAAGGAAACTTGAAAAAAAAACTGGACACTTAATAAATAGTGATGTAATAAGTGAAATAAAATATGATATTAAAAAGCAGAAGCTGTAAATCCTGTCCATCAGCAGCTGATTAAAATATCTGAATATAGACTAATAAAATGTATAAAAATTGCAAATCTATATTTTTATCTTTTCAGCTGTTGACAGGGCCATACAGTATATGAATTTTCCATCACTTATTGTTTTTATTATATTTTGTAAGCCTAAGAAAAATATTTAAGAGAACTTTATAAACTGTTACTGCAGTTTGAAAGCAAACAATCAGTGACAAAGTGATTAAGCAGCAGCATACTGGCAAGTTCAGCACATTCTTGTGTTATCTCAGCTGAATAGAAACAGTGGAACTAAAACACCAAGAGATTTCTGAGAGATACAAGGATTCATTTTCCAGCTCCAGAAATATGATTCTTCTTCATAGCATTCACCACTGCAAATCCACACCGACTCATGGTCTTCTGGCGATCAGGGCTCAAGAAATCAACCGCCACACCAAATAGGAATTTCAGGGTCTGTCTGATACCATCCCTTCAAGCCAACTCCAATCAAGAGACTGAAAAAGAATAGGTAATGGATGCTGACTACTGTGAACTGTGAAGAAAATCAATTTTTCATCCACTTCATCTATCAAACAAGCACACTGTCTTCTCTTACACTCTGAAAGTCTGTGCTTAGTTACAATATTGATAAACCTTCATGTTAACTAAACAGCGCAAGTCGGAGTTCAAGATACTACAAGGTATCAGACCGCTCCTGTGTGCGACCAATACAAATTACAGGCTTGGCTAGGTATTCTGCATTTACCTGTTTATACATAGCACTGATATGAATATATTACTTAGTGAAAATGTTTAGAACATAAGAAATTTAATCATTTAATCTATTTTACAATCAGGTTGAATGTGTGTAGGCCTCCGTTAGTCTCGAAAGACCATGGATTTGCACCTTGGAAAGTTTCTAGGGCGCAAGCCTGGGCAAGGTTTTTTTAAAATGGAAGACCGGCAATTGCCCAAGCTGCAAGTCTCCCCTCTCCACGCCACCGATGTTATCCAAGGGAAGGGCATTAGGACTCAAACAGCTTGGCACCGGTGTCGTCGCAGAGCAATGTGTGGTTAAGTGCCTTACTCAAGGACACACACGCAAGCCCCAGCCATGGCTCAAACTAGCGACCCTCAGATAACTAGACGAACGCCTTAACCATTTGGCCACGCACCAACTCAGATTGAGTACCCCTTAACCAAAATGCTTGGGACCAGAAGTGTTTTGGATTTCAGATTTTGGAGTATATAATGAGATAGCTTTGGATCACTATTGTTTTTCAACTGAATTTATGTGCTACAGATAAGCAGATTTTGTCTTACACTTGTTCATCACACATATGTACTTAACAATAAAAATAATTACATATTATGAATATAATGAAAATATAATGTGTACAGGGTAACAAAGCAGCATTGGGAGAATACCCAAATCAGTGTTGAACAACGACGACAATGGCAGACTTTCAGTCTCCACCTAGGATGCCAAGTTTTGATTAAAAAGTTAGAGTAAATTGTATTTGTATTTTACTTATTTTAGGTTTTATGTAAGGTATGAAAACAAACAGCATTGGAGACTTGTTCTGGTGTTAGATTTTCATCAGCAATGATCTTCGTAAACACATCAATGAATTTCTCCGCTGCTTCATGATCAGCACTTTACCTTAAAAATGTTCTTAAATTTTTAAAAAAGTTTAATGCCATGCCTTTTCTTAAATTTCTGCAATCACCCTGCTGAATAACCACAATTATCTTCAATTTTCAATTCGTCGTGATAGATCTGTGATTGTTTCATGATCAGCATACCTTTAGGTGGGATATGTTCACCCTGACGCTGACAAATCTATACTTTCAGTACACAATCGAGATCTTCATTTTTAGACCATTGACTCTGCTCCATCAGTCAATCATGGCTGATCATTTAACCTTCCTCAGCCCCACTCCCTGGCCTTCTCCCTGTAACATTTGATGCCATGTCCAATCACGAACCTATCAAGTTCTGCCTTAAATACACCCAACAACCTGGCCTCAACAGCTGCCTGTGGTAATAAACTCCACAAATAAACCATCCTCTGGCTAATGAAATCTTTCTGCATCTATTTTAAATGGATGCCCCTCTTTCCTGAGGCTGTGCCCTTTTGTCCTAGACTCCCTCACCACAGAAACAACCTTTCCACATCTACTCTGTCTAGGCCTTTCAACATTGATTCTAATGATTTTTTTTAGTTACTCTCTGCAGGTTTTGGAAATTTTCCCACTAATTTTGCTTTTAGATTAGCTTTGACTTTCCTTGTACGTTCCTCATTTTTCCCAGAAACTCATGCCATTGCTGCTCTGCTGTCATCACTGCCAGCATCTCCTTCCAATTTCCATTGGCCAACTCCTCTCTCATACCACTGTAATTCCCTTTACTCCACTGAAATACTGCTACGTTAGACTTTACTTTCTTCCCATCAAATTTTAAGTTGAGTCCAATCATATTGTGAGCACTGCCTCCAAAGGGTTATTTTACCATCAGCTCCCTAATCACCTCCAGTTCGTTACATAACACCCAATCCAGTACAGCTGAGCCCCAAGTAGGCTCAACAACAAACTGCTCTAAAAAGCCATCTCATAGGCGTTCAACAAACTGGCTCTCTCGAGATCCGTTAGCAACCTGATTTTCCCAATTGACCTGCATCTTGAAATCTCCCATAACACTGCCCTCTTGACATGCCTTTTCCATTTTCCGTTGTAATCTGTGGTCCACATCCCAGCTACTGTTGGGAGGCCTGTACATAACTGCCATTAGGGTCCTTTTACCCTTGCAGTTTCTTAACTCAACCCACAAGGATTCAGCATCTTCCCATCCTATGTCACATCTGATTTGATGCCATTCTTTACCAGTAGAGCCATGCCACCCCCTCTGCCTACCTTCCTATCCCTCCAAAACAACGTGTAACCTTGGGCATTCAGCTCCCAACTACAACCATCGTTCAGCCACGATTCAGTGACGGCTACAACATCATACCTGACAATCTGTAATAGTGCAACAAGATAGAAACATCGAAAACCTACAGCACAATACAGGCCCTTCAGCCCACAAAGTTGTGCCGAACATGTCCCTACCTGAGAAATTACTCGTGTTACCCATAGTCCTCTATTTTTCTAAGCTCCATGTACCTATCCAAAAGTCTCTTAAAAGACCCTATCGTATCCGCCTCCACCACTGTTGCCAGCAGCCCATTCCACACACTCACCACTCTCTGCGTAACAAACTTACCCTGACATCTCATCCGTACATACTCCCCAGTACTTTAAACCTGTGCCCTCTTGTGGCAGCCATTTCAGCCCTGGGAAAAAGCCTCTGACTATCCATACGATCAATGCCTCTCATCATCTTATACACCTCTATCAGGTCACCTCTCATCGTCTGTCGCTCCAAGAAGAAAAGGCGGAGTTCACTCAACCCGTTTTCATAAGGCATGCTTCCCAATCCAGGCAACATCCTTGTAAATCTCCTCTGCACATCCTTCCTGAAGTGATGTGACCAGAACTGAGCACAGTACTCCAAGTGAGGTCTGACCAGGGTCCTATATAGCTGCAACATTACCTCTCGGCTCCTAAATTCAATTCCACAATTGATGAATGCCAATATACCATATGCCTTCTTAACCACAGAGTCAACCTGCGCAGCTGCTTTGAGCGTCCTACGGACTCAGACCCCAAGATCCCTCTGATCCTCCACACTGCCAAGAGTCTTACCATTAATATTATATTCTGCCATCATATTTGACCTACCAAAAGGAACCACTTCACACTTATCTGGGTTGAACTCCATCTGCCACTTCTCAGCCCAGTCTCACACCCTATCCATGTCCCACTGTAACCTCTGACAGTCCTCCACACTATCCACAGCACCAACCTTTGTATCATTAGCAAACTTACTAACCCATCCCTCCACTTCCTCATCCAGGTCATTTACAAAAATCACAAAGAGTAGGGGTCCCAGACAAGATCCCTGAGGCACACCACTGGTCACCAACCTCCATGCAGAAAATGACCCGTCTACAACCACTCTTTGACTTCCGTGGGCAAGCCAGTTCTGGATCCACAAAGCAATGTCCCCGTGGATCCCATGCCTCCTTACTTTCTCAATAAGCCTTGCATGGGGTACCTTTTCAAATGCTTTGTTGAAATCCATATACACTACGTCTACAGCTCTTCCTTCATCAATGTGTTTAAGTCACATCCTCAAAAAATTCAATCAGGCTCGTAAGGCACGACCTGCCCTTGACTAAGCCATGCTGTCTATTCCTAATCATATTATGCCTCTCCAAATGTTCATAAATCCTGCCTCTCAGGATCTTCTCCAACAACTTACCAACCACTGAAGTAAGACTCACTGGTGTATAATTTCCTGGGCTATCTCTACTCCTTTTCTTGAATAAGAGAACAACATCCGCAACCCTCCAATCCTCCGGAACCTCTCCCATCCCCACTGATGATGCAAAGATCATCACCAGAGGCTCAGCAATCCCCTCCCTCGCCTTCACGGTAGCCTGGGGTACATCTCATCCGGTCCCAGCGACTTATCCAACTTGATGCTTTTCAAAAGCTCCAGCACATCCTCTTTCTTAATATCTACATGCTCAAGCTTTTCAGTCCGCTGCAAGTCAACACTACAATCACCAAGATCCTTTTTCATAGTGAATACTTAAGTAAGGTATTCATTAAGTACCTCTGCTATTTCTTCCGGTTCCATACACACTTTCCCACTGTCACATTTGACAGTCCACCTTATTTCTTATACTCCGTGCATTGAGATATAACACTTTATCTCTTTTTGATTCTGCATCCCTAATGCTCTGATACACACCCTGTTTGCTGCAATTTTGTCCTACCATCTGCTTGCCCTTCCTGACAGTTTTACCATCCATCCTATCCTAAGTCCCTTCACTCCAGTTGTCACCCCCGTCAAATTAGTTTAAACCCTTCCCAACAGCTCTAACAAACCTGCCCGTGAGAATATTGGTCCCCCCGGGTACAGGTGCAACCGGTCACTTTTAAACAGGGTATATCTCCCCCAGAAGAGATCCCAATGATCCAAGAACCTGAAACCCTACCCCCTGCACCAGCTTCTTAGCCACACATTAATCTGCCAAAATCTTCCTGTTTTTACCCTCAATGGCACGTGGCACAGGCAGCAATCCTGAAATTACCAACCTTGAGGTCCTGTTACTCAGCTTTCTACCTAACTCTGTAAATTGTATTTTTAGCACCTTTGCTTTTCTTTCCTATGTCATGGTACCAATATGTTACAAGGCCTCTGGCTGCTTTCCTTCCCTTTTCAAAATGCTCAAATTTTTTTGCTTTATGCTGTTTTTTAAAATTTTCATTAACTTCTGTTCATTATATATATGAGTTCACTTCTCCGAACAGCCTATGATGCGCATTTCCTGGGAATCTTCCCAAGGCTTGTGGAATTTTCCATTTTTGACGTCATGTCAGCGCTCAAAAAATTTTGGATTTCAGAGGTTTTTGGATTTTGAAATTTCAGATAAGGAATACTCAACCTGTAGTAACCCGGCCTTAAATTTCGAAAGCTGTTCTTTTTAGTGGTGGCAGGTTTTTGTACTTCAAGCTTGACAAATAAATTGCCACCATTAATTGCTGTAGCAGGAAATCTTGCTAATAGGGTGAATCTGAAATGTCAATTAATGAACTACAAACTTATTTCTCACACTAAACGTCATTGGGCCCTCCTTTGCAAAATCCAAGTCAGAGAGTCAGAGTCATACAGCACAAAACAGGCCATTCAGCCCACCATGCTCGTGCCTATCCTTATGCCCAATTACACTAATCTCGTTTGTTGGCGTTAGGAACGTATCCTTCTGTGTCTTGCCTACTTAAGTGGCTCTTAGTTGTATCCATTTTCACCACTGCCTTTGGCAACATATTTCAGATATCACCCCGTGTGTAAAGACAACTTACCTCTCAGATTTCTCAAGATACGTTTCAGAAAACAAAATTAATTGGTAATTTCTATTTCAAAAGGGATCTCAATAGTCTAAGCAGGAAAATAGGTTCTAAATGCCCCTTCTAAAAGAAAATGACAAAAATACATGAAGTAACTGAAACTGTCACGATTAAAGTACGGAATAATTCTTACCGATATGCTGTACTTCTGTTCTGAGAGAGTTTCCTGCATCAGACTGTGTAGCTGGCTGCAGAAGCTCTGGTTTTCTTCAATTACAGTCATTGATGACTCACTGAAAGGAAGGATAAGATGCGTAAAGAAACGGAATACAATAGCCCATAAACAGAAGAGATTCTACAGATGCTAGAAATCCAGAGTGACACGTACAAAATGCTGGCGGAACTCAGCAGCTGAGGCAGCACATATGGAAAGGAATAAACAGTCAACTCACTGAGCCACTTGGCCTGAAACGTGGACTGTTTATTCCTTTTCCGAGATGTTGCCTGACTTGCTGAGTTTCTCCAATACTTAGTATGCATTACAATAGCCTATCAAGTCTACATGAGCTCTTCTGAACAGTAATCCAGTGACTCCCACTCCCTGCTCTTACCCTGTGTCTTTTTTCAACTAATTATCTAAATATTTTTCAAAGGCTAAGAATGAACTTGTTTCAACCATCCCAAATGGAACTGAACAGCTCATCTTAATCAGACTGCATAAAGTATTTCTTCACAGTGCCTCTAGTTCTTTAGCCAATTGCCAAAATATTTGACTTCTGGATGTTGATCTTCCAGACATTGGCAACTACTATTTTCCAGAAAAAAGTATGAAGCAATTCTATCCAACTTCCCTTCATTTCACATAAGAGCAATTGTTTACTTCTGAAACCATACTATAAAATATCAAATGATCTTTGCCAATAAATTAATATCTTTAAAAAAAATGCCTGGAATTTGACTACTTTTTCTCTCCTACAAGTTGCACTAGTGTCATTGTTTTTGTTGTGTATCAAAGCTTAGTTTTACTTGTCACCCGTACATTGAAACATGCAGTGAAATGTGTGAAATGAGTGAGGATTACACTGAGCAGCCTGCAAGTGTCACCAGTCTCCAGCACCGACATAGCATGCCCACAACTTACTAGCCCTAATTATATGTGCTTGGAATGTGGGAAGAAATTGGAGTGCTTGGAATGCGGGAAGAAATTGGAGTGCTTGGAATGCGGGAAGAAATTGGAGTGCCCAGAGGAAATCCATGAAGTTAACAGGAGAACATACAAACTCCTTACAGACAGCAGCTGGAGTTGAAACCTTATCTTACAGTTTATTCTATAAAGCATTGTGCTAACCACTGTGTTATGTTTATTTACATGTGTCAGGTTTGTGATGTACAGTTCTGCCACTGCATAGAGCTAATATTTGTGGTATTTATACCATATGAATGCCCATGATAATAAACTTAAAACTATAAACTTGAACTTGGAACTACTGCTCCATCTAGGATAAACCAGTATTCAAAATAGAGACGCAAACACGAGGAAATCTGCAGATGCTGGAAATTCAAGCAACACACAAAAAAATGTTGGTGGAACGCAGCAGGCCAGGGAACATCTATAGGAAGAAGTACAGTCGACGTTTTGGGCCGGGACCCTTTGTCAGGACTGAATGAAATCTCTTACTATGTCTTCTTTCAGTTAGTCCTGACGAAGGGTCCCGGCCCAAAACATTGATTGTACTTCTTCCTATAGATGCTACCTGGCCTGCTGCGTTCCACCAGCATTTTGTGTGTGTTACTAAAAAAAAGATATACTGTAGCACTACCACCTTGCTTTTGCGCTGTTGCTGCTAAAGGGCGACTCCTTTGCTTGTATCTTCGGAAACAGCTCTATTTCTATCTTTGATATCACTACTTTTCCCTTTCAGGGTTCTTTTGAAGACCCTGACCTGGAGTAACACACTGACTTCAATTCTTTACGGGACTGGGACCTACTCTTGGGGTGTCATGACTGGCTGTTATCTGACATGCCAAGGGCTCAGCCTAAGCGTTTGGCTCGCTTTTGGAGGCCTAGGATCTTGGGGTTCTGGAGACAGGTGGATCAAAGGTCGGTGTCCTAGACTGGTGGGTCGTGGGAGCTGGAAGATCTTTGACGATGTCCAGAGACCTGAGATCTTTGGGTGCAGAGCTCGGAAAAAGCAACGCAATGGACTTATTGTAAACCAGCGAGTTGTTTATTATGTCTCCCCTCTCGCTGTGAAACGGAGACATCTTTCTCCCTTATTAGGGAGAAAGAGAACCAATAGTATGTCGAATACCGGGTGAACTCGTAGTCTTTGGAGTACAGCAAGTCTGTGTCTTTGCTGTTGCTTGAGTGCTCGGTCGCGGATGCTGATAATTCTTTTTGCCGGTGGGGGGAGGGGGAAGTGGGGATCGTTGCTTGCTGCTGTTTACGCGCGGGAGGGAGGGAAGCTTGGGGGTGACTTTGGGGTTCTAACATTTAACTGTCATACATTCTTTGGGGCTCTCCTCTGTTTTCATGGATGGTTGCAAAGAAAAAGCATTTCAGGATGTATATTGTATACATTTCTCTGGCATTAAATGTACCTTTGATGTCAAGTAATAGTTTATCACCATTTTTCAGTGCTCTATTTTCCCTTAATACATCACAGGGAGATGTGAAAAAGTAAACTGGGAAAATTTACATAATTAAAAAAGATAATGGGATGGCTATGACTCCAACTGCTGTATTAAAAAGGGAGCGGTACAGTTTCTAGTGGTAACGGCCACAAGAGATTGCAAGTGATGTGGCTCTGTCACCAGGAACTATGAGAGACGGGTCTCTTGAAAGACTCCTTCCCAAGCTAACTACAATCCTGCAGCAGAAAAGGCTGCCACGGAGACTGGGTCAGTCACAGGATAGTGTGTCACACGCCTGTAATGAGTCTGGCCATGTATCCTCAACATCCATATACCAGACACTAACCCCGTCCCACCTTAAAATGCCCAAGTAGCCTGCAAACTATGGGCTCATTATTCAACAAAGTAACGTATCACATCATGGCCCCCTGCTGAACATGGCTGCAATAAGTATGGTGAACCCAGCAATGAGCTGCAAATGTATTTGAAACTCAAGCAGATCCACACATCAATGTCTCCGTTGAGACCTTTAATTTACATCTCCTTGGCAACCTTCTGTAGGGTTTAGTCCTCATTTACTGGAAGTTAAAACAGTTAGAGGTTGCACATTATTGCTCTTATTTCTGTCCATAAAGCACAAATGAACATGTGTTGATTATCAATGAAATCATTATTTGAAAGGATGAAAGAGGAAAACGTCAGCTATAATAAGATGAACTGCTCCCCAAAGTGCCTAGTCCAATTTTGCAATGAACAGGACTTCTACTGAAATGAAGCTTTTGCATTAAACTGTTTGCAAAATGGCATTTATGCATGATTTACAGATAAAATATGGGTGCAGTGCATTCCAAATTTAGTTTATTGCTTTTATTTATAATAGATGGAAAGCTTGGTTTTAACAGTTTAGTTAACCTATACACCCATCTTCAATTAAATTGTCCACAAACAACTCCACTGCCTGCACCCTTTTAAAGTGGCAAAATTGAGCTTGTACTTCCTCATGTTCTTTTAATAAAATACATTATGTCACATTTTGCTACAATGAATTTCAACTCCAAAGTCCCAGCTGTCCTATTAGTCCACTGTTGTCCTCAATTCCTCACTCTTCATCACACTACCAAAATTCACGTTAATTGCAAATTCTGAAATTACCGTTATCTAAAGGTTTTGGTCACCAACCTTCACCCAAAATAACTGTGGTTGGATAATAAAGTTGAGGGGATTTCACTGTATTCACTCTTTAGTTTAACAAAACCCCTGTTTTCTTTCCCTTGGTTAATTCTGTACGCATGCTGCCAATCCCTCTTATTTTTGCTTATAATTCCATTCCAAGGAAATTCTTGACATACCTGGAATTTAAAACTGGTTGTATACCCAATACATTTGTTCCCAATATGTGTACAACACATCCACAATTAAAATCACAATTATTAGCTATTTGTTTCACAGAGTTATACATTATGGAAACTGGTCCTTTAGCCCATTTAGTCCATGTTGACCTATGTATGCTAATCCCATTTACCTACATTTGCCTCATATCCCTCTAAACTTTTCCTATTTTTTAGATTTTGTTTTATATTCTGTTTTTCACTCATTCTTTTTTGTTGCCATTTGCACATGGGGGGGGGGGGGGTTGGCTGATGGATTTCTTTCAATGAGTTCCATGGTTTTCTTTGTTTCATGGCTGTCTGTGGGAATCTCAGGGTTCTATACTGCGTACATACTTCGATAATAAATGTACTTTTACTCTTTTCAATCCATAAAAATATCCAAAGATCTTTTACTATCTAATAACTGTACCCACCTCTTACCACTTTCTCTAGAACACACTGTATTTATCCATCACCTTCTGTATGAAAACCTGCTCCTTTAGACCCCTTTAAATCTTACTCCTCTCCCCTTAAACCTACGCCTTCTAGTTTTCCCCTACCCTTGGAAAAAGACTGTCACTATCCACCTTTATTAATGCCCTCAAATTCATAAACCTCTATAAAGTCACCCCCTCAGTTTCCTTCGCTCCAGGGAAAGCTGTCCCAGATAAATTCGATTTCTCCTAATAACTGAAGATCACCAGTGCAAGCAACATTCTTGGGAATCGTTCCTGCACCCTCTCCACCTTAATCATATCCCTTCTATAGCACAACGAACCACAATTGAACGTAATACTCCCCATGTGCGGCTGTCTATTTTAATTTCACAATTTCAAAGCATCTCCAAAAGAACAAGTCAGTAGCTGAAGTGAAAACTAAGTTCCGAACATTCTTAATGTTAGCATGTTGCACATATTAGAACATTATTACATTGTCATAATTAGTTTTCAGTTTTAGATTCCTCGCTGTAATTTAGTTAATTTTGTCATTCTTACTGAAGATCTTAACTGTTAATTATTTAAATGCCAACAATAAAAGGCCTAGAAAATTCATAGTTCCTACCTGTTTTTCAATACAGATATAGAGGACAGTGGGTTCGGCAAAGCATTTTGTCGTATTAAAGTTTGTCCCTGCTGTGCCCATCCTAAACCATGAGGTGAACAAGATGACTCAGGACTGGCATTTTCAGGTCCTCGAGCTGTGCTCTGAAAGAAATCAAAGGATTATTAAGAGCTTCATTAATCTGATTATTCAAATTTCAAATCAACAAAAAAGGGATGATATTGTTATGGTTCTACCTTTGTCATAAAATGCTCTCCTATCAAAGCAGAGGATCTCGGATTCATAAATGGATTCATATTGCTGCTACTTAGCACACAGTGAATTGTGTAGATAATATTTTGAACAAAATATTATCAGTGGGTGTAATTTTCATAATCTGTTAATTTTCATGAGATCTCAGATATAATAAAATTCAAAGCAGATTATACCGACACAAATGAATTGTTACTCCCAATGTAATTCAAATGAAATGTTGACAGGTCCCTAAAAGCTGCAGGTTAGCAGTTGTAGTTCACTTTGCCCTTTAAGACTGCCCCACCATTTAACAAGATCACAGCTGATCTGACTGAACCTCAACTTGATATTCCTGTCACCTACAGTAACCTTGTACACTTTCTTAAAACCTGTGATCAAAATTACTTAGAATCTACTTCCACTGTGCTTTGAAGAGACTTTCAATTATTCTCAATCTGCTGAGAGAAAAATGCAGCACCATATCTTGGTTTTAAATGGGCATCTCTTATTTTTAAAACAGTAATCACTAGTCTAGATTCCCTCAAAACAGAAAACATCCTCAAAATAGCAAACCTGCCAAGACTTATAATATTTCAATCAAGTCCCTTCTCATAATAGCAAGACTGATTACATGAAATGATAATAGAATTGGTAACAGATTTTCACACTGAACCTTGCAAAGCTTCTTTGAGGGAAAATGTACTTACACATGCAATTTTTAACAAATACCATATTTCTTTCTGTCTCTTCTCTTGTGATCTCAATAACATTTTTTCATTTTCTCTAATGTTGTCAAGTGCTTGTTCGATCTTTGGAAAAAGATCAATGATCTTCTGTTTACAGGCCAACAGTTTGCTGTAATTTACAAAGAAAGACATTGGGAGAGAGATATCAAGACAGCTTGCTGATAATGTATTTAATAGCTTACAAAAATGACATTGATTAACATGCTGCAAGTAGAGAAGCCAATAATTTTGGTTGACAACAGTGACAACAACTTGTATGTCAGAAATAGATTAAAGAGATAAGATTTTTAAAGGTTAGTGTTATTTGTCACATGCACATCGAAACAGACAGTGAAATGTATTGTTTGCATCAAACCAATCCAGCAAGGACGGTGCTCGGCAGTCCACAATATTGTCACGCTTCCAGCACCAACATAGCTGCCCACAACTCACAGACCCTAACTGCAAGTCTTTGGAATGTGGGAGAAAACCAGAGCACCTGGAGGAAACATTCATAGTCAGGGGGAGAATGTAGAAACTTGTACAGGCAGAGGTGGGAAATGAACCCTGACTGGTGATCATTGGTGCCGTATGAGCATTACACTAACCACTAGGCTACCCTGCATGTTAACAGTAAAAGCTAAACACAGTATAAAGAACAACATATCTTAAATTTTTTCTTTTCAGTTAAATATTGGCACACCCAGGTTATGCAAGATTTCTGTTCCTGAGAACTATTCATAAACCGATTTATCCATAAGTTGGAGATAATTTCTCCATGAGGAAAATCAAGATATAACAACAGAAATGGATTTACAGCAAGTCAGTGCAGATGTGGTTATAAAAGAGGCAGAACATCTGCACAGGCAATGAAATCCGGACAAGATATTTCATTTTAATCAAGCCACAATTTAAATGTTTGGATGTTTGCCCATACAGACTTAATCAGCATTAATTATTCAATGTTGTTTTAAACTTTGAAAACTCTGTAACAAACATCCATGATCCCCAATCATGTACTAATGAACAATTTGCAATTATAGGGATGTTGTTTATACATATTTAAAGTGCTATGGGAGAATTTGCATAAAGTCAGATTTCCACAAGTCAGGTGCTCCATAATCTGGAAAGTTCTTGTATTAGCAAACAGAAAAGAATGACAAAAATATGAATCTGCTTAAAGAGAACTGTAATATGTTTATGTGGCATGTGGGGGAAGGGTAATAGGTGGCAGTAGATTCGGAAGGGCAGACAGAGATAGTGAGGGGAATAAACACTAGCATGCATTGACTGGACTGTATGGCCTGTTTTTCTGCTGTGAATTCCATTCACATGTTCTCATTCTTGGGTAAGGAAGGAAAGGACCACAGATCTCAATTATCCATTCTGCGTAGGAAATATCCACAGAGGAATCATCACTGGATTAAAATCTGATAATGTATTTGGTACTGTACACTAATTGTTTATGAGGGAACTAAAATACACACCAGGGCTTTGTTGGATTTGATAAATGAACACTGTTACTCAAGTATTTGTGTGCTCTGTTACACAGGTAAATAAGGTATCAATTGATATAAACACTGAAATAAATACACAGAAATACATTCAGAACTTAAAGATAATGCAGATAAGAAACTGATTTAAATCACCTTGCTACCATCCAGTACACAATTTTTATGACAGTACCAGTAGCATTACACAGTTGTATATTTAACTATACATCATATATGCACTTTATGTCAACTTATACATCTACAGAATTTTTTTCATTATCTGGTAATGTTATTGTGTTAATATTATTTTATGCACTCCATGTATTTTGCACCTTGGTCCCAGAGGAACACAGTTTCAGTTAGCTGTCTACATGTGTATGGTTGAATGACAATAAACTTGAAATTTAACTTAAAAAGTGGAGATTTATGCTTGACAAGGATAATACAGCACATAATGCTGATAGAAAGACAACAAATGAATCTATGAAACATAAATTTTAGTTTCCATGTCAGTGTGACAACTGCTGGTTAGTCTACATCTTTCAGGTGATGGCCACTGACAGAAAAATGTTTATTTACCACAAAATATGTTGCAACACATGAAGAAGATACTACATATATTACATATACAAAAATACAACTTAAGTTATCCTATAACTAAATGAATATTAAATTAAAACTACTCAAATTTCCTTAGTCCTAGAATATTTGAGATCTGTTTCATGAAGCAATGGCTCTTAAAATATTTAATAACGTTATTGAATCAATTAAGTGCAAAAGATAATTTGTAAAGATTTTAAAAGCAGCTGAAAAATTACATGACCAATAAAGTTTATTCTTCAACCTGTAATATTAATGTAATATAATCAGATCAGATTTATTATCACTGACTTATATGACGTGAAATTTGTTGTTTTGCAGCAGAGTGCCGTGCAAAGACACAAAATAAATATAAACTACGAAAATAAAGAGAGCGTAAAAAGGACAATGATGTAGTGTTCATGGATCATTCAGAAATCTGATGGGAGAAGGAGAAGAAGCTGTTTCAGAATCGCCGAGAATGGGTCTTTAGGCTCCTGTACCTTCTTGCCGATGGTAGTAATGAGAAGAATATAATCAAATAGCCACATAAATACGGTGTTTACCAAAGTAGATCTGAAGCAAAAGTTCACTGACAATGTGCCCTCAACCGCCAAAGCCAAACCTCGATGTCAGAAATTCATTGGACAACCTGAATGGGTGCAGTCTGCTCAATTCTTCTTTTTCCTATCAGCCTAAACCTCCACTCCCACGATCATTTCTGAAACAAGGCTGTAGCATAGTTACGCTACAGCAACTCACCAAGGCTTCTTCGCCAACACTTCCCCAACTTTCAGATCTCTATACCCGGAGGACAAGGACAATACGAATACACCTTGACTTCCAGGATACAAATATTACAGACTAGCATTTACACTACCATACCTTCACTATCACTGAATCATGATCTTCCCAACTTTTAAACTAATTATACATCATGATCAAAATCTTCAGCATTCATACCTGAGATGAGTATACAGTTCCTTCAGCACACGATCTTGATTCTGAACTGTCTGCACAATAATCTTCACCATCTCTGTACTGTCTCCATATTGATGTGAGTCTTAAAACAAAACAAAAATTCTAATGAATGGCCAAGTTAAACCTGGTTCTCACTTCACAAATGCTGCCTGACCTGGTGTGTACTCACAGCATTTCTTGTTTTTATTTCCAGTTTCCAGTATATGCAGATTTTGCTTTTTGATCATTTCTAACTGCTTTACTTGGGGGAAAAAAATATTTTCCAGGAGTACACTGAGAATTTGTAATGTCAACAGAAGCAAAATGCCAGATCAATTTTGTGAAATAATTCCCATCACTTTTCAATGGAGCTTACATGGAAATACTTCAAAAGGTCAGATGCACTAGAGCATATCTATTCAATAGTATTGATAGAAGTGAGATTGTTGCCATCTGTTAAGTCAAATCATGGCCTTCCCAGCCCACAGACACAGAAGATTATTGCTTTGCAAACACACAAAGAAAAGTAAATTGCCTCATAAGCTTGCTAATGGGCCAAATATACCCCAGTCTTACTGCACATATATTACGTGTGGATGCTCTAAACTGTTCATATAAAAGACTGGTGTTCCATGTGGCATAGTGCCCAGGATTAAGATGACATCAAATGACGTGCAAGCCAGGATATTGGTAAAGCATGTATATATTTGCATCCATAAACCAGATAATTGAAGATACAATACAACAGACTCAAAATTATTTTTTGAAGTGATCTGATCAACTTCTTGTCTAGACAACAGATGCATACTAATTCTGTTCTTCCTTCTGCCGTTTGAAGGTATTATTGCATTCTTACTGGAAGCTTTAATATTTTCCCACTCATGCTTTATGTAATAGCTAAACCAAAGCAGATCCTATCATTCAAGTTTGCTATAAGGAGAGAGTGAACAAACTAAGGCTGTGTCCTCTGGAATGGCTAAAGGGAGCCTGACAGAAGTGAAAAGATTATCAGGGTATAAAAAGAATAGATAGCCGGTATCTCTTTCCCAGGGTTGAAAGTCAAATACTAGAGGTGCATTTAAGGTGCGAGGGGTAAGTTCAAAGGAGATGTGTGGGGCAAGTGGTGCTTAAAAAATGTGCTGACAGGAGTGGTAGCAGAGGCAAAAACTACAGAGGCGTTCAAGTGGTGTTTAAATAGGCTTGTGAATGTGCAGAGAATGAGGGATATCGATCATATACAGGCAGAAGGGATTAGTTTAGTTAGGCATTTAATTATTGGCTTAGTTGGTGCAGTACAACATTGTGGGCCAACAACTCACTGACCTTTACTGCATGCTCCATGTTCTATTCTGCTAGGTTCGCCTACATACTTATATCAACTGAAATGGGTGGATTACTCAGCATTTGCTTACAGAAGGGATATGCCAGTAATTCAAAACATTTGAAATATTACTGTACCCACTCACTCCCTCTTTTTCACATGGCTTGGATCAATCTTTCAGTAGACTACAATCTAACATTTTATGGAGATAGGACCTCTAAGATTAGGGACAAATTTTGAATATTATCTTGGATCTACATTTTGATATCAATCACTACCACAAATCTCCAACAGAGCACGATGAAATTAATTTTACCAAAAATAACTATTAGAAGACCACATTAACTAAGATCATGCTATCTGTCGGCCTCTTCAATTATGCAAGGCTTAGTAACGGAAAGTTGGAGTATCTAGTCCAGAACTTTTTAAAGTCATGGCAAAATCTCTTTAAAAAATTTTTTTTAAAAAAAATTGCTATAGACTGAGTAGATTATACTCATCAGCTTGAACGATGGTTGGGGAGGCTCAAGAGCAGTATTTTGACATATAAAGTATTGATTGTAAGATTCAAAAGATGTCTATTCCAACAGGTAATTTAAATCAGTATCTTCAGAATATTGTGGAACAATTTGGATTTTACCGGTTTCCTTCAGTGACGGAAATGCATCATTCCGGTTCAGCTGATATGTGCTGGCTGTGAACCTAAGCAAAGATTCATTCATGGGTCATGATCTCTTGGAGGCAAAAAAAGAGCTTCCATTAATCCCTGCAGATAACTGGCCTGTAATGTAGAAGATGAGGTAGCCCCAAGAAGCACAGTAGCTAAACATGCAATGTAACATGTTTAAACGTCTAACCACATTCATACACCTTTACCTAAGTTAGCACAACTGTTACTCTGGTGAGAACAGCTTATTTCCATCATTTGGTCATATTATAATGGCTTTATGCTTCTAATTCTTATCATTTATTGTACATTGGCACAGCTTCTCAATCTAACACAATGCTCTTCTTTTCCACACAGCTTCTGCCTGTTAGTTCAGCCCTTTATAAAAGGTCCACTGAATTCAGAAATGCTGTGGTAATACAAATTAAAAACAACTAATCTTCTTCTTTTTGACAAAGAACCCAAGTCAGTTTTAAAATCAATGAGCCTGTTGTTTATGGGTAGACAACAATAAATCCTAATTAAAATGTTTAAGATGAATTTCATATGTTCTTCTGTGTTCACAAAGACAGGAGCTAAAATGCTATCTGTAGGGTTAAAAATAAGCACAGTACCTTTTGGTTTTCCCTTGAGCTTCCTGTATAAATCAATGGCTTTCTGTTCACTAGGAAGGAAAATTATGATTAGTAAAATGATTTATTACACCAACATACTTGAAAATCAATCTAATGAATTGTTATGTCTGTTGAAGGCCAATACTTGCCATAAATAATTCCTTTCATAAATTAATCTAAACGTGGGGATGATTGGTCTATTCTGCTGAAAGCATACTTATAGATTTTTCTGGGACTTATTCAATCTAAGCACAGTGTTAGAGCATTTGTCCCTGTGAAAGCTCAGAACTAAATTACTGCTTTGTGTTCAGCTGCACAATACACTTTCCTTCAAGTTCAGAAATATACTTACAGTCTTGCTTGCTCAACAGTAAAGTACTTCCCATATCTCTGTTCTCAGGCACAAGTCCTGCATCAATTAACACAACTGGACAATGACAGATTCACTTGTTCTAAACGGAATTGGATATTTTTGCTACTCAGAAACAGCAAGTGCCTCATGATTCTGTGGTACCCAGTGTAATAACTCCTTCCATCCCCACCCCCCCTACTCCACAATAATTAAGTAACAATGTCAAAGAAGGTCATATGGAAACCTCAGTGACAAAATATTTGGTGACAGGGATAAAATAAAACTAATAATTTATAATCTACAGAACTAGTCAACTGATGCAGAGTACGAAAAAAATAAATCTTTAAAAGTTAATGTCCCATTTAAGAGGGCAAAAAGAATTGGCAACAAATAAGTACCTCTTTCAATGATATCCCAAATGCATACCATTCCACTCATATTTACAAAAAACTTCTGTTATTGTTGCAATACACAAAATGCTGGAGGAACTCAGCAGGTCAGATAGCAGCTACAGAGGGAAATTGACAGTCCACATTCCAAGTTGTGGAGCTTCATCAGCACTGGAGATTGACAGTATAACGAAGTTGGGGTGAGCCGAGGAGGTGGGGGGGGGGGGGGAAAGGGTGAACGAAGATCTGGCAGGTGATATGGGGACGCAGGTGAGATGGGAATGATAGGCAGGTGAAGGAGGGGGAGACAGAGAATGATGAGAATAAGAAGTTGGGATGTGATAGGTGGAAGTGACGAAGGGCTGAAGAAGAAGGGATGTGAAAAGAGGGGACAGTGGACCATGAAATAGAGAAGCAAGTGAGGAGCGAACCAGAGGGAGGACTGTGTGGGTGATGGGCAGAGAGGGTGGGGGAGGGGAAAGAAGGGCGATGACACCAGCGCGATTTAAAAAAAGAAAAAAGTGGGGACAGAGTGGAGTGGTCATTGGAAGTGAGAAAAAACAACATTCATGTTCTCAGGTTGCAGACGACCAAGGCAGAATATGAGGTGTTGTTTCCCCAATCACAATCTAGCCTCAACTTGGCAGCAGAAGTGCCCTTGGACAAACATGTTGGTGTGGCAATGGGAAACACAACCAAAATAGCTGGCCACTGGAGACCATGGCTGCTATTGCAGGTGAAAAGAAAGTATCTCCATTATATTAATGCTGATTTTGGCCCAGATCTCCAAAAAAGTAAAATTCTCACTCTGATCAAAATTATATAACTTGTGTGGCCAAATAGAAAACTGAATGAAACCAAGGCTACTCTTATGCACACAGGGCAAGGACACAAGCAGTCTGCTTGATGGTTTATGACTTCTTACTATGCATAAAGTCAATGTGTGATAGCAAAGGGAAAGTAATATAGTGCAGTGGAGTGCATCAACAGGAGACTGAACAATCATGACTGGTAGAAGTCTGTCAAAGATTGAGGAACTAGTGGAAACATTAATGTGTTAATGAAAGCATGGACACATCCTTTCATTACTTTATACTGATCAATTATTCTCATACTCATCCTTTCTTATATCCGAACATGGATCCTCAAATTGCCTCTGTGACTAGCTTCTCCAATGACAAGTCTTCCATCATTCATTGTTTAAGCTTGGGCATGAAGAGAACACGCTTTCCCATCGCTTTATTACTTCCACCTTATTTTCAATCGTGATCGTGATTATTTTTGTGAACAGAACACTGCAGATTCAGAGCTGCACTGTGGATTCAGAGCTGCACTGCCGGGTCCTAATGTCCACTGCACTGAGACATGTTAACTAAAGTCCAGAGTTCTGCTGGGTCCTAAAGACCACTGCACTGAGACAGGTTAAATAAAGGACTTGAGCATCTGCGTTTTTTGGTATCCGCGGGGGTCTCGGAAGCAATCCCTCGCGGATAAGGAGGCCGACTGTAAATAAATAAGTCATAGACACAGTCTTACAATTTTTACCAATGGAAACAAAACAAATTCTGCACCATGTCACTCCATCACATCCTGAATAGAAAACAGCAATGTTTGCAATGCCAAAAATTTGTATAGGAACAGATGATATCTATTTTGTTTTCTTAACCATAAGAGTGTTAAGAATTTTGCCAGTTAACTCCAGTCTAGTTTTATCTGACGTTCTGGAGATTGAAGATTGCTGGCCACATGCTAAAGTGCTGCATTCCTCAACTCTTATTACTTTCAACAATTTGTTTTGGAAAAATACAGCTGTCAGTTATGAGAAAATCCAGGGTACCAGGTATAAATTACTTTTCTTACAGGTTTTCCATGACGTCTCCCTGTCGTCTCGCATATGGGCTCCTCTGCAGCTCCACGATTTCACTGTGCAGACTCATGATTTGTTCTTCCAAGTGACCAATTTCAGCAGCCTTAAAAAAAAGTCATAGTTTTTGTAAATGAAGCCATCCGCAGATTCTATTAATGTAACTGTCAACAATAAAGTAAAAATTATAATTAAATAATTGGATTATTCACTGCATAGAGTATTGAGAGGGGTTTTGGGCCCCTTATCTAATTGTGGACAGAAGAGATTCTGCAGATGTTGGAAATCTTGAGCAACACACACAAAATGCTGGAGTAACTTAGCAACTCAGGCAGCATCTATGAAGAATAAACAGTCAACATTTTGGGTCTAAGTAAATCCTGATTAAGGTTCTTACCCGAAATGTCGATTGTTTATCCCCCTCCATAAATGCTGCCTGACCTGCTGAATTCCTCCAGTGTTTTGTATGTCTGAACATGATTGGTCTGGAGCACCTAAGAGATGAAGTGCTGGCACTGGAGAAGGTCGACAAGTTTACAAGAATGATCCCAAGAATGAAAGGGCTGATGCATGAGGAGCATTTGATGGCTCTGGGCCTGTACTCGCTGCCGTTTAGAAGAATGGGGGTGGGGGGTAAGTTTAGAAGAGCAAGTCTCATTGAGATTTACTAACTATTAAGACCTAAATAGAGGGTTCACGGAGAGGATGTTTCCAATAGTGGGAGAGTCCCTTCTCTGTGATGAGGAGAAATTTCATTAGCCAGATGGTGCTAAATCTATGGAATTGATTGCTACATACATTTGTGGATTTGGCATATTTAAATCAGAGGTTGATAGGTCCTTAATGAGTAAGGGCATCAAAGCTTATGGGGAAAAGACAAGAGAATGTAGTTGAGAGGGAAAATAAATCAGCCATGATTAGCTGGAGAAGACGAGATGGGCTGAATGGTCTAATTCTACATCTATGTGTTATGGTCTTAATAGCCGATGGCGTGAAATGAACTGTCATAAATGTGTGCACTGCTACATGAAGACTTTTATTTAGCAGTCCATTGGGGTTCAGGGTGACCTCCCACAATCCAGTGCCTAATGAAATCGTAATGGAACCTGTAGTCTGTACCAGGAGGTGCCTGGCAGGTAGTACACTCCTTCCACCTTTACTACTAAGCTAAATTACAAAACACAAAATGCTGGAAATCATTCACAGTTCAGGCTGCATGTTTGGAAAGAGAAGCAGAGTCAAAAGTCGTGAAAAAAAACTTGGTAAAGTGCAGGGAGGTTTGTGAGGCAGAGTATGTGAAAGGTAAAATTATGATGTCTTGCTGCTCTGCTTTTCACAGCTTCTACATTCTTTTGTCTACAATCCGATTCTTTATTTGCTCCTATTCACTCACCACCCAGATCAGCATGCTTATTCCCATGGTTAGCCCAGTCCAGTTTTACTCAGAGAAATTCTCCCCCCTTCAACAACCCTGCAATTTAACAAACTCTAATTTCTCTTTCACACTTCCAACAGTCTTCAACTTGAAACTTTAATTCTGCTTTGATGGTGCCTGACCTTTGGAGTATTCCCAGCATTCTCTGATTTTATTTTAGATTTCCATCATCAGTCACTCAAATGCCATCCCAGATGCTCCTTCTCTTTTATGAGCTGTCATGGCCCATATAATCCCTTCAATCAGTGGGGATATTACAATTCTCCCACCCACCTCCCCCAAGGAGGTTTGGAGAAAATCTGTGAATCATTTCCTCTGCTCACTTGATAATCCCTGAATCCCTTTCCATGGCCGAACTCAAAAGTAAACAGTCTGCTTTGGATGCCAGTGAAAGATATGCGAAGTAGGATGTGGAGGCTGTGGAAAGCGTACAGAGGAGGTCCACCAGGATACTGTTTGAATTGAAGTGTAATAGTGATAAGGAGAGTTTGGATCAACTTGGGTAGTTTTTTTCCTGAAGAACATGAGGACAAGGGGACAACCTGACAGAACTATAAAAAATGCTGTGAGGCATTGACAGAGACTTACCACCAGGGTGGAAATGTCAAATTCTAGAGGGTGTAGGTTTAAAGGTGAGAGGGGAAAGTTTAAAGGAGATGGCATGACAGGTTTTATTTTACACATGGAGGTTCCTGTAATGCACTGCCAGGGGAGGTGGTAGACTACAATAAGAACATTTAAGAGGCATTTAGACAGTGACTTGAACAGGCAGAACAGAAGGATATAAAACCATATACAGGTGGGTGAGATTAGCTAGACTGGCATCATGGTTAGGACATATACAACGGGCTGAAGGGCCTACTCTGTTGCTGTTCTATGTCCAGCATAATACATACTGACTTATTTAATCTAAATGAGTCTCTGTGATAAAAGCTTTAATGCTAGAGAAGCTGGCCTGGCAGAAGCTACTAATGTTGCTCTCCGTCCCTGTAAAGTTTGGAGGATTTTTGCAAGAAGCAGTTGGCAGTGCCTACTGACTGCTTTGAAGCGTCTCATCTAGTCAATGTCTCAGAAGCATGGACAGACATACATGAATTACACTGAAAGTGAAAATACCCTTCCTACCATCTGCCAGTATTGCCCACTTCTCAGTTTGTCCCTAAATTACTAAAATGTGCAGCAGGGACGTACATCTGTTAGCTGGTGTCCAGTGAAGAAAATCGGTAAATTGGTTTATTGTTGTACTCAGATACAGTATGTTCATTTCGTTAAAACAGTGCAATAAGTTAGTGCAAGAAGAAACAATAACAGAATGTAGCAAGAAGTGATACAGTTATAGAGAAAGTGCAGTGCAGGCACACAATAAGGTGCAAGGCCATGCCAAAGTAGACTGAGAGATTAGGACTCAATTTATTGTACTGAGGGACTGTTCAATTGTCTTATGAAGCAGCTTAATACAATTTCTGAAACTTTATTCAGGATTTATTTCATTTCCAAAGTTCTAGAGACAGGATTGTTAATTTTGTGCGGAAATGTATTTGAATCCTTAACCCTCTGGAAAACACTGTGTGTTTTGACTGCTTATGAGACCATCTACCCAAAGCAAGCTCCTAAACCTAGGAACCTACAATCAACATTAAAATAATGCACATATTTTACTAAATTAAAAAAAACAATTACCAAAAAATCTGTTTAGAGATAAGGTGTGGAAGACACCATTTAACTTTCTCCTATATTAATCTAATACTTTCCCTCATCAGCTCCCCCAGATCCTAACACTCATGCATACTCTGGGGCAATTTACAGTGGTCAATTAACCCAACAACCTGAACATATGTGTGATCTGGTAAGAAACCAAAGCACTGAGGGAATATCCACATAATTATAAGAAGAAAGTGCAAACATCACAAAAAAACAGCAGCTGAGGCCAGGACTGAATCTGGGCCTCTGACACTGATAACTTTGTTTAATTGAAGAATGGGAAAAACTTAAAATTCACGAAGTAGGATCCTAACAAAAAATATGCAGCCAGAGGAAAACACAAATACTTGGAAGTGTTACACATAGGATAGACTGAGAACTTAAAAGATTTAAGAGTATTCATTGTGTCTTGTCATGGAAGCTGGTGACACTTGTGGGCTCTCTCCAGCATAATCCTTGCTGATTTGGTTTGACACAAACGATACATGTTTCGACATAAATGTGACAAATAAAACTAATCTTTATAACTTTCGCACCCCCCCCTACCCATATTGTACAGGAAAAATGACCATCCTTAATACATAAGCCAAGCATCTAATTCTGACCCCTTGTGAAAGAAAGCCAAATGGCACACATCCCAGTCTACCAATGAATATTTCCTGATTGCGTCAAACATCACCAGTGTGGTATAGAAAAGTTATTTAATAGAAATAAAATACCACTTCACTCGTCAATCTGTACCAGAAGACTGAAGATTGGATTTGTTATTTTTAAATTATTCCTAAACAGTCAACCATTAGGAATGGCTGCTATCAATTTTCATTTAAAAAAATTAAAAATCAATAAAATCTGTGATTTATTCACCTGTTTACAAGCCTCTGCCTTCTCTTCCATTTCCTTCCAAGCTTTCAGCATTTTTTCAGAAGCTAAGAATAGAAATAGACCATCTCAAAATCTAAATTCATAAGGAACTCAGCAATAAATAACATACAGTACCTTATATTTCAAAGTTATTTCCAAAAATATACAACTACAAAAAAGAACCACGTTAAATGAAGTACAATAAATAAATGTAGATTGAGACCTGACTGATGGTGTGCAATGACTTCCCCACGTCAAAAGAAATCATACACAGGCAACTTCAACTCTACAAGATGAAGTTTGGGACATGGAATAGCAAGATCCTTATAAGCAGTTCAAAAATTACAAAATTAAAGCCTCTGCTTCTGTCATTGGTTCAGAAAAATAAAGTACAACTTACAACTTGGTAAGAATTTATTAGGAACAGAAAGAAGGGTATATGTTAATGACCCAGTGTCTCTACTCCCACTCTCCAGCCCAAGATTTATGAATATGGTCACTTTTGCTCAAGGAAACATTGCTTTTTCAATACACACTGACTTTTCTAGACAACCTATGCCACAAAAAATGCCTGACGAAGGGTCTCGGCCCGAAACGTCGACAGTGCTTCTCCTTATAGATGCTGCCTGGCCTGCTGTGTTCCACCAGCATTTTGTGTGTGTTGCCACAACTTTTAAGTCCACTTTTCCTATTTGTAATTAATATTTAAACTTGCAATTATATGGATGAACTTTTCACTCTGCTGGTCAGTTTGCTTGGCCAACTATGTTACCTTTGGTAACTAGGTTACATGGTTCAGTGGGCAGTGCAGATTCAAGTTTCATGGGCTTCGTGTCTATGGAGTCACTTCCGTTCTTAATGCCATTGCTTTCTTCTATTGTTTGCATGATTTGTGTGTTTCTTTCCCCCTCTCTGCACCTTGAGCGTTGGTCTTTTCTTTTACTTGGGCTCTTTAGGGCTTCTTGTTGTGTGGGTGCCTGTAAGCAGACTTTTGAATTTGAATTCAAGTCTCGAGTACCAAAACATAGGCTGACACTACTTCAGTACTGAGAAAGCTGCCCTATTGGAGATCCCTTCTTTTAGATAACACTTTTCACTAAACAGCCATTCATTCTTTTTGGTGGGCATAAAAGTTATTAATCATTTGAATTCCACAGCTATCCATGATGGTGTTCATACCTGTGTCTCTGAATCTATAACTCATGTCCATAACTCTGATTTTAGCTCAGTAACTTGGTTGTAAAAAATATAACTATCTAATAAAATAAATCAAAATGAACTTTGTCTCATATATAAAACAGTAAACCTTGGTACCAATTCAATAAAATACATGATAATGCGAGGTAAATCCTTTTTAGTTCATACATACATAGTGCACATAATCATGGTTAACAATAACATTGTTTTCTCAATATTAGTTCTACCACTATCTAACATCATTGACATCACTCTTTGTAACTAATTTAAGAGAATAAACTTTGAATACCTGTAATTTATTCCGCTACAACAAAATGCTGTTTTGCAACTGAGTTGCCAGAATGATTAGTGAGCACAAGTACATTTTAACTTGAGCCATTCCCTTGAAAACATTGTGACAAATTTACGGTCATTCTTGCCAAATAACCTCGTAATTTAAGTGAATCTGAATAATGCTTTCAGTTAACCTTGTTTTTGTCTTTTGTATGGAAAGCTTGGATATCACTGACTCTGAAAAAACTAATCTAGGGAGTAGAGATAAACAGCTTTAAAAGATGGAATGCTTTTTTTTTTAGCTATTTTTGTTATGTTTTAACTTTGTTTTATTAGAAGAAGATGGAATGCCTGTAGATATTGATGCCTAACAAAAGATTTTATTTATATAGTACCTTTCATGACCTTGGCTCTCACAAATCGATTTACAGTCAATGAAATGAAGTGCAATTTGCAGTCATATTACAGAAAAACTTGCCAAAAATTATATACACAGCAAGCTCACATAATGATTGTGATGCTGGCCGACTGAAATTTTTTTTGTGAAGTTGATTGAGAATAAGTATTGGTCAAAACTTTTTTTTTTGAACCAGAAAAAGTTCGCTGCCTTTACTTAGTCAGGCATTAAGACTACAGACACACCATGGTGGCTGTTTCTACACAGTTCAAAGAACATCTGGGTTGTGCTGGCATTGCCAGTGATACCTGTACTCCCTAAATTAATAGTTTTTTTTGGTTGAATTTAACTTGGTATTAAAAATATAATAATACATGATTTCATCCAAATAAATTTTATTATCAGTCAGGAAGCTAAAGGCGGCCAATAGAGTTAAGATTTTAAGACTTCCTTTTCTCAGGCTCTCAACTTTTGTTTTTCCTTCATCATGACCAAATCAGCAGCTAATGTCTTTAATTGAACTCATCCCAGCTTAAACAAGTTAGTTTAACTCTAATCATCTCCTCAAATCCAGGACATTATCCAGGAGCTGCAGCATAGCCAATATCCAGTTGGGTTTGTTCATACAAATTCAAAGCTGTGGGAAACCCAATGCATCACGGCACCAGCCTCCCCATCATCAAGGACACATATACTGAAAGCTGATGGTAAAAGGTGAGCAATATCATAAAGGATCCCACCCACACTGCTCATGGACTGTTTGTCCCACTCCCTTCAGGGAGGAGGCTATTATGCAGCATCACATGACAAGACCACCAAACACAAAAACAGTTAATTCCCCGAAGTTGTCAGGCTGATCAACCATTTCACCCATTAACCCAACTCAACCCACTCTCTACCACCATTACTTTATTACGGTACTTCCTGTCAGAATCACCATAGCTATCGATGCTCCTTTACCTTGTGTCATTTGAGTCTCTGAATATAAGCTCACCTACCCATTATGAACTTTTTTATTCTGTTCCTTAAGCTTGTATTTTTTTAATGCTGCATCAGATCCAGAGTAACAATCGTTTTGTTCTCCTTTACACTTGTACTGAAGAACAACAATAAACAATTTTGAATCTTGAAAAATCAGATCGAGTTTCAGAGGTATCTTATTTTCAAGTATTTTGGACCTAAATGGAGATAAGTTCACTGTATGCACGGACAGAGGTACAGAGGGCATGGTATTGTTTTTGAAGTGCAAACGATTGTGTGTTTGTGGGAAACAGAAGACTACCAACAGTCACAGTGGAAATCAGTCCGGGCCTCAGTAGGGAAATACAGTCACCAGGAAATGGAAAAGGAAATGAGTTCAAGAGATTTTGTTTATTAGATTCATGAGAAAAAGACTGCTCGTGTAACTTAAATTCTATATGTTTAAGTGATCCTAATTGTATATCAGTAAACAAATGCTCCACTGTGTAATCTTGCCCTTATGATGTTTTCTCTATACTCACTGGGGATCAAAGACAGATGAGCATTTTTCCAGTCAGATTATTCCTACAAACCAATCATTATGCTAACAAACAACAAGCATTCCAACTAAACATTTTTGAGTACTAACTGTACAAATTCATGAAATTTCTGTTTCTATCTGTAGTTGCATCAAACTAAAGACCAGTCAGATCAATCATACAATTAAACACAACCTATAAGACTGCCACAGAATATCACGACGAGAAAGAACACAGGATCGCTTCTAATGTAATTACCAATAAATCTATCAATAAACATAAGATCTTGATACATTCAGAAAAAAAATTAATAATACCTACATATCCCATATGCCATCTGCTCGCTGTATTTTTCCAGATCAAGCTTAATGCTGGACTGAAAGAAATCCAACCTAGCCTTCAACTGCTGAGAATTAGAAAACATTGTTGTTTTCATTTTTGTAAGGTTATTGTTATAACGAAGCAGACTCAACCTGAAAATAAATCATAATTGTAATCAAAATGAAATTCATCTGAAAAAAATTGGATTTACAAATTAAAAACAGAAGTTTCTATTTAAACAGTGTTCATTGCTACAACAAAAAAATATTGACATTGAGGTGACTGGCCAATAACCTTTCAACATAAATCAGTAGCTGTAAACATACTGATAATCAGTAACACAGCTCATCGAGCCAGTGCCTCTCAGCGCCAGAGAGCCAGTTCAAACCCCATCTTGGGTGTTGTATGTGTGGAGTTCACATGTTCTGCGACCAAGTAGTTTTCCAATGGGTGCTCCTATTTCCCCGATATCTCAAAGGCATGTGAGTCGGTAGGTTAATTGCCCACTGCAAACTGCCCCTACTGTGTAGATGAGTGGGTAAAATCTGAGGGGAGTTTAACAGAATGCGTGATTTTTTAAAAAATGATATTAATGTAGGATTGGTGTAAATGAGTGAATGAAGGTCTTGACAGACTCCCCGGACCAAAGGGCTTGTTTCCACACTCAATGACTTCAAAATACTAATCCCATGAACTTTCATGAAATAAATCACAAAGTGGTAGATCCAAAGTAAAGAATTTGCGGCAGTGATAGAAAACATCTACCTTTTCCTGAGTACAGCAGCAGCTTGGTATTTCTGCATGCAAGACTGCAAGACCGTAAGATATAGGAGCAGAATTAAGCCATTTGGCCCAGTGAGTCTGCACCGCCCTTTCAACATGGCTGACTCCATTTTCCTCTCAGCCCCAATCTCCTGCCTCTCCCCCATATCTCTTCATGCCCTGACCACCAAGAATCTATCAAACTCTGCCTTAATTGTGTATACAGATTAGGCTTCCACAGCTGCCTGTGCCAACAAATTCCACTTATTTTCCACTATCTGGTGAGAGAAATTCCTCCTCATCTCCATTCTAAAATGGCACCTCTCTAATCTGAGGCCATGTCCTCTGGTCTTAGACTCTCCCACCACAGGAAACATCTGCCTTCCTCACCACAGACTCAACCTGCAAATTAACAAGTCCCTTTGCTCTTCAGATTTTTGTATTTTCTTTCCATTTAAAAAATAGTCAATGCTTTCATTTCTTCTACCAAATGCATGACTGTACACTCCCCGACCTTCTATTCCATCTGCCACTCCTTTGCCTATTCTCATAATCTAAGTCCTTCTGTAGTCTCTCTACTTCCTCAAAACTACCTGCCCCTCCACACATTTTCATATCATCTGCAAACTTTACAACAAAGCCATCAATTCCATCACCCAAATCTTTGACATACCATGTAAAAAGAATCAGTTCCAACACAGACCCCTGTGGAACACCACTAGTCACTGGTGGCCAACCAAAAAAGGCTCCCTTTATTCCCACTCTTTGCCTCCTGCCAACTAGCCATTTGCTTTATCCATACTAGAATCTTTCCTGTGATACCACAGGCTTGTAGCTTGTTAAGCAGCCTCATGAGTGGCCCCTGGTCAAAGACCTCCTGAAAATCCAAGTACACACCATCAACTGATTCTCCTTTGTCTATCCTGTTTGTTACTTCTTCAAAGACTTCCAACAGATACGTAAAGCAAGGTTTCCACTTGAGGAAACCATGCTGACTACGGCCTATTTTATCATATGCTTCCAAGTACCCTGAATCCACATCCTTAACAATCAACTCCAACATCTTCCAAAACGCTGAATTCAGACTAACTAGCCAATAATTTCCTTTCTCTGCCTCTCTTCCTTCTTGAGGAATGGAGTTACTACTGCAATTTTCCATTCTTCCAGAACTATTCCAGAATTTAGTGCTTTTTGAAAGATCATTGCTAAAGTCTCCACAATCTCTTCAGCCACCTCTTTCAGAACCCTGAGGAGTACATCATATGTCTGATCCAAGTGACTGATCTACCTTCAGACATTTCATAGAACCTTCTTCCTGTAATGGGAACGTCACAGAGTTCTTGACCCCTCAATCTTCCACCATACTGCTAGTGATTTCTTCAGTGAAGAATGGTGCCAAACACTTGTTCAATTCGTCTGCTATTTCCTTATTCCCCATAACTACCTCTCTAGCATCATTTTCAAGTGGTCTGATATCCACACTCATCTCTCTTTTACACTTTATGTATATGAAGAAACTTTTGGTATTCACTTTAATATTATTGGCGAGCTTACTTTCATATTCCATCTTCACATTCTTAATGACTTTTTAAGCTGCCTCTTTTGGTATTTAAAAGCTTCCTAATCCTCTAACTTCCCACTAAGTTTTGCTCTATTATATGCCCCCTCTGGCTTTTTTGTTGGCTTTGACTTTTCTTGTTAGCCACAGTTGTGTCATCTTGCCTTTAGAGTACTTCCTCCTCTTTGGGATGTAAATGCCCAGTGCCTTCTGAACCGCTTCCAGAAATTTCAGCCATTGCTGCTCTGCCAGCATCCCTGCCAGAGTCCTTTTCCAATCAATTCTAGTCAACACTCAATCCAGAACAGCTGATCCCCGAGTGGGCTCAACCGTGAGCTGCTCTAAAAAGCCATCTCGTGGGCACTCAAGAAACTCGCCCTCTCGGAATCCAGCACAAACCTGATTTTCCCAATCTACCTGCATATTGAAATCCCCCAAGTCTATTGTAACATTGCCCTTTTGCCATGCTTTTTCTATCTCCTGTTGTAATTTGTAGACCACATCCTTACTACTGTTTATGGTTCCGTATATAACTTCCATCAGGGTCTTTTTACCATTACAGTTCCTTAGTTCAATCCACAATGATTCAACATCTTCCGACACTCTGTCACCTCTTTCTAATGACTCGATTTCATTACTTACCAACAGAGCAACGCCACCCCCTCTGCATTTCTGTCTGTCCTTTCAATATATTATGTATCCTTGGACATTAAGCTCCCAGCTATAACTTTCTATCAGCCCACAGAATCTCATCCGTTCCTCTGATTAAGGAATCTCCAATTAACACCGAATCCTCTTTACCTTTCTGCTCTTCTAAGCCATAGCACCAGACTCAGTGCTAGAGACCTAGTCACTGTGCCCGCTACCTCCCGGTAGTCATCCCCCTCAATACTATATAAAGTTGTATACTTATTATTGAGGGAAATGACCACAGATGTACTCTATACTGCCTGTGCATTTCTCCTCCTTCTCCTGACAGTCACCCAGTTACCTGTCTCCTGAAAACTAGGGGTGACCACCTCCTTGTAGCTGCTGTCTATCATTTCCTCATTACCCCTTATAAGTCAAGGGACATCGAGCTGCAGCTCCAGTTCCTCATTACGTTCTCTCAGGAATTGCAACTCAGTGCACCAGGTGCAGATGTGTTTATCTGGGAGATTGGAGATCTCGCAGACTTTCCATGTCCCACACAGAGTACAAAACGCTGCCACTGGAGTTATTCTTACTAATCTACTATGCCCTAACAGATGAGGATTGAACAAATAAGGATAAAACAAATAAGAGAGAGAGCAACTTACAAGATAATTTACCTCACCCAAACCTGATGAGCCAAAGCCACTCTAAACACTGGCTCACTCAATAGAACGGCCATTCCACTTGCACATGGATTATCTTATTGGCCCTTTCTAATGAATTCCTCGTGCCAATTGGTCACTCCTCAACTCACAGAAACTGTCGCAAAACTCTGCCTTCAAAACCTCGATCGCCCTCCTGATTAAAGGGTAGCTCTTCTTACTCACCCCTGATGTGTGAGATTTACTGGCAAAATCACAAAACTGTTGTCAGTGGTTCAGCAACGTCTTGATAGTTTTGTTTGCTGCCACTCATGGAGTACAACTACTCCAACTGGAGCAGAACGTTTAACTCACAGCCTGTGCTACAAACTCCCTGGCTTCCACTCATTTAAGTTACAGCTCTGTATAGTTCCTCTCAGGTTAAGTTTATGGTATTTCAGCTTCTACCGTAATTATCCATAACTGTTCAAATCTCCATTGCTATTCTTAGTAACACTTTTGAGAAAGGTAGATTTTGTTTCATTTCATGGGGCTACCTAAGAGAACTCTTTAATGTGACTGGCAGTTCAGTCAGACTGATGTTATCACAGTTGCTGAGTTCCAGAGATCCAAGTTAAGTCAGCCTTGCCTCAGGTATTTTACACAGAATACTAGATCTTTATGCCCATCAATTTAGTGATGAGTACCACTTAGACAATAGACAATAGGTGCAGAAGTAGACCATTCGGCCCTTCGAGCCTGCATCATCATTTTGAGATCATGGCTGATCAATTACTATCAATACCCGGTTCCTGCCTTGTCCCCATATCCCTTGATTCCCCTATCCATAAGATACCTATCTAGCTCCTTCTTGAAAGCATCCAGAGAATTGGCCTCCACTACCTTCCTCCCACTCACCTTAGCTCTGTCATATTTCCTTTTTTTTTAATGCTATGCAATCTCTGACTTCCTTTGTCAACCACTGTGGCCCCTTTCCCCCCTTTGAATCCTTCCTTCTCTGGGGGATGAACTGATTTTGCACCTTGTGCATTATTCCCAAGAATACCTGCCATTGCTGTTCCACTGTCTTTTCTGCTAGGCTATCCGTCCAGTCAACTTTGGCCAGCTCCTTCCTCATGACTCCATAGTTTCCCCTGTTCATCTGCAACACTGACACCTCCGATCTGCCCTTATCCTTCTCAAATTGCAGATAAAAGCTTATCATATTATGATCACTACCTCCTAATGGCTCCTTTACTGCAAGATCACTTATCAAATCCTGTTCATTACACAACACTAAATCCAGAATAGTCTTGTCCCTGGTCGGCTCTCGTACAAGCTGTTCCAAGAATGCATCCCAAAGGCACTCTACAAACTCCCTATCCTGTGGTCCAGCACCAACCTGATTCTCCCAGTTCACCTGCATGTTGAAATCCCCCATAACTACTGCGACATTACCTTTGCCACATGCCAATGTTAACTCCCTGTTCAACTTGCACCCAATATCCATGCTACTGTTTGGTGGCCTGTAGACAACACCCATTTGGGTCCTTTTGCCCTTACTGTTCCTCAGTTCTATCCACACAGACTCTACTTCTCCTGACCCTATGTCCCCCCTTGCAAAGGACTGAATCCCATTCCTCACCCACAGGGCCACCCCACCCCCTCTGCCCACATTTCTGTCCCTACGATAGCACGTATACCCTTGTACATTCATTTCCCAGGTCTGATCTCCCTGCAGCCATGTCTCCGTTATCCCAACAACATCATAGTTACCCATTCGCACCTGGGCTTCAAGCTCATCCGCCTTATTTCTGACACTTCGTGCATTCAGATATAGAATTTTTAACCCATTTCTCCTCTCTCTGTTTGAATCACTGCCTATTGTGCTTAACCCAGCTCCCCGAACTCCCATCGGGCTATACGCCCCTAGAATTTTGTTGTCCTTCCTAAATTTACTTATTCTTTCAACACATTTAACTCCATGTTCCGTCAGACCATCCCTCTGTACGAGTCCTCCTTATCACTTGTTCCGCCCCACCTTCCTCTACTACACACTTAATATTCCGGAACCGTGTAGTCCCCACCTGTCCTTTATTCTTCCTCTTGCTATCCTCTCTCACATTCTGGATCCCCGCCCCCTGCAAATTTAGTTTAAACCCCCCCAAGAAGCACTAGCAAACTTCCCTGCAAGAATGTTAGTACCGCTCCAGTTCAGGTGTAAACCGTCCCTTCGGAACAGATCCCACCTTCCCTGGAACAAAGCCCAATTATCTATGAACCAGAAGCCCTCCCTCCTGCACCATCCTCTCAGCCACGTATTAATCTTTATAATCCTTCTGTTCCTTGCCTCACTCGCACATGGCACAGGTAGCAATCCTGAGATTGTTACCCTGGAGGTCCTGCTCTTCAGCTTCGCACCTAACTCCCTGAACTCCCTACGCAGGGTGCTTCTTGGATGCTGATAAGTTCTAGACTCATAAATTCAAATGTAAAGCTAACTAAATTAAATTTTTACCAAAATATTCATTAGCAAATGTACTTTAACAGTTGTCAATATATATTAGTGGTCTCATACACATTAATGAAAATGATTTATTACTCAGAAAGCAATAACAGTTTTGAAAGAAGCCTGACCTAAACTTAAGTTACATTTACATAGCTAATAATTGTAAAGTAGTAATAACAGTAAGTGATAAATAATAAAAATAATAATAAATTATTAATGTTTAATATTAATATTCCCTAAATATGTCCAAAGTGTGATATTATTAGGCTATTTTTAAGTAAGAAAATATTGCCATCTCACTTATCTAAAAAGCCATCAGGTCCAAACACACCCACCCTGGAAATGGAATCATGCCTGTCAGGAAATAGCATACTTGATGCATGCTGTAGAAAAAAAACAGGATGTTGACTGCAACAATCATGTTCTTATCTCATATTAGCTCACTGACTGAAAGTACTTTAACTCACTGGGCAGAAGGGAATATTCTATTATTTAAAAGAATAAGATGATTTGTAGGAAACAAATTTATTTCAAATAAACACATTAATAATACTCTTCCATTCTCAATATAATTTTGATTATCATCTCTGTATCACTTGGAAAAATAGGAGCTCTCCAAGGAAATAAAATTATCATCCTACAAGGCATAGTGAAAACAGGAAGTACAAGGAGAAGTATTTTCATATAAACTCTTCTTGGGCTTCTAGCCAGATATGGATATCGATTTCAACCAACGTTTGATGACAAACTCTGCCATCTTCATCAGGCATGATGCCTGGGTATGTCTAGTCTGGTGGTATATATACCCCCGTCATCCGTTCTTCCTGATTGGTCAGTCCTCATCCAATCAGGTTTCTGCTGTCTCGCCTTGTTTATAATCAAATTCCAGTACTTACTTACAACAAGACCTTCATCTTTGTTAAAATTCTTATCCTTTGCTTTTACTCTGTTGGGAAAGTTTGTTATACTTCCTGAACTGCCTTGCAGTGTTTCTTCATGAAACTAGTTCATCTAGAGCAGTGATGGACCTGTTGATGTACTCCCAATCTATAGGAGACAAGAGGGTTAACAATTCCAGGCAAACAGACAGTTGTCTGTTCGCGCTGATGTTCAGAGTGGATCTAATGTGCTGGATACGCTCCCTAATCAACGTTTGGCTAGCTTGGTGCACAACGTGTTTAGCTGCCAGAGAAGCCACCGCAGAACGCAACCTCACAAACTTATGGATGATGTCCTTGCCCCGCCATCTCAGAAGGAAGGCTAAACTTTATGCAATGATTCAAAGTGACGAATATTGCAGTGAAATCCCTCCCCGCAGAGTTAGGTGAAAAAGGATCTAGTGCTTTTCCAGCGCATAGGACTCTTCACCAGGAACTGTCAGCCCTCCTGTCTCCTATTGACATCAACATGTCCACCACTGTCCAAAGTGAACTAGTTTCATGAAGGAATGCCACAAGGCAGGTCAGGAAATACAACAGAGTAAAAGTAGAGCAAGTACTGGAATTTGATTATAAACAAAGTGGGACAGCGGAAACCTGATTGGATGAGGACTACCCAACCAGGATGGACAGACGGAGAGGTATGTATACCACTGGACTAGACATGCCAAGGCATAATCCCTGATGAAGGTGTCAGAGTTTATCATCAGTTAAAATCAATACCTGTACCCGGCTGGAAGCCCAAAAAGAGTTTATTCGTCTAATACGCCATTTGCTTATTTTCTCATCTTCACAATTCCCAAAGTACATGTGAAACAGTACCACCCTATGAAATTTCAAATCCTGCAGGTTAACGAATTAACTCAATGAAACAGTACATTTTAACTCATTTCTATAGCCCTGGTTCACAATATACTGTGGTTTTTCGCAATTATAGAAATGTTTCATTTATAAATATAATATTTATTGTTTTTTAAATCTTCATAATTATGCATCATCTACTCAAAAATATATAATGTGGAAGTTCCACTTGCTGAACAGTTCCAGCAATTGTGACAATTATGAAAGAACTTGTTACCTCAAAACATTTTATACAATTCTACTAAAGTTAAAACATGACTCTGGTGTCCTAGGAAGGAAGCAGCAAAGCCAATTGGCAAGGCTGATTTATTTTCCTGTTCAACTCCATTTTCCTACCTCTCCCAGTAGCCTTTGATGCCCTTACTGATTAAGAACCTATGAACCTCTACTTTAAATATACCCCAAGCCTAGACTTTCACAGCCATTGGTGCTGTGAAATCTATTGACTCACCACCCACTGGCTAAAACAAATCTTCCTCATCTCTCTTTTAAGACATGCTTTTATTACTAGACCCTTGTACTAACGGAAACACACTTTCACACTTAACCCGCCATGATTTTCTCAGAATGGCTGAAATTATGTTAATTTCCCATTAAAAGCTTCACATTAAAGCCTAGTAATTAACAATGTATGTTTCTTTTTAACAATCACTTTCATTTGATAAAAAGATGAATTATATATAAGCACTTTTGGCAAATTTTAAGAATAAATAGTTTTTTTCCTTAATTTTCTTTTTCTTCTTTTATTTTCATTCTTCTGAATTTATTTCCTATACTGTGTTTCATCACTTCTAACTAACCCTCCTTGGATCTTCCTTGAGATTTTGATCTTAAACTTTAAGTACATAAAGAAATGAATATACATTTAGGATTTTCTTCATCTGATTGTCTACAGCTGTATGATGTTGGGTCATTGGTCCAGAAATGACTTACATTGCAGCCCTCTGGCCCTGGAACAATCTGCTGTAGTCGTCCTTCAAACCGCAGACATAATTCACTGCTTCACCCCACACCTTCCTCAGTTGTACATTGGGCAACATTATCTTAGCATCACGCACTAAAAAACATGAATTACAATACAGTTAAAACGCAGCATTTCCAAATTTCTATTTTGACAGCAAAACCTACAAAAAATTAGAATTAGTTCAAAAACCCTTACTTGTCATTCAGGTTCATTAATTTACACTTAGTGACCACTTTATTAGGTACACCTGTATGTTAATGCAAATATCTAATCAGCCAATCATGTGCAGCAAATCAATGCATATAAGCATACAGACATGGTCAAAAGGTTCAATAGTTGTTCAGACCAAACACCAGAATGGTGTAGAAATGTGACTTTAACAGTGGAATGATTGCTGGTGGTTTGATATCTCAGAATCTGCTAATCTTCTGGAATTTTCACGTACAACGGTCTCTAGAGTTTACAGAGAATAGTAAGAAAAACAAAACACATCCAGTGTGCGGCAGTTCTGTGGGCGAAAATGGCTTGCTAATGAGAGGTCAGAGAATGGTCAGACTGCTTCAAGCTGACAGGAAAGCGACAGTAACTCAAATAACCACACGTTACAACAGTGGTGTGCAGAAGAACATCTCTGAATGCGCATGTTAAACCTTGAAGTGGATGGGCTACAGAAGCAGAAGACCAAGAACATACTATACACTCAGTGGCCACATTATTAGGCACGGAAATGTATATAACATAATCAATTTAGTTTCATTAACATATTCCCGCTTCTGTCTTTAAGAAGTCTGCATGTTCTCCACATGACCACGTGAGTTTCCTCCAGGTGCTCCGGTTTCCTCCCATAGTCCAAAGACATTCTGATTGATAGGATAACTGATCATTGTAAATTGTCTAGTGTTAAATCGGGAGTTTCTGGGTGGCGCAGCTCCAAGGGTTGGAAGGGCCTATTCCACACTGTACCTCAGTAAATAAAATGATTAATTTTGAGATTCTAAGGGCTACAAAATAAAAACCTCATTACCCACCTTTTTTTTCCATTTTTTGTTTCTTTGTCATTTTACCAAACATAGCCTCCATATTTATTATTTTTTCTTTAATTACTTTTTGGTTACTTTTAATTACTTTTAATGCATTTAATTTATGCATTATTTGCCTCAAAGTCTTTTTTATATTTTCAGAGGAATTTTCATCTCCATCTTCGTCTGATTTATCCAGAGAATCTGACTCTCTCTCAGAATCGCTGTCACTCTCAGTTGCAGTCGCAGCTGAGATTTGTAGTTCTGGTTGCTCTCGTTTGCGCATGCTCGTTCTTTTACGCTTGCGCAGTTCTCGTTGATCTTTTCCTTTAGAAATGGCCGATGCTGCCACAGTTTCCTGTTCTGTTTCGCCAGTGATGTGTTGTACCTGAGTCCGCGGTTCTTCAGTAGAAGTAGGCCTTGATTCTGTTCGAACTTGAGCTGTCTTCGCGATAGTATTTTTCTTCGTCCTCTGTTTATGAGGCATAGCTTAAAACAATCCGGAGTAGTTTATAAGTAACCTTATGAAAGTATTGACTAATTTTTCTTCATTTAAACATTAATTTATTGATTTTTTTTTACGGGAGGTCTGGGTTCCAGCGTCTCGGTCCTACGTCATCACGTGACGTCCCCCACCCACCTTTTTTCTCATACTATTCAACTGCAATTTAAGTATTTTTAAACATTTTTCGCTCTCAATACAGATTGTTTTCTACTTGTTTCAAATATGCTTATAAGCAAATGTGACTCTTTTAGCCAAAACATTCTCAAACTATACGGGATAAATCTTGCTTCACCTCTTTACAAGCTCCTTATTTGTACTTTGGAGATACGGTATGATGATTTGAACATTGATATCTGAGTTGTTAGTTTACTTCAGCACTACATTTTTTTCCCTTGCACATTACTTTGCCCAGATGGTTAAAGTCTTAAGTACACCGCAATCTCTTAAATCTGCAGTGCAGTCCTGGGACTAATTTAATTTTGTTTCCTATGGATTTTGCATGCCTTCAAAGTCTACCTTATTATGATATTGCACCTTACTGCCCATGGGCACTACACTTTCTCCACAGCTGTTGCATCTTGTTATTATTTTACCTTGCACTACTTCAATGCATTGTGTACTGATCTGATCTGCACAGACAGCAAGGTTTTCCACTGTACCTCGGTACATGTGGATAAAGTAATTCCATTTCTCAATGCCCCAAATAATGAAATAAAGATGCTGTACACCTTATGTGTGTTGTCATTTTCTGAGTTATTAATTTGCACACAAGATCCCTCTGTGTATCAATGCACTTAAAGGGTCCTTCTAGTCATTGTTTACTTTCCCCTTTCAATGATCTCCAAGTACATAAAATAGCTCACACTCATTCAGATTAAACTCCACCTGCCATTTCTCCGCCCAAAAATCCAAATGATCGCTATCCTTTGAGAACCTCTTAACTCTCCACAACTCCACCAATTTTATGTCATCAGCAAATGTTCTCATCAGCCTATCTACATTTTCATTCACATCATATCACAGAGGTCCCAGAAGTGATCTCTGTGGGACACTACTGCTCACAGACCTCCAGTCAGATTAACACCCTTCCACCACTACCCTCTGTATTCTACGGTGAAGCAAATTTTTAATCCAATTTACCAAATCACCATGGATCCCAATCTTCTGGATTGCCCAACCATGAAAGACCTTGTCAAATGCCCTATTAAGTTCCACATGGTCAGCATCCACTATCCTGCCCTCATCAACCATTCTCATCACCTCAAACAACTCAATCAAGTTCATAAATCATGACAGGCTGACTATCCCTAATAAACTCATGATTTTCCCAAATGAAAGTAAATCCCGTCCTGATGAATCCTCTCCAATAATCTCCCTGCCATGGATATAAGGCTCACTGGTCTATAATTTGCTGGATTGTCCTTATTGGCTTCTTAAATCATTGGCTATTCTCCAGCCCTCTGGGACCTCACTTCTGGGTAAAAAGGATTAAAAAATTTCCCACTTCTTTCAGTAACCTGAGATAGATCATATCATGCCTGTGGATTTAATATTCTTCAAGGGACCCAGCCACCACCTTCTTTTTGTTAACAATGGGCCCTAGAATATCTTTTCTTTGGCATATACCAGTTTAGTACCTCACCCATTTCTGCTGGCTCCAGGCATAAATTCTCTCCTTTATCCTTGAGTGGTCTTACCCTCTCCTTTATCCACCTTTTTATTTTTCAAATATACATATGAAGTGCCTTGTAATGTTCCTCATTTCTACCTGCCAAGCATTTTTCATGCATCCTTATGGTCTTCTTGATTCCTTATTTCTTTCCTGCCCTCTTTATACTCCTAATGGATTCCTGCTTGATTTCAACAACTTAACCCTTACACATGCATCCTTTTTTCTGATTAAAAGTGCCTTTTTATTTTTGCCTTAAAGATGCAAGTTTTGTTTAGAATTCCAATACAACCTCATACCTTCCAAGTTTGCCTAATACTGTTTGGTTTATTATACATTTGTAGTTATGGCAAAACATCTGTTTAATTTTTCAGCAATTTCTTTGCTCTTCAGGCTTACTGTCCGAGGAGGTTATGCTCACTTTTACCTCCCTTTTTATGTTCATAAAGATGGTTTTATTGGAACCACTATTTCTAGTGGAAAATAAGTGTGGGGGGGGGGTGGGAAGTATGAGATTAGAACGTTGAGATTGTGGAAAATAACCTGATTAACAACATGGAGTGGGTGGCAGAGTCTCTACCAAAGAAGGTGGAAGGAGCTCCTTCCCTCTGCTAGCTCACCCTTGGGCAGTGTGTAGCAGCCGGTGCATATCACAAGTCCTGATTATGGAACCACTGGTGGCAGGAAGGCAATCACTGCAGGATATTGATAATCATTGGGGTCACCCGTCTCGTAAAGACACTGCCCAGAGGAGGCAATAGCAAACCACTTCTGTAGAAAAATTTGCCAAGAACAATCGTGATCATGAGCCCATGATTGCCCACATCAGACAACATAGCACATAATGATGATGACAATGAAAAGTATGATTAGACATAATGTAGAACAGCAACAGGAAGCATTTAAAATGATGTTCAACAGAATTACGTAAAAATATATATTAATTAACAAAACAAGAACTTAGGGGAGAATGAAACCGTGTTACAAGCCCTTCATCAGGACCTGATGGTCTCAGCCCGAAACGTCGACTGTCCATTCCCTTTGTAGTTGCTGCCTGACCCACTGAATTACTCCAGCATTGGGCATTGCTCCAGATTTCCAGCATCGGCAGTTTCTCTTTTGTCATCAGATTCTGTCTAATGATACTCACATTAACTATCAGACATATTACAAGGTGAAAGCAAATTGCTGTTGCTGTTGTAATGCTTTTCTATGTTAGCACTCCAAGTATACTTTGACAATGTGGCAGAGCTAAGTAGTTATGGCGCCCAACGGCGACTCCTCTGCTTGCATCTTCGAAAACAGTTCTATTTCCATCTTTAGTATCTCTATTTTTCCCTTTCAAGGTTCCTATGAAGACCCTGACCTGGAGTTACACGTTGACTACGGTTCTTTGAGGGAATGGGACCCGCTCTCAGGGTTCCACAATTGGCCGCTTTTCAGCATGCCAAAGGCTTGGCCTAAGATTTCGGCTTGGATTCAGAAGCCTGGGACCTTGAGGAACTGGAAACAGGCGGATCAAGGGTAGGTGTCACCACAGGAGACAATTGGGGGAGTCGGAACATCTGCTGTATGCCTTTGACCTGGGATCTTTGCGACCTTCAGGCACAGAGCTCGTAAAAAGCGACGCAACAGATTTTTAACATCGTATACCAGCCAGTTGTTTGTTATGTCTCCCCGCTTGTTGGAAAATGGAGTCACCTCTTTCCACCTTATTCGGAGACAGAGAGAGAGCCTGCAGCATGTCACATTATCAGGTGAACGATGGAATAACTGCAAGTCTATGTCTTTGCTATTGCTTTGCTCACACTTTGCTGGTAGCAGGTGCGCTTTATTTTTGCCGGTGGGGGGAGGGGGGATTGTTGCTCACTGCTGCTGACGCGCGGGAGGGAGGGGAACTGGGGGGGGGACTTTGGGGTTCTAACATTTAACTGTTGTTCATTCTTGGGGCACTCCTCTGTTTTCACGGATGGTTGTGAAGAAAAAGCATTTCAGGATGTGGATTGTATATATTTCTCTGACATTAAATTGTACCTTTGAACCTTTGAAGTCATTACAGTAGGACACATGCAGTAAAGATCCATGCATGGGCATCTCAGTAAATCTAGTCAACAACTTGGCCCGAATGACTCCAGAAAACATTAATGGTGAAATTGAACACATGGTTTCCATAAAAGAAAGCTTTAGCTCTCTCTTTCTCAAGTCTGAATGAAATGGCATTTTTCTACTGTTTTAATCTGAGTTCTTATCCTGCCCTGTACACATTGCCCTAGATTCCCAATGCTTTTTGATTTTAATTTAAAAAAAAAGTTCCACATGAGACTTCATCGACATAAAGAGTTACTGATTTTGAGATTGGCTTCCAGGTCACACTCACTAGTAATTAAATCATGAAGTTCTATACAGTCAGACATGGTCATTTCTTTATATGTTTCCTACCTAGAAGTATCTCCCTCAAAGCAGATCCCTTATTACCTTTCTCAGTCAGCCTGACCCCACTACCCAAACTTCTGGCCACTGGTTAACACAACTCATGTCTCCCTCCTTGCCTGGTTGTGTGCTTACTTTACCACTTTTTCAGTTCTAAGGTCTCAGATTCCAATGGTCTCTTGCTCAATATTTCAGAAGAGTCTGACTGTCTCCTTCAACTCATCCAAATATGTCTTTTATATTCCACTTAACAGAATGTCACCAGCTTGTCTTTACAGATCATGTATGATCAAGACCAAGCTTCTTCTATCCTGGCTGTTCGCCTTCTGAAGCATTCCCTGAATCAGGATTATCCCAATCCATAGAACCTTTCAGAACATTTGTTCCTTTGCTAATAGGATTCAACATCTAAAACTGTATTATGATCTGGTGACATTGAAACATTGCTAGAAAACTGACCAACTGGAGAGAAAAGCTTCATTAACCTCATTAACCTAATCTCTCATATCGGTGGCAAAGAATAAGAAGATTCACCCCGGCCTCTCCCTCTCTTTTGCTTTGGTACCGCCTCCTCCTTCAGGAACCTATTTCTACCATCTCCCAATTTCTACCCGAATGGCACAGCAAACTTAATTTTATCAATGAAAGGAAATCCAAGAATTTCTGAATATTTTGAATCAAGTCAAAAACTCGAGTGGCAAGCATCTCAACAATAAATGTTAAATTCATGCTTCCTTTTTAAAATCTATGGCTCCATGCTATGCAAAGAAAACAGATATGTTGTATATTGTTATTGTAAATTTCTGCATTAGATTTTATATTGTTGAGTAATCCAACTAATTGGTGGTTTATATTTAGATTCCCAAAACATGCAACAGTTACGTAAACGCAAGAGATTGTGCAGATGCACAATACATACAAACCGGAATTACACGAGGATCTGCAGTGCTGTCGCAGCACACCCTTAATGTGTGCATTAGAACCTCTACAGTGCCGAGAAAAAGTATTCTCCCTCTTGGAAGATTTTATGTTTTAGAACATTGAATCACAGTGGATTTAATTTGGCTTTTTTTGACAGTGATCAACAGATACAGACTCTTGGTGCCAAAGTGAAAACAGATCTCTACTAAGTGATCTAAATTAATTACAAATATAAAGCACAATAAAATTGATTGTCAAGTATTCACCTCCTTCAAGTCAGTATTTAGTAGATGCACCTTTGGCAGCAATTATAGCCTTGAGTCTTTGTAGATAAAGTCTCTATCAGCTTTGCATATCTGAACACTGCAATTTTTCCCCATTCTTCTTAAAAAAGAACTGCTCAAGCTGTGTCAGATTGCATGGGGATCATGAGTCAACATCTCTTTTCATGTCTAGCCACAAACTCTCAATTGAATTGAGGTCTGGACTCTGACTTGACCACTCCAGGACATCAACTTTGCTGTTCTTAAGGCATTTCTGTGTAGCTTTGGCATTATGCTTGGGGTCATAGTCTTGCTGGAAAACCAATCTTCTTGCAAGTTGCAATTCTCTTACAGACTGCATCAGGTTTTCCTCCAGGATTTCTCTGTACTTTATTATATTCATTTGACCCTCTACCTTCACAAGCCTTCCAGGGCCTGCTGTAGTGAAGCATCCTCCACCATGGAGGATGATGCAGCCATCACCATGCTTCACAGTAAGAATGGTGTGTTTTTGATGATGTGTGGTGTTTGGCTTATGCCAAACATAGCGTTTAGGCTGACTGACAAAAAGCTCAATTTTGGTTTCATCAAACCATAGGACCTTCTTCCAGCTGAATTCTGAGTCTCCCACGTGCCTTCTGGCAAGCTCTAGCTGAGATTTCATGTGAGGTTCCACCTCCCCCCCCACCGCCCCCAACAGTGGCTTTCTCTTTGCCACTCTCACATAAAGCTGTGACTGGTGAAGCACCTGGGCAGCAATTGTCGTATGAGCAGTCTCTCCCATCCACTGAAGCCTGTAATTCTCCAGGTTTCTTGGTGGCCTCCCTCAACAGAGCCCTCCTTGCACAGTCACTCAAGTTTTTGAGGATGGCCTGCTCTGTCCCATATTCTTTCCATTTCTTGATGATTGACTTAACTGTACTCCAAGGGATAGTCATTGATTTGGAAATGTTCTTGTATCCACCTCCTGATTTGTGCTTTTCAATAACCTTTTTATGGAGTTGCTTGGAGTGTTCAGAATGGTTTAAAAAGAAATAAATGAACATGTATAATGTTTTTTGTGTTACTTTTTAAATTGGGTTCTCCATCTATTTTTAGGACTTATATGAATATCTGATAACAATTTAGGCAAAAATAGAGAAAATTCTACATGGCTCACAAACTTTCGAGCACCACTATTTAGTAAAGCTAATTTAGAATAGGTGGATGAAAAGTAGCAACAAACATGTTGTTTAAATTTATTTCTGAATGTTCAACAGTTGCTCAAGGACAGTCAGAAAATTTGTAGCATGGTACAATTTTTACATTAAAAGCCATAAGCTGTGACATCACTTAATATCTCATTGATGCAGCTACAAAGTAAGGAGGACAGCAGCTATACTCCTTTAGGAGTTTGAGGAGATTTGGTATGTCTCCAAAGACACTAGTATATTTCAACAGATGTACCGTGGAGAGTATTCTAATGAGATGCATCACTGTCTTGGGCGGGGGCGGGGGGGGGGAACGCACAGGATTAAAATAAGCTTCAGGGAGCTGTAAACTTAGTCAGCTCTAAATGGACAGTAGCCTCTGCAGTATCCAGGACATCTCCAAGGAGTGATACCTCCAAAAAGCGGCATCTATCGTTAAAGACTCCCATCACCCAGGACATGCCCTGTTCTCATTGCTACAATCAGGGAGGAGATACAGGAGGCTGAAGGCACACACAGAATGATAAAGGAACAGCTTTTTTCCCGTTGCCATCTAATTTATTTTTCTTTCTTTTTAAATCTTTTTATTGATTTTCAAACAAAGCATAGTAACAATAGAAATACAGAGAGATTGGGAATACAAAGTTAATAGAGCAGTATATACAAATATAAACTATTGATAACACAAATGTACCAAATCTCCCAAGTAGAAAGGAAAACACCCAAATTGAAAAAAATATAAAGAAAAAAAACTAACTAACTTGGAAACTAAACTAAAAAAAACTGGGCTATTATATTATAACAGATATAAACAGTAGCGTCAATAACTCCGCTCCTCTATCCAAATATTTAAAGGTAATAAAAGAGGTTTGGGAAAGGTCAATTTAGCTCATATGAAAGTGTTGAATAAATGGTCTCCAGGTTTCTTCAAATTTAATCGAAGGGTCAAAAATAACACTTCTGATTTTCTCTAAATTTAAACAAGATATAGTTTGGGAAAACAATTGGAATCCAATTTCTGAATGGACATTGAACCCATGAACAATATCACGCTACTTTAAAAAAAATATTTTTGCACTGTACTGCTGCCGCAAAGACAACAAATTTGATGATATATGCCAATGATATTAAACTTGATTTTGATTCATGAGTAGCATAATAAATAGACTGTAATTTTATTAACCTATCTTATTTTAAGCTTGATCGAAATGTCACACAAAACATCATTCTTACCAACGTAACTAACATGCTCTGGCAATTTTCTAGCGACAAAGGGCCCTTCATAGATGGTACTACTTTTATCGAAGAGGTACACCATGTATCTGTCCCATCCTCTCTGCAAAAATGAGAAAAACATAAAGAAACACACACAAACGCACAAGAGAAAATCTACAGATGTTGGAAATCTAAACAACACACACAAAATACTGGAGGAGCTCAACAGGCCAGGCAGCATCGTTGTGAAAGAATACAGCCAATGTTTCGGGCTGAGACCCTTTATCTGGACTGGAGGAAAAAAAGATGGAGTCAGAGTTAGAAGTGGGGAGAGGGAAGGAAGCAACACATAGTGATAGTTGAAACTGCAAGGGAGGGGGAGGGTGAAGTAAAGAGCTGGAAAATTGATTTGGTGGAAGAGATTCAGGACTGGAGAAGGGGGAGACTGATTGGAGAGGACAGAAGGCCATGGAAGAAAGAAAAGGGGAAGGAGCACCAGAGGGAGGTGATGAGCAGATAACGAGATAAGGTGAGAGAGGAAAAGTGAATAGGGAGTGGTGAAGGGGGAGGGGGAGAGAAAAGAGGGCATTACTGGAAGTTTGAGAAACTGATGTTCATGCCATCAGGTTGGAGGCTATCCAGATGGAATATCGGGTGTTGTTCCTCCAACGTGAGTGTGGCCTCATCGCGACAGTGGAGGAGTCCTGGACTGACATATTGGAATGGGAGTGAGAAGTGGAATTAAAAAGGGTGGCCACTGGGAGATCCCGCTTTTTCTGGTGGATGGAGCGTAGGTGCTTGGCGAAGCGGCCTCCCAAATTGCATCGGATCTCAGCGGCATACCAGCAGCACTGAATATAACAGACTCACGGGTGAAGTGTCATCTCACACGACTCAACTGCTTGGCCTGCTGAGTTCCTCCAGCATTTTGTATGTATTGCTAAAGAAACACACATTGTTTTATTGATAGAATTTCATATAATATGGCATTTGTAGTTTATTTTGACCATTAAAGTAAAAGAGCACATTGCTTCACCTTTTTTGTTTAAGAGTAAACACAGAATCTTGTACTAACACTTAGGATACTCGAACAAAATTCATCTCTTTGCCCCTTCTATTAAAGGCATTGAACCACATAAATCAAACTGACAAACTTCTTAAAGGGAATGACAATATGAGGCATTTTTGACAAAAGCATCATTTAATACCACTTCTTAGGTACTGTATGGTCTTTCCCAGTTAACTGGGCAATTTGGTGGGATTTTGAGATTTTAAAAATTTCAAAAATTTATTTAGTACTTTTTACATGAGTTTTTACACAGCATCAATAATCATCAAGTCTTATTTTACAGCTCCATTAACAGAGACAGATAAAATATCTACTTTTGCATAAAGATAATAAAGGATAATACATACCACATCTGGCACACATTGATTGGCAGGCTTACGAGGATCCAACGAAATTCCAGTTTCCACAAGCAACTCTTGATTTGCAGCAGCGATTCCTGTTTCAGCTTCAATGCGCATTTGAAGAGAATGTAGGCTCTCATCAGGTTTGATCAAAAAGGAATGAACTCGGGCAGAAGTCATATTTAATATATGAACAAACTGTGACAAAAGATATAATGATACTTTTAGTTTTCTTTGCAATTAATTCCATCAGCCCCATACAATTCACAACAGAAATTTAGCCCAGACTATTTTCAATTGCTTTACTACATGATAAATGGATTACTGGGAAAGAGTGAAAAACATTTGACCAAAATTGGGGCCAGAGATTCAGGTGTCACTGTGATTTTCCTATTAAAACCACAAGTAGAAAACAGCCTAGTGTAATTCTAAACTGGAATTCTTTCCATACTTGCAATATTTGTATCAGCCACAAGAGGACACTCTAAGGCAAATAATGATCCTAGCAAATTACTCACGATTGTAACAATTCTTAGTTACCTTTTGGGCTAAACTTATATCACAAAGGAGGGATATGAATACTTAAAAGCTCAGTGGCAACTATATCAACAATGGATTAGTTGAAAGAAAAGTTCAAATGTCATAGGTTCAAGAAAGTAAATCTACACTGATGCTGCTGGTTGTAGTTAAGTGTCTTTCATGAGGCATTAACTTTTCTGCTTTCCAAGGGCGTAAAACATGCCGTAATGCTATTTCATAGAAGATCAGGGCACTTTCCCTTCATGGTTTGTTCAATAAACGTAGCGAATATGATCACTCTGGCTCTTCACTCGGCCTTGGATCACCTGGACAGTACTAATACTTACCTCAGGCTGCTTGCTGTTCATTGACTACAGTTTAGTGTTTAACACAATCATTCCGAAAGATCTGATCAAAGAGCTCTAAAACATCGCCTTCTACGCCTGCTTTTGCAAATGGATCCTCAGCTTCCTAACCGGAAGACCACAGTCGGTGCAGATTGGAAAATTACATCTCCACCTTGCTGATAATCAACATTGGCGCACCTCAAGGATATGGGCTTAGCCCACTGCTCTACCCTCAACACTCATAACTATAAGGCTAGGCACAGATCAAACTCATTTTTAAATTTGCTGCCGACACAACATTGTTGGCAGAATTTCAGATGGCGAAGGCACACTGGAGCGAGATTGATCAGCTGGTTGAGTGGTGTCGCAATAACAACCCTGCACTCAATGTCAGTAAGATCAAAGAACTGACTATGGACTTCAGGAAGGGTAAAACAAGGGAACACACACCAGCCCTCACTGAGGGATAAGAAGTGAAAAGGGTGCGCAATTTCAAGTTCCAGGGTGTCAACATCTCTGAAGATCTATCCTGGGCCCTACATATCGATGTAATTACAAAGAAGGCATGACGGGATATATTTCATTAGGAGTTTGAGGAGATTTTGAAGGTCACCAAAGAATCTTGCAAATTTCTACCAATGTACTGTGGATAGTATTCTACTGGCTGCATCACGTCTGGTATGAGGGGGCACACTGCACAGGGTCAGCTGTGATTAAGTGACCATCATCACCTGGAAACCCCACTTGTCACATTCAATCTCTCTGTTTGCCCTATCAAACACTTAGGTTTCTCTTGATTCCTCTCCTTGTACATGTATTAAAACCTGCTCATTTCCTAACATCCCAGATCTGATGAAAGGTTATTGCCCAAAATTACTAACTATTGTTTCCCTCTCATAGACTCCCTCATCTGCTCTGCACCTCCAACATTCTTTGGTATTTCAAGTTTTTTGCTTTTTAGCATTCAAGTACTCTGGGATACCATAAGGTTGTGAAAGAAACAATTATTTTTCCTTTAAAAAACTTAATTATTGCTGGCTGTATCAAGTATTACACAAGTCTCCAGCTGCACTCCTCATTGATTAAGGGTGTTGGAGAACAATGATTAGGACACAGTTGTCAGAGGAAGAAAAATGCTGCACATACTGTTCACAATCTTTCTGAATAATTTTTATTCCATATGTACTTCTTGGGAACTAATTATGATTAATTTACTGATTGCGTGACTAAGAAAAAAAATGATAGACAATGCAAATGTTTCAAACCCAATACTCTTCCTCAATATGCTCCAAATTGTATTCTGTGGTACATTCTATGATGCAAAATGAAATTCTGTTTTCTGAAGTCTTCATGCTCTAGAGCAGGGCTTCCCAACCTTTATTATGCCATGGATCAATTCCATTTGGCAAGGGGTCAGTGGACTTCAGGTTGGGAGCCCTGCTTTAGGGAAATACATAACAATACTTAGAATAAAACATAGCACTTCTGGAGAAACATATCTTGATATCCCCTTCAATTTTTGTACCACGTATTTAATTTAACTATCTAGTATACTTGACTAACTGATTCAGATTCAATTGTAATCCTCAATTTATAGTCTTTTAACATGTTTCTCTTCAGAAGAGAATTTATTCAATTAAAAATTATAGCATATTATAATATCTTACTGAATTGACTCTGCATCACTAACCTTCTGACTTAAAATCTGATCCAGAAGTAAGAAGCATGCTGGTCGATTTGTGGTTGGATCTATACCACCACCCCGTTGTTTTGGATCCCAAACCAGCATCATTTGCAGCCACGTCTCCAATGGTTTTACCACTAAACTAAAAAGAAAATTAAAACCAACAAGTCTCAAATATTCTACCACAAAATGTAATCATCTCAATTTAGTTCTGAAGATGAGTCAAGGATGTGAAACACTATGTTTTTCTTGCACAGATACAGTGTTTTCAGCATTTTTATAGTCACAATTTAGAAGCATTTTAACATTGTAATTATGTAATAGCTGTTAATATTAAAAAGAAGCATGTTACCTGCTCTCTAACGTACAACCGATAACAATGCTTAAAAACTCATAATAATCATGAACTCATGCATTGTGCTTTTACATCCAATATTGAGCTCTTGTATTGATTTACCAGGTAAAATTGTAGCACTTGGACACCATACCAAATTTAGAAAGTTTTAACACTTTGTTGGATAGCAGTCCAGAATCTATTTCTGTATCATTTCGCATTATACTTGCAGGACAAAAAAAGTCATATCTCAATATCATTCCCACGGAGGACTGTGTTAACACATTTCAAGACCATATGATACAACAGCAGAATTAGGCCATTTGGCGCATCGTGTCTACTCCAACATTTCACTTTTCAACGTTTCCCCTCTCAGCCCCAATCTCCTGCCTTCTCCCCGTATATTTTCATCTCCTGACTAATCAAGAATCTATCAACTTCTGCCTTAAATATACCCAATAACTTGGCCATAGCCACCTGTGGCAAAGAATTCCACAAATTCACCACTCTCTGGCTAAAGAAATTTCTCATCATCTCATTTCTAAAAGGACAACCCCTTATTTTGAGGCTGTATTCTCTGGTCTTTGACAGCCCCCTCCATAGGAAACAACCACTCCACATCCACTTTATCAAGGCCTTTCAACATTTGATAGGTTTCATTGAGTTCACCCCTCGTTCTTCTGAATTGCAGTAAACAGAGACCCAAAGCTATCATATGCTTCTCATCGACAAACCTTTCAATTGCAGAATCATTTTTCTGAATTTCCTTTGAACCCTCTCTAACGTCAGCATATCCTTTCTTAGATAAGGGGCCCAAAACTACTCACAATACTCCAAGTGAGGCCTCACCAGTGCTTTATAAAACGTCAACATTGTATCATTGCTTTTATACACTAGTCCTCTCAAAATGAATGCTAACATCCCATTTGCCTTCCTCACCACTGACTCAACCTGCAATTTACTCTTTAGGGAATCCTGCACGAGGCCTCTCAAGTCCCTTTGCACCTCAGATTTTTTTAATTTTCCTTGCCATTTAGAAAATAGTCTCCCCTTTTATTTCTTCTACCAAAGTGCATGACCATATTCTTCCTAACTAGATGTCAGGATCTTAACTAGATATATACTTGGCCTCGCTAAGCTTTGAATGGAATCTCAAGGCAGGTTATATTTATAATCTAGCTTCACATCATTCCTGCAATTGGAACCACTGATGTATGTGCTGCAAAAGCTTTGTTTTAGCCAATAACACTATCTATCTATTTTAGCCAATACTTACCATCTCAGCAATATTCAATATTTCTACCCTATTGAGACACATCAAGAGCAAAAGCAAAAGACGGAAGGTTGACAAAAATGGAGGCACTTACACTCAGTGGCCATTTTATTAGATACATCAGCTCGTTAATGCACATATTTAACCAGCCAATCATGCGGCAGCAACTCAATGCATAAAAGCAGCAAGCGGTTCAGTTGTTGTTCAGACCAAGCATCAGAATGGGTAAAGAATGTGATCTAAATGATTTTGACTGTGGAATGATTGTTGGTGCCAGACAGAGTGGTTTGAGTATCTCAGAAACTGCTGATTTCCTGGGATTTTCACACACAACAGCCTCAAGAGTTCACAGGGAGAACGTTGTGAAGAACAAAATAACATCCAAATGAGTAGCAGTTTTGTGGACAAAGACACCTCGTTAATGAGAGAGGTCAGAGGAGAATGGGCAGACTGGTTCAAACTGACAGGAAGGTGACAGTAACAAAAATAACCACACATTACAACAATGGTGTGCAGAAGACCATCTCTGACTTCATAACACTTTGAACCCTGAATTGAAAGGGCTACAGCAGTAGAAGACCATGAACATACACTCAGTGGCCACTTTATTAGGTACAGGAGATACCTAATAAAATGGCCACTGAGTGTAATTCCACTCTAATACAGGTGGCCCCTGTTTTTTTAATGTTCGCTTTACAACAGCTCGCTGTTACAAAAGACCTACATTAGTACCTGTTTTCGCTAACCAAAGATCATTTTCGCTTTTATGAAAAAAAGATGCCCGCTTTATACATGTGTTTACCCTGAGAAAGACTACCATGAGCGTGAAGTCTTGTGTGGGCAGTTGTGCGTGCATGCATGGACGTGCGTATGTGTGTACGTGCCTATTTTTTTTCTCCACATTGATTTTGGCTCACTGTCTTCCCAATTTTGATAAGTGAAACTACACCGTACATACAATATTTCTAATTTATATAGACTGTATATTTATCATATCATTCTTGCTTTTACTATATGTTCATGTTATTTTAGGTTTTATGTGTTACTTGGTTCAATTTGATAGGTTATTTTTTGGGTGTGAGAACGCTCAAAATTTTTCCCATATAAGTTAATGGTAATTGCTTCTTCACTTTACGACATTCCGGTTTACAAACCGTCACAAATGCTCTACCTTCAGATAGCGGGGGATACCTGTAGATACCTGAATAGATTAAATTTAAAGATTAATTGTCAACATGCATAAAAAAATCAACTCCAAGGGAAAGAAAGATGTAACTGTAAATCTGAGTTACTATTAAGGATGTGGGAAGAAATCATTATGTGGAAGAGATGGAGAACTACAGTTACGCTTAGTTGCATTTTGAATATAGAAAAACAGAGCATAGGCTCAGGCCCATTGACCCACCATGTCTGTGCCAACCATGATGCCAAATTAAAATATCTGCTCATCATGTGGAAGAACACAGGCTTTAGCACAAATATTTCACAAATTTTATTGAATTAAGCAAAAAATACACTGGTACACAACTAATCCAAAAATCATGCAGCAATTTAGAAAGGGGACAACTCAATTTGCCAGATGTTCCAAGTGTATTTCTCTGCTTATAATTAATCAATGCATTATAATAACAGCATCCATCACACACTAGAGCAAGTCAAGGTTTGGTTTCTGCACACATTTTCACAAAAGGGAAGATCAACTATGTAAGAGAACTCAAGGATGCTTTTAATCAACAGTGTGACTGGTTATAACATATTGTGGCGAGCATTTGGTCCATAATGACAGCCAAGGAAGCTCTTTCACTCAACAATGGTTTTATTGTGATAGACACAAAACAGACCAGGCACCATGACCCAGAGAGAGAACCCAAGCAGTCTCACACAGGCGGGGGAGGTGACCATCACACACTCCGGTTACAGTTAGGGTGACCCACAAATACACAAGCAAATAACTGTATAACCCCAGTTAAAATGTAACAATAAATGAACCGGACCTTCCCACCATAATCCCAAAAAGCATTTTAACACAAGAACAGTAAACAGTGCAGGTCATTAGAAATGCAGCTGTCGACCATGCCCCCGCCCAGAACATCACAATACTATTGGAAATCAATCAACTGCTTCACTTCAGTGACAATGCTGACTTTAGGCAAAGAACTGGATAAATGAAATTCCTCTCAGTATCCCTGAATGGTAAAGTGAAACAGCATTCCTCAACATTATCCTGCAGTTCTTCTCAAAGTCTCCAACCACTTACCCTCCAATGTGACTGTGGAACACTGACCTTTTAAGCAAGATATCAAACAACTGCCACTATTAAACTATTTAACCAAAGCAGGCACACTGTTCAAAACAAAAATGTTAAGACAGGAAGTTGAAAATTCTAAAAATTCTTAAGGATACTAAAACTAGACAAGCATTAAGAGTCTGATTATTTCACCTTTCCTGTTCTTTCTACTTGTAATTACATGAAACCCACCTTTCGATATGGTACATCCTGAGTTTCATTTTTCACCACAGTCCGGCCCAGGTTACACAATCCCTCACTTAATAAGATTGAAGTTCTGTTTAATTTTACATTAAAGTAAAATTTAAGTTGTTCAAGATGCAGAAAATTCTATAAACAAGGATACTCACCTGCTAAGGCCATTGGGCTGTGGTAAATTTGTAGAGAACTTTACTTCACCATTCATCTCTTCAACAGCCATAATGTCATATTGGCCCTTGTATTTAATTTTGTCTTGCCTAAAATGAAACATATTTACATGATTAACTACTACAGAAATAAATATTAATACATTTGTTTCATTACTACAGAAAAATAATATAAATAGTAATGCCATAATGGAAGAAGCTGTTTCTAAAACGTTGAGAGTGCATTTTTAGCTTCTGTACCTCCTCCCTGATGGGAACAATGAGAAGAGACCATGCCCCTGATGGCAGGAGTCCTTAATGATGATGCCGCCTTCTTGAGGCATCACCTTGTGAAGGTGTCCTTTTGATGATGGGTAGTTTAGGATTAGCTTCGATCCCTCTGCTATCAGATTTCATGAACACTACCCAACACTTCCCCTTTTACACATTTTATTTTATTGTGTATAGTAATATTCTTTTTTATGTCTTGCATAGTACTGCAGCCATAAAACAAATTTTACGATAAATGAACACGAGTCCTGGGTCTTGGGCAAGTTTATTCGATGTGGTTTGTGGATTGGACTCTATGTACACGTTATGATGTCTTTCTTGTTTCTGGTCACTGATTTTTTTGTTGCTATTTTGATCAGGGTGGCCTGTAAATAACGAATGACACAGAGATAGATTGAATTGAACTGAGCTGAACTAAGTATGCCTGGACTCCTGATTTTGTGTTTTATCTTCTGTAATTTTTCCACTTTTTTTTGGTTCTTTTTTACCGTGCATGGGTTCGGGGGGGGGGGGGGGGGGATTCATCTAGGGTCCTTTACACTAGAAGCACAATATGGCATTGTTATAGCATTTCACGTTCAAGGTGCCATTCCAGGCAAAATGACATTACAGCTGGTTCCTTTTTCTCAAACTCCAATCTATGCAATAAAGGGTTCCAATCAAATCTCTACCATTGCTACAATTGAAATACAGTCCACCTCGATAAAATCTCCATCCACGCCTGTTGCATGGAAGCAGATTTGCAGATTCAGTAAGTGGGACGGGAAATACTGATCGCGAGTAAGCACGTTAACTACGTTTGTATTTATTTACAAACAGTGAAGCACTCAGACAAGCATCCAAGTCAAACAACAACATATCTAAGCCCCTAAGTTACAAAATCACAACACTAAACATTCAACAACACTTCTAACTCAAACCAGTGTTTCCCAGGTTACACAACTGTAACACTAAATATTCAACAAACAGGTACTTATCAAAGAGTGCCTGCACTCCTATCTGCAGGATACTTTTTCAATGGCTCTTCGTTCCTGTTCATAACCCAGTCTGAAGGGAACCCCTAGCGAAAAGAGACAAAGTGTCTCACATGCACTATTCTAATACCCCTGCGGTGCCCAAAACCGAAAGCTGGTGCTGTCATGCGAAGCCAGCAAATGGGAGAAAGCTGCCACATCCATCAAAATGAGCCAATCAGCAACTGGCACAGTGGAAGGGGCTTTCGACTGGCTGGTAAGTTACCCCTTCATGCTACAACACCTCAGCTTATCAAAGGCTTTCTTACCCTGCCGCATGATTTTTCTGGTATTCCAATGGACGGCTATTGATATTCTCATTTAAAGCCATTTCTTTATCCCATACCATAATTATCCTATGTCTGCCAACCTTTATAGGCTCCTAATCCAGCAATCCCTCAATATTTACTGTCATGTTCAAACTCCACCATGACGTTGCTCCTCCTTATCTCTAATCTCCTCCAACGCTGAAACCCTATGACTCCAAGCAACTAAGCGACTCTGCAAAAAGGTTATTAAAAAGCACAAGTCAGGAGATGGAAACAGGGAAATTTCCAAGTCACTGAATATCCCTTGGAGTACAGTTAAGTCAATCATCCAGAAGTGGAGAGAATATGGCACAGCTGTAAACCTGCCTGGAGCAGGCCTTCCTCAAAAACTGAGTGACTGTGCAAGAAGGGATTAGTGAGGGAAGGCACCAAGAGACCTATGACAACTCTGGAGGAGTTACAAGCTTCAGTGGCTGAGATAGGAGAGACTCACATACACCAACTCTTGCCTGGGTGCTTCAGCAGTTGCAGCTTTGTGGGAGGGTGGCAAAGAAAAAGCCACTGTTGAAAAAAACCCACATGAAATCTTGGCTAGAGTTTGCTAGAAGGCACATGGGAGACTCTGAAATTGGCTGGAAGGTTTATTGGCACATGGGAGACTCTGAAATTGGCTGGAAGGTTTATTGGTCTGATGAAACCAAAATTGAGCTTTTTGGCCATCAGACTAAAGACAATGTTTGGCATCAGCCAAACACCGCACATCATCAAAGACACACTATTTCTACTGTGAAGCATGGTGGTGGCTGCATCATGCTGTGGGGATGCTTCACTGCAACAGGCCCTGGAAGCCTTGTGAAGGTAGAGGGGAAAATGAAAGCAGCAAAATACAGGGAAATCCTGGAAGAAAACCTGATGCAGTCTGCAAGAGAACTGCAACTTGGAGAAGATTTTTTTTCCAGCAAGACAATGTCCCCAAGCATAAAAGCCAAAGCTGCACGGGAATAGCTTAAAAATAACAAGGCTAATGTGCTGGAGTGGCCAAGTCAGAGTCCAGACCTCAATCCAAATTGAGAATTTGTGACACTCATGACTCCCATGCAATCTGACAGAGATCAAGTAGTTTTTTAAAGAAGAATGGGGAAAAATTGTAGTGTCCAGATGTGCAAAGCTAATACCTTATCCATACAGACTCAAGGCTGTAATTGCTGCCAAAGTTGCATCTACTAAACACTCACTTGAAGGGGGTGAATACTTATGCAATCAATTATTGTGCGTTTCATATTTGTAATTAATTTAGATTACTTTGTACAGATCTGTTTTCACTCGAGTCTTTTCACAAAAGAGTCTTTTCCTGTTGATCAGTGTCAAAAAAAGCCAAATTAAATCCACTGTGATTCAATGTTGTAAAACAATAAAACATGAAAACTTCTGGTGGAGGGGGATGTAAATACTTTTTATAGGGACTATACATTATACAACCTTGGGATTTGTCTCCCAAAACAGAGAAAATAACAAAACAGAGAAACCAAAAATAACCCATTAAATAAAGGTCGTTAAGCACACATCATGCAAACAATAACTGCAAGCAAATAGCGTTCTGAACTATATTCCACAAAGAGAGTACAAGACCCAAGACAGATAGTTCAGTGCAGAGCTGAGTAAGCATCATTGAGCAGCAAGCTGAACTTCACCTCAGGCCCTGACACCCTGACCGTTTCAATCTGGCCCGGTGCTTATATCATCATCCTTGATATACTCCAGAAGCTGGGACCCCACTCCCTCAATTTGGCCTGTACCTGACTTTTCGATTTGGCCCAGCGCTTAGATCATCGTCCAAACATCATGGTCAGTCACATTGATATGCTCTCACACACTTGGTCCCCACCGCCTCGATTTGATCTGTACCCGACTTTTCCAATTCAGCACGACACTTAAATTGGCGTCTAAACATCAGGTTCATTTAATCCATTCCCAAAATCCTATCTCCTGGATCACAGTGCTTGTTCTAATATACTCTCCTTCTCAGTGCCAGTTTTGTCTAATTAATCTGTGAAGCGATATTCTTTCAAGGGACTACATAGTTTAAGTTGTAATTGTGACTTAAGCAGTACACAGGGATACAAAGCCAATTTACTTACGATTGAAAAGGTTGCATGTTATGCAAAAATGGTCGAAATCCTGAGATGCATTCAAATACTAGTGTTCCAAAGCTCCAGTAGTCTACAGTGACTGTGTAAGATTGTGAATCAAATAGCTCTGGTGCCTAGAAGAAAGACAACAATGCTTTGAACAAACAAATCTTTTTGGATCTTTTTAAAATAAAGAATAAGAAAGTAAACCAACATTGTTACTGACATGCACATTAACTCAGTAACATTTGATACTCATCTTTCTATGGTACAAGCTGAGTTCAGTTAAAATCTACGTGATCAATTCACTGATAAACCTCAGATACTGGCAGTTATTTAATCTCTATGCAGACCATGTTATAATAATAACAACTTTTAGATAAAATGAACTAAAAACAAAACTTATAATAAATTTATTGGTTGAAGTTCTTTTACAAAGTGGTTACTGAAATATCAATAACCTTCTTTGGAGATTTACAGATTTGACTTGGCTAAAAGATACACTTATTACAACACAGAGAATGTTTGCCCCACTTCCATCAGGGAGGAGAAGTTGCGTAGCATCCACACCAAAAGCACCAGACTCAAAAACAGTTACTTTCCCCAAACGGTAAGGCTGATCAACACCTCCACCACTACTTCATCATTTCCTGTCATTCACATTATGTACAGTGATGCCAGAAAGTTCGTGATTCCTGTAGAATTTTCACTATTTCTGCATGAATATGATCTGATCTTCATTTAAGTCCTAAAGCGAGATAGAGAACCCAATTAAATAAATCACACAAAAAATTGGTACTTGTTCTTTTATTTATTGAGAAAAATTATCCAATATTACATGTATTTGTTGGAAAAAGTATGTGACTCTTTGCTTTCAGTAACTGGGTGACCCCCCTTCAACTAGATCTTTCCAATAACTGTTGATCAGTCCTGCACATCGGCTTGGAGGAATTTTATGCCATTCCTGCTTACAAAACTGCTTCAATCCTGGGATGTTGGTGGGCTTCCTTGCATGAACTGCTTGCTTCAGATCCTTCCACAACATATCCATAGGATTAAGGTCAGGACTTTGACTCGGCCATTCCAAAACACAAATTTTCTTCTTTTTAAACCATTCTGTTGCTGGTTTACTCTTGTATTTCAGATCATTGTCTTTTTTCACTATCATTTTCATTTCAGGTGACAGAATGCTACCCTGACACTCTCCTGTAAAATGTCGTGGTACAATGTTGAATTCACTGTTCCCTCAATGACTGCAAGCTCCCCAGACCCCGAGGCAACAAAGCAGTCCCCAAACCAGGATGCTCCTTCCACTGTGCTTCACAGTTGGGATAAAGTTTTGATGTTGGTGTGCCGTGCTCTTTTTCCTCCAAACATAGCAATGTGCATTTCTGCCAAAAAGTTCAACTTTATCTATCCAAAGAACATTGCCCCAGAAGCGCTGTAGAACATCCAGGTCGTCTTTTGCAAACTTGAGAGACGCAGCAATGTTCTGTTTTGGAGAGTGGTGGTTTCCTCCACGGTGTCCTTCCATGAAAACCATTCTTGTTCAGTGTTGTTCTTATGGTAGATAGATGACCAGAGATCTTAGCAAGTTGTAGAGATTTCTTCAGTTCTTTTGCCATTACCCATGGGTTCTTTTTCACCTTCTTCAGCAGTGCATGTTGTGCTCTTGGTGTGATCTTTGCAGTATGTCCACTCCTAGGGAGAGTATCAACAGTACTGAGTTTCCTCCATTTGTAGACAAATTTTCTTGCCATGGACTGATGAATATTTAGGTCTTTACAAAGGCTTTTGTAGCCTTTCCCAGCTTCATGCATCTCTACAATTCTTCTTCCAAGGTCCTCTGTTTTGATTGAGGTATGGTGCACATAAACAGATCTTTCTTGAGAAGAGCAAGCTCTGTCAGTAACCTAATTTTGTTTCTCGGTTTATAGGGCAGGACAACTCTACAACCCACACCTCCAATCTCATCTCATTGACTGGAACACCTGACTCCAAATAGCTTTTGTAGAAGGTATTAACCCCATATGTTCACATACTTTTTCCAACAAATACATGTAATATTGGAACATTTTTCTCAATAAATAAATGAACAAGTATAATATTTTTGTGTTATTTATTTAACTGGGTTCTCTTTATCTAGTCTTAGGATTGAAGTGAAGATCTGATCACATTTTATGTCATATTTATGCAGAAATAGAAAATATTCTACAGGGTTCACAAACTTTCTAGCACCACTGTATCCTCCAAGGGACCACAACCTTGTCATGGTTAAGAGGCTTGCATGTCTCAATGACCTGGAGAACTCTGCTGGTTGGAAGTCTGTCCTGACGAAGGGTCTCGGCCCGAAACATCGACAGCACTTCTCCCTATAGATGCTGCCTGGCCTGCTGTGTTCCACCAGCATTTTGTGTGTGTTGTTCGAATTTCCAGCATCTGCAGATTTCCTCGTGTTTGGAGTCAGGGCTTTATGCTTTGGCTTTTGGTAGCCACCCATGCCAAACAAGTCAAAGGGTAGAGATCAGACTCCAGGTTTGGGGGTTCAGCTTAAGGTTAACAACCCTGACTGGTTAAACTGACCTGTTACGTAAACAGCAATGAAGAATACTTCACATCTATGTGCAACGGCATTCCTGGTTATCCACCTGGGAATTACACGACTGAAGGCAAACCGAGAGGAAGCAACTGACATGATGAAGGAAGCTGCGAATGCCACCAGAGATGGAGGACCTTCATTGCTGCCCAAAATCCCAGCGGCATAACCAGCAAAAGGAGATCTTATACATAGCATCACTTTATGAATATATAATGAATGTAAATTATCTGATGTATTTACATTTATTGTATTTTTCATTATTATTCTGATCTTTATCTTTTTTTGTGCTGCATTGGATTTGGAGTAACAATTATTTTGTTCTCATGTACACTTATGCACAGAAATGACATTAAACAATCTTGAATATTGAATCTTGAAATTATTTGCTTTTGTCGAATACACAAAAGCTGGAGTCATAGTGTCAGCTGAATAACTTAAAGCACGATTGATATCAAAATGCTGTTTTCCTTTTTTGCTTTTTGAAACCGATAAAACTACTGGAGGACGGAATTATAAAATGACAGGCAATTGTGATTTAAAGGTGTAAAGGATTTAATAATTGGGAATTTTAATAGACCTGTATTTTAATTCATATTTCTTACCTTTTCCAGACATAACATTCTCCCAACAATGATCACTGAATACAGTTCACATGCTTAAAAATGCTACTCGAGATTGAATACAATTAATTGCATTCACAAGCACAAGAGATGCTGCAGCTTCTAGACATCCAGAGTAACAGACGGGAAATGCTGGAGGAACTCAGCAGGTCAGTCAGCATACATGGGAAGGAATAGACAGTTGACAGTTTGTGTTAAGACCCTTCATCAGGATTGGCCTGATTATGTTCGTATATTACGATAGGCAAGTCATAGCACAATAAACAATGCAAAGCAAAACTTACCAGATATTGTAATGTCCCCACGAAAGATGTGCAAAGACTTCCTTGGTCTAGATCTTTGGCATAGCCCAGGTCAATTATTTTATGTATCAACTGCAGTAACAAAAATACATTTATTTGTTCTATTTGCAAATACTTTTGCAACTAAGTATTGCAACTGGGTAAATTCCTTTTACTAAATTATTAAATTCTGTTATGTGGATCATACATTTTGTTGAGTTACTGATAAAATTTAATTCCTATTTTCTCATTCCACCTTCATCTCGCTATAGAAAAACCTAGCTATGAGTAGGTAAGCAAGAATAGTCACACTCTAATGACGGATAAAGGTGCTGCAGAGGAAAGGTCAAGTTATTGTGTTGAGAAGGGAACTGACACCATTTGTCTTTGAATGGACTCTTGTGTGCAGGGATTCAAAACTGATGGAAACCTGCTTGATGAGCTTCAAGAGAAGTGGGCTCAGATTTAGGAGATGACAATTCATCCAATGATCTCCATGGGAAACAAAGATTGGAGTTGGAGCAGTAGTTGCAAGGACAGAGGGGACAAAATGCTTTTTTAAAAATAAAGGGAACGCTGATTTGAAAGGAAGAAAATGGCTGGATTTTGAAGTACAAGTTATATTGAATGTGCACATTCTGTAAAATGCTTCCTTCATTTGCAAATGAATGATTTGTCCACTTAACAAGGAAAACCATCATCATAACTAGCATGGATGTAAATCTCTAACTGAAAGGAGGAGAAAAGGAAACAGAAACAGAAAGATCATACATTGATCCAATGCCTCTATCATAACAAAAACAACTAAATGGTTAGGCATGGACAATCAGACACAAAAAAAAGGACTAGGATGAAAGGATTAGAAATCTGCCCATATTTCTTAAACTTTAGTTGGATAAGCAAAGGATAAAACTTTGCTTTTTCCCCACACTGCTGTCTGTAAAGAGTTTGTATGTTCTCCCAGTCACTGCGAGTTTCCTCTGTACGTTCCAGTTTCCTCCCAAATCCCAAAGATGTATAGGTTAGTAAAGGGACACATGGATGTAATTGGACAGTGAGAACTCATTGAATCAGAAGGACCTGTTACCAAGCTGTACCTCTAAATAAAAATAAAAATCAATAAAATTCAATCTATTTTTCTTTTAATCATTGTTACAAATCACTCACCTTGCCATTATCATCTTGCAATACAATATTTTCAGGTTTCAAATCCCTATGAATGATTCTGTGGTCATGCAAATACTGGATGCCAGAACCTGGTTAAAAGTAAATCCAAAATAGTAGGTGAAAGCAAGCAGTGTGCTTTTGCTTTTAGGATTGATCAGACCATAGAATATTCATGATATAGGAGGCCATTTGGTTCATGTTATTCATGCTATTCGGCCTTATCCCACCTTCAAGGACTTGGTCCTCATTTCTACAGGTCAGGACTGTTCAAGTACATTTTTCAAGCACCCTTCAAATGTATGAGGATTTCTGCTTTTAACCATCCTCCCGAGTTAGTTCCAGACCTTTACAATCCTCTCAGGAGAGAGATTTTTTCCCATATTCTCCCTCATTTAATCCTTCTACCAATTAAATTAATCCAATGCATCATGCATTTTGACCTTTTTGTGTCATGGATTATCTGATGTATCAAAATCAAATATTGTAAGAGCAGTAGGTTAGAGAATGTGAGAACTGCAAGGAGACCGTCACTGATCGTAAGAAAAAAATACGTGTTACATGTTTCAAGACTTTACAGCATTTTGCTTCTAAGTGAACTCTTGCATTCACGGATTTTGTTTTATATTACCCTTTCTGACACTTTCAGCTTTGCTCTTCCACAGATAAAGTAGGCAACTCTTCAAAATTCAGTTTAGCATTCTCTTTAAGAGCGAGAAGATTGGCACCTCTCTCTCGCCCCCAGGTCCCATTAAAAAGTTAACATCAGTGTTGCACAGGGAGAGATGAGTGCCCTGTTATCAATACTTCAATTCAAGTGCAGCATGGAAACTGAACTTCACAGATAATATTAAACACCTCAGGGACTGGCCCCAGTTTGCTTTGTACAACATGAACCAAGAGGATCTCACAGGCTGAGGCAGTTCAATTCATTTTCAAATCCTTACAATTCCTCTTCAGGAAAACCAAACACCTTTCCTTGACTCATCATTAAACCAGCCAGGTTAACTCAAAAGAGATGTTCTCTTTATTGAGTTCTGCAATTATGTTGACTTCTCTATGAAAACTGCACCGGTTACTCAACTTGTTACAGAAGAATAAGTTTTACCACATTCAATGTACATTACAGTTGTTACGTCAAGAGATTATTTTAAACATAGTGAACGTGAACATCAATATTTTCACCTGTAACTTCGAAATCTCAGCCAGATCTCTGAATTTGTAACTGATATGTGAAAGGATGCCAGAAAGGTGACTCAATAAATGCATATTATATGTAGGAAACCTAATAATTATAAACAGATAAAAGTACCTACCAACATCTTGCAATAAGCTTAATACTTGGCTTTCTTTAAGTCCACAGCAATTTTCAGGCTTGCTCAACAACTTGAAACAAAATGCAAAGTTAGCAAAAAACCACATTGGATAAAACACATTTGAATAAAAAATACTAAAATTATCCTGCAGGAAAATGGAAGATGCATTATAAACCTCTAATAATAAATACACAATTCAAACTAAGTATCTTTTGTTCAAGCAAATTATTTAAAATAAAATGGGAAAATGCAAGCGCGCGCATAGAGAATTAAAGAGTTTTTCACAAACATAAAAAAGCCAAAAACAAAATTTTAATGTCCATTTGTTGTAAGCTATGTTTTAAATGTACATAAATGTAAGCGATGTTCTAAATGTACATAATGTACATAAATGTAAGCTATGTTTTAAATGTATAAAAGCGCCAATTATAGTATTAGCTTTACAGAACCATACAGTATGGCATGCAAAATTTGCAAAAGTAAAACATAGCTGAATGAATTTTGAGTTTTGAAAATTAATTGAGAAACAAAGGCTTGGATATGTTTCTGTAGGAAAAGATAAAATTACTTAACAACAAGTTCCTATACCTCCATGTCAGGCAAACCTGAGCAGAAATAATCGAGATGCTACAGCATCACCCACGATAAATGTGAAAATATATTCTCACCCTAAAGTTAGGTTTCTATCTAAACAACAGAGAGAAATGCAACACCTGAGGAGAATTTTGTTCTTTTCCTCTGATGATGAGATGAAGATTAAAAGGTAAGCAGTGACAGACCTGATGAAGGGTGGCAACCCAAAATATTGACTGTTTATCCCTCTCTATTGATGCAGCCTGCTCTGCTAAATTCCTCCAGCATCTTGATACCACCTAATGCTGGAGAGGCTGCAGGCTACTTCTGCTGCTATTACTTAATGACTCCAGAGGAAAATTGCAAATGTCACTCCACTCTTCAAAAAGAGAGGGAGGAAGAAGATAGGAAATTATAGGCCAATTCGCTTGACTTCAGTGGTTGGAAAGATGTTGGAGTCCACTATTAAGGATGTGGTTTCAGGGTATTTGGATGCTCATGATAAAACAGGCCAAAGTTAGCATGGTTTCCTTGAGGGTAAATCTTGCCTGACAAATCTGTTGAAATTCTTTGAGAAAGTAACAGGCAGGTTAACAAGAGAGTCGGTGGATGTTGTTTACTTGGATTTTCAGAAGGCGCTTGATGGACTGAATGGCCTAATTCTACTCCTTTGTCTTATGGTTTTATGTTCATGATCAAAATGACCAAATTAATTCTACACACACAAAACGCTGGAGGAACTCAGCAAGCCAGGCAGCATCTATGGAAAGGAGTACAGTCGGCATTTCGGGCTGAGACCCTCCATCAGGACCGCTTTTCTCTGTACACACAGATGCTCAATACATAAAGAAATTCTTTTAAAAATTTGCAATTGCATTAAATCCTGTACAAGCTAAAATTTTTACTTTAGTGTGTCCTTCAAAATTACCTTACGCAAGTTACCTCCTGTACAGAATTCCATCACGAGCAGAGGGACATCATTACATGCAATATCCTGCATTTCCTCCGGAACTTCACGAGCTTTCACAACATTGGCATTGCTTAACCTTGTTTTGTGGAGGAGGGACAAGAGAAGAGAGATGATATTCAGATACCCATGATAGTAGAAGTAATCGATAAATAGTCAAATGCATTGAAATGAGAGGAGGAAGAACACAGAACATTACGGCACAGGAACAGGCCGTTTGGCCCACAATGTTGTGGCAATCCAATTAAGTAATCAAATGGACAAACTAATTAATTTTCTCTGCCAACACAAAGTCCATATCCTTCCATTTTCCTCATTTATGTGTCTATCTAAACATCTCTTGAAAATCTCTAATGCATCTGCCTCTACCGCCACTCTCTATGTAAACAAATTGCTCCTCACGTCTTCTTTGAACCTATCCCATCTCACCTTAAATGATGGAAAACAAACTAGAAAGCACATTTCACAAGCTTGCCAAATATAGAACCACAGAACATTCCAGCACAGAAAACAGGCCATTCGGTCCTTCTAGTCTGTGCCGAAACCTTATTCCACTAGTCCCATTGACCTGCACCCAGTCCATAACCCTCCAGACCTCTCCCATCCATGTATCTACCCAATTTATTCTTAAAACTTAAAGAGTGAGCCCGCATTTACGTCAGATGGCAGCTCGCTCCACACTCCCACCATTCTCTGAGTGAAGAAGTTCCCCCTAAACCTTTCCCCTTTCACCGTAAAGCCATGTCCTCTCGTATTTATTTCTCGTAATCTAAGTGGAAAGAGCCTACTCGCACTTACTCTGTCTATACCCCTCATAATTTTGTAAACCTCTATCAAATCCCCCCTCATTCTACGCTCCAAGGAATAAAGTCCTAAACAGTTCAATCTTTCCCTGTAACTCAACTCCTGAAGACCCGGCAACATCCTAGTAAATCTTCTCTGCACTCTTTCAATCTTACTGATATCCTTCCCATAGTTAGGTGACCAGAACTGCACACAATACTCCAAATTTGACCTCACCAATGTCTTATACAACCTTACCATAACATCCCAACTCCTATACTCAATACCTTGATCTATGAATGCCAGGATGCCAAAAGCCTTCTTTACAACCCTTTCTACCTGTGACGCCACTTTCAGGCTACAATAAGGCTATAATTTTACTATAGCCTTATTGATGAACTAGAACACAAATAGTCTCCACTGTAAAACAATTTCTATTTTTTTGAAAGTTCAACTGTCTGAATTGTACATTTGAGATTTAACAACATGAAGGAAGTGGCTAACTATTCACAAAGAAGATGAGCAATTTGCCATCAGGCCTCAGTATAAATAAACAAAATGCATTTATGGAACATTACTCCTTGAGAAAGCTCACATAATCGGTCTCAGACTGTGGCCATTAGAATTCAAAATTACTCATGACACTCCACAGAACCTTGTTTGGGAGAACTCACTCCATTAGTACACGATAGCATCATCTCAGTGAGTCTAACTAGGACACAGGAAAGCAGGCAAAGAATTTCCTTATCCAATTCATCATTTGGACAGCACAATAAGAATCTATATACTAAGGTCAGACTGAAGTTACTGAATAACCTCCTGCTTTTTTACAACATCCCATACTGATGTTTTCAGGCAAGTGCCCATAAGGGAGGACCGGTAATGCAATACTAAAATGTGATCACAGTCATTTCCCGTGTTTCAACATGATCAGTACTACTGGCCAAATGAAAGTTAAACTAACTTGAAAAGTCTGCTAACTCTGCATGCTACACTGCAGATCTCTACCGTCAATTGCAAATCAATCACCAATTTCAAAGCTAAATCAGAAAATCTGATTAAAACCTTTGTAGAGACCACCCTATCTGGCCTAACAAATCTAATCCCATACTGAAGGTTTGCCACATTATTTAAATTTGAATGATCTATTATAGTCTTTTTGATGAATCATGTTTTCTGGAGGAGGGGAAATGAGGAGAAGGGATTGGAATTAATAGAAATTGTACAAACTGTGCAGACCAACATACTCCCTTCAACCACCAGAAAAAGGCAGATTGTCTCACAACTCATTGCTGTTTGGGATGCCTTGCAAATTTGGTTGCTATATCTACCTCTGGTGCAAATAATAACCACATATAAAAACAAAAAAAAATTACTTGATTAGATGTCCTCAGGCTATGCTAGATAAATACAAATGTTCTCTCTATTTGGTTTATTGAAAGATGAAAATTACAACTTTCACCCTTTCATGTCACTTGATATGGTTGTTCAAAGCAATGAATTGCCTATACTTTGATAAGTTTCATTAACTTCTGGCTATTTTTAAGATTCACAGCTAAGTGAAATAACATTTTAAATATTAATGAAATTACATTCAAATGTACAGTGACAAGGCCAGTGCAAATGGAAATATACCAATGTACAACACAACCAATCAAGGAAATATGAGAAAGAAATTTCATGTTTTCTGGATGGACAACCCAATTTATTTTTATTGAAATTATGCTAAAGCAGTTTCTTGACATCTGCACTATATATGCCCATAATGAATGACAAGTAGGTATCCACTTGAGTATTATTTATATTTTTGTTTCAAGTTATTTTCTAGATTTAACTAAATCTCTGCTGCTTACCCTCCAACACAGGTCTTCAACAACTTATCTCAAACCCACATGAGATTCTGCAGATGCTGGAAAACTAGAGTAAACACAAAATGCTAGAGGAATTCAGCAGATCTGGCAGCATCTATAGAGGGGAATGAAGTGTTGAAGCTTTGGGCTGAAATGTTGACTCCTTATTCCTTTCCATAAATGCTGCCTGATCTGCTGAACACCTCCAGCATTTTGAGTGTGTTACCCACTTTTCAATATCTACTCTTCCCCCAAGTTGCCTCCTACTTAAGAAAGCAGTTATTTCCTATCTTACTGTACGTCACTCATGTGACTAAGGTAACCAAACATGCTTACCACTTCTTAACATGAGGAATATGCTCTTGCAAGCTATTACAAAGCCTATAGTGATTTTCCCAAGAATCCCTCATCAATTCATTAAGTGCTATACTGTATATAAATAGCTGGAAACAAAATGAATGATCTGAGGTGGCTAATGGTTTCTTAAACCATTTTAAAAAAATCAACATCTGACATCAGTAACGGAAACACTTTAAAACTCTAGTTCTCTGAAAAGGTACTTACTTTTTCATAATTTGAATTTCATAGCACCATCTCTCTTTGTTTTTTGCACTCAACTCCAAACGGCAGGCTTTAACTGCAATTCTTTCTCCAGTTGTCTGGAACGGAATTGTGGATTATTAGCTTTATCGCCAATAAAATTCATGTGGAATAGATTGCCACAGACAGCTGTGGAAGCTAAGTCATTGGATATGTTTAAAGTGGAGGCTCATAGGTTCTTGATTAGTAAGGATGTCAATGGTTATGGGGAGAAGGCAGGAGAATATGTCTGAAGGGGATAATAAATCAGCCGAGAATGATTGGCAGAGCAGAGAAACGATCTAATTCTGCTCCTGTGCCTTATTGTCTAAAATTAAATGATAATTAGTTAACATTGCTCACTAAGGTACTAATAGATGACAACGCTCGAACAATGTACTCAAATTCAGTTCACTTGAACATTTATCTGAATATCTGGCTTGCAAACCCTAACTAATGTTAGATATACATGTTATGGAATTCTAAACTATGAAGTTCAAAGTAAATACATGTCAACATATACAACCCTGAGATTTGTTTCCTTGCAGGCATACACAGTAAATCCAAGAAACACAATAGAAGCAATGAAAGACCACATGAGATAAAGAGTCCTTGAAACTGAGTCCATAGGTTGATATAGGTTGTGAGAACAGTTTAGTGATGGGCTGAGTGAAGTTATGCATTCTGCCAAATTCACTAATAACATTGACCATTTGAAATGAAACCTTCAACATGAAGAACTGCTACCAAATTGAGTCAATTTATTGATAAGCATTGATCTTTTTATTCTGAATCACCATAAGTACTGTGTCAGCAAGATTAAATGCTTCATAGCCAAGCACCATTCACTATGCATCTAACACTCACAAACTAACAGAGAATATAAATTCAGATTTCAGTAGAAACCCTCACTTATTTTTCTTGATTTTGAGGAACAGTGAACACTTGCCTTCATAATATATCTCAATCTCTTACTAAGCTAAAAATTGTAATTTCTACTTAGAAATGTGGAAAAATATCCAGGCATATTATATTCACAAAGGGAAGGACTAAATCAATTGAGAGTATTACCATGCATTCATTTAACTTTCAATTATATTAAGTGTTTATCAAGTGGCATAACTTAAAATACAAGAAATTCTGTAGATGCTGAAAATCCAAAGCAAAACACACAAAATGCTGGAGAAACTCAGGTCAAGCAGCATCCATGGAAATGTTTTGGGCTGAGACTGAAACAGTCATCGACTGTTTGTTCATTTCTATGGAAGTACTGAAGAAGTGGCACAACTTTCCAAAGACCAAAAATTTCTCAACTAATAGGAGGTAACTCCCCTTGATGTCAATCCTCCAAAGGAGCCTGGTAAAACTGAAGTCATGTGAATTGAGCAAAAACTGGTGTCATTCTTAGTTCATTTGAAGATGGCTACAGAAAGACAACTGCCATCTATATAGATAAAAAATGTTCAGGACTTCCCTATCAAAAGTCTGTCAGTACCAAACCCTGGAATCTTTATTTTTTCCTCTTGCAGAAATAATTTTAAATTCAAATAATCTTAGTTATACAATTACTCAGAGCAGCTTGCTATTAGTTGGAAGCAATTGGCTGCCCAATTAGCTGCAGGGTATGATGTGGACAGATTGAAAGAACCATTGCACCTTAAGTTCAAACACTATCTTAGAGACATAATTTGCAGAATTTTGTTACACAAATACTGGTGGAGAGGAGGACCACAAATAAACTAGGATGAGAACATGAAATAAGGGAATTTTCAACTGTTCACATAACAATCATCAATGGAGGAGTAAAAATGTTAACAATTATGGATGCTCCACTGGAAGCTAAGGGCCCAAGAAGAATGAATGAGCAGAAACATTTCCTTAAATTTCACATTATTTGTTGATCTTAGAAAGGACATAAAGAGTATTTCTGCTGCACTTTAAAAACTAATCTATTGATTTCAGATTTGTTATTTAATCTTAAAAACTCTAGAATAGTTAATTGCTAAGAGTGTGTAAAACTTACATTATGTTCATACATATAGACATGTCCAAAGCCTCCTGCTCCAAGACGTTCCTTTAGATCCCAAGGCCCACATGTCTGAACCTGCTTAAAAGGGGGTTTCTCCATTCTCAATCAGAATCCTTAATGCTGTAATTAAAAATTGCAAAGTTATCAGTAAAGCCATGCTAAGAAACTTAATCCCAAATATAACAACAGATGAAGGACTAAAGAATGCACAAAACAGTTTCTACTTCGGCCTTTCTTTTTATCTGATGCTACAAAGTCAGGTTTATTATCATTGATATAAGTTGTAAAAATTACTATAAATTGCAGAAATAAATAAATTAGTGGAAAAGACAAATAACAAGGTAGTGTCATGCCACAGTAGAGGACAAAGATAAATGGTGCAAGTGAGAAGTGTAAATTTAACTCATGATTCAAGATTCCATTTCACCATTCATTTTATTAGCTCTCACTTAGCTCTGGAATGTCTGGATAGTGAAGATGCATACTTTTTATTTATTGAGATGCAGCGTCGAATAGGGCCTTACCAGCTGCACTAAGCTAGCCTAATCACGGAACAATTTACAATGACCAAATAACCTACTACAATACGTCTTGGGACTGTGGTAGAAAACCAAAACACCTGATCAAAACTCACATGTTCACAGGGAGGACGTACAAACTCCCTACAGGTGATGTTGGAATTGAACTCCAAACTCCAACACCCCAAGATGTAACAGCGTTGCACTAACTGTTATGCTATGTAAGGATGCTCTTCATTGACCACTGATCATCCCCTCAAAACTAATCAATAAGCTCCAAGACATAGGCCTCTATACTACCTTGTGTAACTGGATCCTCGATTTCCTCACTTGCACTACAGATTGGCAACAACATCTCCTCTAATCACCATTAACACAGGTGTACCACAAGGCCGTGCATTTAGCCCCTTGATCTACTTGCTTTACCCTTATGACTGTGAGGCTAAGCACAGTTCCAATGCCATATTTATGTTTGCTTATGATGCCACTCTTGTTGGCTGAATCAAGGGTGGTGACCACAAGACATAGGATCAGAATTAGGCGATTCAGCCCATCAAGTCTGCTCCACCATTCCATCTTGCCATATCCTTTGACGGCCTGATCAATTAGGAAACATCAACTTCCACCTTAAATATCCCCACAGACTTGGCCTCCACTGCAGTCTGTGGCAGAGCATTCCACAGATTCATCACTCTCAGGCTAAAAAAAAAATTCCCCCTTAGCTCTGTTCTAAAAGGTCGCTCCACAATTTTGAAGCTGTGCCCTCTGGTCCTGGATACCCCCACCATAGAAAACATTTTCTCCACATCCACCTTATCTAGTCCTTTCTAAATTCAGTAGGTTTCAAAGAGATCCCCCAACATTCTTCTCAAATTCAGTGAGTACAAGCCTAAAGCTGCCAAATGCTCTTCATATGACAAATGAAATACAAAGGTGGAAAATGCACGGCCATGCACTTTGAAAGTAGAAATAAATGTGCACACTATTTTCTAAACAGGGAGAAATCCAGGAAACTGAGATGCAGAGGGACTTCGGAATCCTTGTACAGAACACCCTGAAGGTTAACTTGCAGGTTGAGTCGATGGTGAGGAAGCCTTGTTAGCGTTCATTTCAAGAGATCTAGAATACAAGAGCAAAGATGTGATGCTGAGGCTTTATAAGGCACTGGTGAGGCCACACCTTGAGTATCGTGAACAGTTTTGGGCCCTTCAGCTTTGGAAGGATGTGCTGGCATTGGAGAGGATCCAGAGGAGGTTCACAAGGATGACTCCAGGAAAGAAAGGGTTATCATACGAGGAACATTTGATGGCTCTGGGTCTGTACTCACTGGAATTCAGGGGATGAAGGGGGGGGGGGGGGGAATCTCATTGAAATCTTTCGAATGTTGAAAAGCCTAGACAGAGTAAATGTGGAAAGTCTGTTTCCCATGTTGGGAGAGTCTAGGACAAGAGGGCACAGTTTCAAAACAGAGATGGGAGAAATTTCTTTAGCCAAGGGTGGTGAATTTGTGGCCATATACATCTGTGGAAGCCAGGTCGTTGGGTGTACTTAAGGTAGAGATTGATAGGTTCTTGATTGGACATGGCATCAAAGGTTACGGGGAGAAGGCCGGGAACTGGGGTTGAGGAGGAAATTTTTAAAAGATCAGCCATGATTGAATGGAGGAGCAGACTCGATGGGCCAGATGGCCTAATTCTGCTCCTATGTCTTATGGTCTTATATGTTAACCCCTTTGTTCCTGGAATCATCCTCATGAACCTCCTCTGGACTCTCTCCAATGATAGCATATCCTGTTGAGAAAACTGTTGACAATACTCCAAGTATGGCCTGACTAGTGTCTTATAAAGCCCCAGCATTATGTCCATGCTTTTATATTCTCCTCCCCTTGAAATACTTGCCAAAATTACATTTGCCTTCTTTACCACAGACTGAACCTGTAAATTAACCTTCTGGGAGTCTTGTATGAGGACTCCTAAGTCCCTCTGCACCTCTGATGCTTGAATATTCTGTCCATTTAGATAATAGTCTGCACTATTGTTCCTTTTATCAAAATGTATTATCATACATTTCCCAACACTGTATTCCATCTAACAACACACATATATATCTATATAGATATAGATGCTGCCTGGCCTGCTGTGTTCCACCAGCATTTTGTGTGTTGTTGTTGTTTGAATTTCCAGCATCTGCAGATTTCCTCGTGTTTGCACTGTATTCCATCCGTCACTTTTTTGCCCATTCTTCCAATCTGTCCAAATCCTGCTGCAATCGCATCGCTTTCTCAGCACTACTTACCCCTCCACCTATCTTCGTAACATCCGCAAACTTTTCCACAAAGCCATCAATTCTATTATCTAAACCATTAACAAACAATGTGAAAAGTAGCAGTTTCAATACTGACCCATGAGGAACACCATTTCTTACTGGCAGCCGTCCAAAAAAGGCCCCCTTTATTCCCACTTGCTGCCTCCTGCTTGTCAGCCATTCCTCTATCCATGGCAGTATCTTTCCTGTAACGCTATAATATTTTACCTTGATATAAGAGGGAGCCACAACATATTGCACAGGTTGATAGGGTAGTTAAGAAGGCCTACGGGATGCTAGGCTTCATTAACAGAGGGATTGAGTTCAAGTGTAGAGAGGTCATGTTGCAACTCTACAAATCTCCGGTGAGACCGCACTTAGAGTATTGTGTTCAATTCTGGTCACCTCATAATAGAAAGGATGTGGAAGCTATGGAGAGGGTGCAGAGGAGATTTACCAGGATGTTGCCTGGATTGGAGAACAAATCATATGAAGCAAGGTTAGCAGAGCTGGGACTTTTCTCTTTGGAGTGTAGAAGAATGAGAGGGGACTTGATAGAGGTCTACAAGATTATGAGAGGCATAGATAGGGTGGATAGTCAGTACCTGTTTCCCAGGGCACCAATAGCGATAGCAAACACTAGAGGGCATATGTACAAAATTAAGGGAGGGAAGTTTAGGGGAGACATCAGGGGTAAGTAGTGTTTTTTTTTGTTTTTTTTTTTACACAAAGGGTTGTGAGTGCCTGGAATGACTTGCCAGGGATGGTGGTGGAGGCCAAAACATTAGGGGTATTTAAGAGCCTCTTGAACAAGCACATGGATGAAAGAAAAATGGAGGGTTATGGGGTAGTGTGGGTTTAGTACTTTTTTTTTTAGGATTATATGGGTCGGCACAACATGGAGGGCTGAAGGGCCTGTACTGTGCTGTAGTGTTCTATGGTTCTGTAGTTCTATATCTCTCTCAACGTCAGCAAAACCAAAGAGCTGATTATTGACTATAGGAGGAAGAAATTGGAGGTTCATGAGCCAGTCCTTATTAGGGGGTTAAGGTGGAGAATGTCATGTTTTGCAACTTCAAAACATTAACTGATTCAAAGCAAGATTCTAAAAATTTGCGTCTGACTTCGAGTTTACTTTAAACGAGGTGTGCACATATCATGTGGTAGTGTGACAACGTATGCAATTCACCTATTTATATTTAAACAAACAGGATTGCTTACACACACACACACAATTACCTAAATATTAAATACACAATGCTCCTCCCTGCTTAACTATAAACTTCAACTCAACAGAGAATGCATTTCAACTATATACACAGTATATTATATAATACAGCTGCCATATAAAAACATCCACAGCAGAGTAAATTTTAATTTGTCCCACTTAGGCCTAAAGATTTAATTGCTAGGGAGGATTTCTTACTCTTGTGGGATAACGTCTTTCCTGACAAGGGAGATCACTGAGTTTGGCCGGTGAGACTTGCGACTGTGAATCAATCTCAGGTTCTGTGGCTTCCTCCGTGGTGGTTGTAGGAGCTGACTCAGACTGCAGGAAGTGGTTCTGACAGCGGTAGCCAACTTACTTCTCTAACAACTGATTCTGCTCCCCTCAATTGATCAATGTGTCTGATATCATCTGGAGATGACAATCACCACTGTGTAGGAGAGTGGTCCGGTTCAGTCCTTAATCTTTCCAAGGTCCAGCTTCTGACAACCTCTATTGTCCTTCCCCAGGACTGCTTGTCCAGGAGTGAAACACTGAACTTCTTTGTTTGAGCAGCCCTCAATTTGTCTCAGTTATTTGTCCTGCATACTCCTCCTGAAATTGGGTTTCAAAAGATCCCAGCATGAACACAAGGGATGACCCAGGAACAGCATAGGTGGTGAGTTGTTGGTTGTGGAGTGTGTTGCATTATGATATGCAAGGAGGAAATTGGCAGCTTCTGGTTCAGTGTTAGCATAGTGTGTTCTGCTGATATTGCTCACAGTGCATTCTTTAAACTCTGGACAAATCTAACCGATAAGTCATCTGTAGCTGGCTGATACAGTGCAGATGTAATATGTCTTATACCATTCATTTTTAGGAATGATTGAAATTGTTCCTCTGCAAACGGTAGTCCATTGTCACTGAGTAAATGTTCTGGGACACCAGTCCTTGAGAAGAGCTTCTCAATACATCAGCGGTGTGTGAGGCCGTAGTGGAATCTATTAGGAACACTTCTAGCCACTTTGTTGCGGCAGCCACTACTACCAATAAAATTGTGCTCATGAATGGTCCAGCAAAATCCACACGAATCCTCTGCCAGGGCAATGCAGGCCATTCCCGGGGATGGAGGGGCACTGCTCTTGGCATCTTCTGGACATGTTGGCATCCTGTAGAGTGCATGGCAAGCTTCTCAATTTGCTGATCTATCCAGGCCACCAGACAAAGCTTTGAGCAAACACTTTCATTTTAACTATGCCTGGCATGTAGCTTCTCCAATCCTTTAGCTCTCAGCTTGGGTGGAGCAACAACTTTCAATCCCCACACAAGGCAATCTCCATCAAGGGCAAGTTCATCTCAGTGCTGGTATAAATGGGGAAACTGGAGTTTCTGTTGCACATTCCAGCCATTTGGCAGACTTGAGACAGTGTGGGGTCTTTGCCGGTTTTCCTCTGGATCATCTCTGCTATAATAGGGATACCTATGATTTGCATTAGAGAGAATGTCAAGGGGCGTGTCTACTTCAGCAAATTTTTCTGATACTTCCTTTTCCAAGGGTAAACGGGCAATCCATCAGCATTTCCATGATTAGTCATCCTCTTTAATTCTACCTTGAATTGTGTCCTCCAAGAAACAGGGCCCATCTCTGCATTTGTGCTGCTGCTGCTGTTCGTGAAACACATCTCTGTGGATTGAAAATGGACCAGTGGTTGATGATGAGTAATAAAGGTAAACTTTCTCCTGTTTAAGTACTGATTGAAGCTTTTTACACCCCAAACTCAAGGCCTCTCTGTCAATTTGTGCATAGTTTTTCTCTGCAGCGGTAAGGGAATGTGATGCAAAGGCTATAGGGTGTTCACTTCCATCATTCATAACATTTGAAATTTCTGTGAAAGAGGCAGGCTTCACTGGACAATGCGGATCATAATGTGTCAAGACATTGTCTCATGCCACGATGTCCTTTAGCTTTTTGAAAGCCATCTCACACTGCTTTGCCGATTACCATTTCTTCCCAATCGGCAGTAATAAGTTCAAAAGGTAGGGCACAGTAGTTTGGCAGGAAGCTGTCATAACAATTGACAAATCCTAATAAGTGCCACAACTATGTCACATCCTTTGGCTTTAGGGCATCCACCACTGCCCAAATTTTCTCAAAACACTTATGTAATTCTTGTGCATCAATTGTAAGACACAGTAAGTTCAAAGGTTCATTTATTATCAAAGCATGTATCCATATACAACTCTGAAATTTGTATTCTCCAGACAGCCACAACACAAAGAACATGAAAATCGTTCAGAGAGAAACATCAAACCCACCCCCCCATACAAAAAAGAACAACATCCCGATCATCAATCCCCCCCAAAACCCCCTCCCCCTGCACAAACCAGAATAGGAGCATTGACCCTCAAAAGACAATCTCTTCCCCGCACAAAGAACTAACAGAACATCAAACCCCAAACACCTTCCCCTCGCTCAATACAGAAAAAGAAAGGGGGATTAAAAAAACAGAATACAAACACACCAAGTCTAAAATAAAGTCCACAAATGCAACAGTTCAAACCATAAACACAGAACCATGATACCATCCTACAATATCATTGACATAGAGCTTAGAAAAATAGAGGGCTATGGGTAAAGCCTAGGTAGTTCTAAGGTAGGGACATGTTCGGCACAGCTTTGTGGGCCAAAGGGCCTGTATTGTGCTGTATGTTTTCTATGTTTCTATGCACTGAAAAAAGGGACACCACACGAGGCAGAGAGGCTAACCCACAGCGAGCCACACAGTAAAAGGCTGCTCACAGATCCCTTTACCAGCAGTGATCAAAAGGCAGGCAGTCGGTGCTGAAACTCATGCTCGCCTCAATGCTTTAATCAGCCATTAATAGATGCTTTAAATGGCAAAATGGAGTCAGGCATCGGCTCATGCCCTGTCTCGAAGTTCCTTCGCATCAAGATAGTCCGAGTACAAGCTCGCTTCCTGGAATCTTCTCAAGAGACGGCAAAGCACTAAATCACTCCAAACAATCTCCAATCCGTAAATCACAGGCTCCAGCAGTCCCAGAAACACAGTCAAGGAGAAAAACAGATGTAAAAGTAGTAAAAAAAATATACTTCTGCTTGCTGTCTGGAAGATGTCAGCCAAGGACCATTGTACATTGGCACCATCTTGGTTTAAAGAATTCATACTTGTTGTGTCGTGCACTGAGCCCATAATCTTCTAAATCGTTTTAACAATGTCTTGAGGTTTTGGAGATGTTCCTTGTCATCCATGTAGGGCTAAGTTCCTGGGCAGCCTTGCAGCACCTGGTCCATAGCTTTCTGTCAGAGTGCAGGTACAGATGCTACTGCAAAAATATAGCGATAAAGCCCTCTGTGAGTGTTTATGGTGAGAAATACTTTGGACTCTTCCATCTCCAGATGGGTCTCAGCTAAGTCCACTTTGCTGAAGTGTTTTCCTCCTGAAAGGTTTGCAAAATTATCCTCTATCCTGGGCAAAGGCTATTGACTATTGATCTACTTTCCGTACTGGGTTGATGGTAACATTAAAAATCACCACAGATCATGACAAACCCATTCTTCTTGGCTACTAGTGAGAATGTGAAGAGGGTAAGGGGTACGTGTAGAAGGGGTGGGCGAAGGGTAAGTGTAGCAAAATATGTAGACAGGACCAGGGAGAGGATACGTTATTGGGGAAGTAGCTAAAATAAGATTCCAGACAGCATGTGGCAACCACAAAGAAGAGGAACCTTGCGACCTCAAGACAATGTGTCCAGCAAAGTATTTTGAGCTATATACCTATTTTGAGTGTTTTGCTTGCGTCCATACCCATTCCAAGTATTATGCTTGCGTCTATGCTTATTCCGAGTATTTCGCGTGCTTAGCTATGCAATAGCCAATCAATTGATGAATTTGAATCGGTAACCATATTTGCGAATGTAGTACCCTGCTTTTGGGTATAAGTATGACCTTTGTAAACCGACAAATTTGGAGTTGGCTACCTTACGCCCGAAGTGCGTGAGGCTGCGAACTCCTCTCTGAATAAAAACCGTTTCAGGGGTAATTTCGTGTCTCTGGTGTTTTTCCTCAACTGAGCAGGTTAATAATTTCAGGTTGACACTGGGACCACTGGTATTGCCCATGGGCTCCACTTGGAAAGAATTCCTTCAGCTTCCATGCGATCTAGCTCACTGACTACTTTACCATGGATAGTATAAGAAACCTGTCGGATTTTGCAAAACTTCAGTGCATCATTTTCATTTAACACCACTTTACCCTTATATGTCTGAGTTTTCCAACGCTATCCCAGTACCTTTCTTAATTTGCTTTTATATGGCTTCACTGCAAGGTGGCATGCAAATTGTGGATGAATCTCCAATCAAGTTGCAGCTTCCCAGCCACTCACAACCCCACAATGATAGTCCTTTTGTTTCTTCAACATACAAACTCAAATGTGGCTCACTGGTTGTTGTATATCATAGTTATGAATGTCATTCCCACATGAGCTATCTTTTCTCCAGTATAAGTTCTTGGTAGGATATCTGCAGGCTTCAGTTCAGTATCTTTGAAATGCCATTCAAACTGAACTAATGTCAAATTCCATTTTAATTAATTTGCCGTTCACTTCTGGCATAAGCCATATTGCTTGTCTATTTATTAATTTTCACACTGTGAATCTCAAGGCTGCACAGTCCCGTGACACTCTCATCATTATCAGATTTTTCATCAACAGCATGCAGATTAGTGGTCTTTTTGAAACTGCAACGTAACTTTTTAGCTTTTTCCTCTTCCCTGTGCAGTCCATTTATTTTTGTCTGCCCGACAAGCAGAAAATGCAACAAAGTAGGGCACGTACAAAGAGCAAGTTTCGCCCTTAAGCCTGCATTACTTTGGTGTGTGTAGGCACCCTACCACAACGGTAACACAATTTGTTTGGTCAGGACGGTTTCTGTTTAGATGCTGTAATTCTGTTCACACTAACTTTCTTTCCTAACTGCAACTCAACTGCATCTGTCAGTGATTTCCATTGAAATGGCAATTTCAACTGCTCTTTTGAATGCAAGCTGTGCTTTAGTTAGCTGTTTTTGAATGCTTTCTTGTAAGATCCCACAAGCTAAACAATGTCTTAGTGCGTCATTAAGACCATTACTGTAAAGACAATACTCAGATAATCTCTTCAATTCAGCCACAACGCTTAAATGAATTCCCCCTTTTTTATTCTGTTTATAAAACAAAAGCAAACTGCAATCAACAAATAGCTTTGGATCAAAATGTTCCTACATTTTGACAATATCAGCAAAGCTCATTTCAGATCAGTTTGTTTGGAGCAGTCAAACTTCAAAGCAAACTGTATGCCTTTAAACCAAATGTACTTAGTAAAATTAGTACCCATTTCTCATTATTTCATTTGCTTCAAAATATTGCTCAATTTGCTCAGAATATAAAATCCAATTACCTGTTGTGTAATCAAACATGTCAATCTTTCCGATGTACCAGTCAGTTGTTTTATTTTCATGATATTTATTACCCAGTACTCACTCGTCATAAACCCATGAATTTCTCCATTTACTGCCTTTTTAAAAACTCGATCATGTCTTCCTTTCCGAAGAACACATGCTGCGCTACTACCTTTTAAATTCAACTGTTCTTCAATGTACACCCTATCCTTGTTATATGTGTCTTCAGACTATGTGGATTCACAGTTATGCAAGGAACCTATTTCTACCGACATCTCCTTATACGCGTCCAAAACTCAGTTATGTGAGGAACACTGCTTTCCCACCAATACAAGTCATGTGCGCACGCCTCACATTTTCACTCCTGCCAGTTTCGCATTGGTTTTGGTAACATATGGATGCGCGAACTTGTGCTCTTAAATTTTTGTTGGTTTTACCTATGATACGGTGATTTTGTGCTTGAAATATTTAACTATGCCTCCTAAGCGTCCAATGTCATGTCCTGGGTCAGCAGCCGCGCAGCAGAGAAACATTTGGACAGCATTTATCCTAACATAACAGTGTGTTTCCTGCTGCCTAACACAACATCGCTGATTCAACCACTCGACCAAGGTGTGATCCATATTCAAGGCGTACTTTTTTTTTTACGGCAAACTCTCTCTCAGATGCTGCAAGCAACAGACGATTTTGAAAATCTCAGTTTACCAACTGTGAGGGAATGGTGGAAATCGGAACACTTGGCCCAAATGGCAATGGACATGGACCCAAGTTTAGAATGAAGTCAGCATTTCTGTCGTTCCCTGCTGTCAACCCTTATTCCCTACAAGCAAATTTATTGCTAAAAAATAAAATGCTGCCAAGCAAACAACTCTCACCATTTTCTTCAAATCAGTGTCATCTCCTGCTGCTGGGAGTTTTAAGAGTTCCGTGTGTCTTCCTTCACCCCTTGCTGTGCTTGATATAAGCCTGACGACCACAACCATCCATCTTATCCAGGTAAAGCTGCCTGATACCACAATAATCACTCATCTCCCAGAGCGAACACACCTGCCACTGTTGGTGAGTACTGTACACCCCAGGATGTTAACTTTCTATGATTTATTACATTGAATATTACCTTAAATTGATGAAATATAATACAAATGTTGTCTTATAGTACTGCTTTTGTGTCATATTGGTATGAAAATGTAAATAAATTACAGATAAAACATTATTTAGGAAGCCCTCTGAAAGACATCCCTATTTTCTCCATTTAAATAATTATTCACATTATGCGTCGACTTTGAGGAACGTATCCACCGCATATAACGAGAATAGGGTGTACTTTTCTTTGAACTTTAATGTCTTGCTGCATTTCAGTGAGTTGGTAGCCATCTTGGGTTCATTTTATAAAAGCCTCACTGCCAATGTTATGTAACTTGTAACTTCAAAACATTAAACTAATTCAAAGAAAGACACGTGAGTCTGAAAATATGGGTCTAGCTTTGGGTTCTTCTTTAAGCGAGGTGCACACATATGCAATTTATGTATACATACATATCACCCATAATTATTTAAATGAACAGGAATGCTCAATCGGCCTATATATTAAATACACAACAGGAAGTATCAGTAACTTTAAATTGTTGGGTGTTATTGTATCACAGGATCTGCTCTGGGACCAGCATGTCAATGTCATTTCAAAGAAAGACCGACAGCACCTCTGTTTTCTTAGGAGTTTTTGCATATTTCGCAAGTCATCTAAAACTCTGACAAACTTCTAAAGATGTGTGGTATATAGACTGGTTGCATCATGGTCTGGTATGGAAACACCAACGCCTTTGGATGGAAAAGCTTACAAAAAGTGGTGGATACAGCCCAGCTCTCCGCCATTGAGCACATTTATAAAGACCGCTGCCACAAGAAAGCAGTTTCTATCATCAAGACCATGCTGTCTTCTCACTGTCACCATCAGGAAGGAGATACAGGAGCCTTAGGTCCCATACCACCAGGTTTAGGAACGACTATTACCCTTCAACAATCAGGTCCCTGAACCAGCATAGACATCTTCATTCACAACACTGAACAGAACTTAAGGGCTCACTTTCAAGGACTCTGTGACTCATGTTTTCAGCATTATTTATATAACATATAACAATCACAGCACGGAAACAGGCCATTCCGGCCCTCCTAGTCCGTGCCGAACTCTTAATCTCACCTAGTCCCACCTACCCGCACTCAGCCCATAACCCTCCACTCCTTTCCTGTCCATATACCTATCCAATTTTACCTTAAATGACACAACTGAACTGGCCTCTACTACTTCTACAGGAAGCTCATTCCACACAGCTATCACTCTCTGAGTAAAGAAATACCCCCTTGTGTTTCCCTTAAACTTTTGCCCCTTAACTCTCAAATCATGTCCTCTCGTTTGAATCTCCCCTACTCTCAATGGAAACAGCCTATTCACGTCAACTCTATCTATCCCTCTCAACATTTTAAATACCTCGATCAAATCCCCCCTCAACCTTCTACGCTCCAATGAATAGAGACCTAACTTGTTCAACCTTTCTCTGTAACTTAAGTGCTGAAACCCAGGTAACATCCTAGTAAATCGTCTCTGCACTCTCTCTAATTTATTGATATCTTTCCTATAATTCGGTGACCAGAACTGTACACAATAAATTTACTTGTTTATTTCTGCATTTGTATAATCTGTCAGTCTTTGTGTAGTTTTTCATTGATTTTATTGCACTATTTTGTTCTAATGTGAGTGCTGGCAGAAAATGAAAATGAATTTCAGTATAGTATTTGGTGACATAAAAATGTTGCCAATAAAATTACTTTGAATTTTGAGGAGGAAAGTGAAATCCCGATCCATTGAATTGAAATCTTCAAATTGCCTATGTAAACAGTTTATTAATGACCTGAGTGAAGGCACTAAATGTGCGGTTGCCAAATTTGCTGGACATTGGATAGGAAAGTAAGTTTGGAAAAAAAAAGCAAGGTTTTTCTGCAAAGGGACATATGTCATTTAAGATCTGGTGTACAGAGAATGGGGGGGGGGGAGAGAAGATGTGAAATTGTCCATTTTAGCAGGAAGAATAAATAAGTTATTATCTAAATGGTGAAAAACTGCAGAACTCTGAAATGTAGAGGGATCAGGATGTCTAGTGCATGATTCACAGATATTGTGCACATATTGCACATAATCTAGAAGGTCAACAAAATGCTAGCATTCCCAAGAAGAATGGAATATTATAGCAGGGAGGTTTTCTTTCAGTAGCTGAAGGTGATGGGTGATTCCATATTTTAATTCAATTCAATTCAAGCTTAATTGTTGTTCAACCACATATGAATGCCCATGAACACAGCCAAACTAGACAGTGTTACTCTAGGGCCAAGGTGCAAAACACAGTACCGACAGCCACACAGCATAAATCACACACATAGCACATACAGGGGAGCACGCACATAAAGGTATCAGTAAGATACAGCCACGTAAACAAAAACAGTCCAGACCTGAGCCATGAATGCAGCAGAAACCTGCAGTCGACCACAAAACAGCTGCCAAGCGAATACTGGAGAGGGCAGCACCTGGCAGCTGCACTGCACCACACCACCCCTGGTGGTGTGCACTGGCTGTGATGCCTCTCTCCCAGCGGTTGCAAACAGGATACACCATGGCAAACACATAAGCACAGACAAGTACCATATAAAATAATTAAGATACTAATGCACTGCAAGCAGCTTAGAGATTTACTGGACCAACAACAAATGGAAGGATTGCTTTCTTGGAGAGCTTGCACAGGCTAGGCTTATCCCTTCTCCCCCAATGAAAATAGAGTCTTTAATTATTTTTAAGATAGAAGTAAATAGTTTATTTCATAAAACAGAGGCTTTATGAAATCAGAAATGATTTTATTGACTAGTTGGTGGACTTCAGAGGCTATTTGGCCTATTCATGCTTAAAGTCCAGGTCTTTGTATTTCAGTCACAGACCTAACCCCAGCTTTTCCTTTATCTCCTTTTCTTGGTTTAGATTTAGATTAATTCATTGTCATGTACACCAGGGTGCAATGAAATTCCTCATTCAAATAAGCATGTACAATGCACAGTACACATGCAACTCCAGCTAGTACGGGAGGAGCACAGCATCGGACCGGAAGTCCCTCAAAAGACTGTGAAGATGTCCGATAGATCATAGGGGTCCCCCTACCATCCACTGGGGACATTTATCCTGCGTGTGCAGGGCCTTTAGCATTTTCAAGGATCTCACCCATCCATCCAGCATCTTCTTTTACTTTCTACTATTAAGTAGGAGACTCTAATACATAAAGACAAGAACAGTCAGGATTGGAAACAATTTCTTCCCTAAGGGCACCAGGCTTCTGAACTTCCTGCCGCATCGTATTCAAAGTGTCACTGGATAATTTGTACTGTACCCTACGATATTTAATTTATCCACTTTATTTTGTTCATCTATGTGTAATTCATTTGCAGATTTAATTCTTACTTTCCCTAGTTAGTTTTATGTTATGTATTATGTGTACTACTATGCCTTACACCCTGGTCTGAAGAAATGTCTCATTTGGCAATATACATGTATTTAGTTAAATGACAATAAACTTGACTTGATTCTAACCCTGCACTCTTCAAGGTACAAGACAGATCTGGAATAAATTCCTTCTGGACAGATATCTCTTCACCATGTCCTCCATTTTTCAAACTAGTTCCGACTTGCATCCTCGCTTGATAACTGACATAGTGAGATCACAAAGCCTTTACACCTTTCAAACTAATTAATGTAAACACAAAAAGTCAAAATTACATTACTTTCTTAACTATTTTCTGTGTTGGTCTAAGACACATGAATGACCCCTGTAAGTGGAAATCACAGGTCCCTGCATGTTATGGATCGCATTAAGTTCCATGTTCCTGCCGAACTGGACCTGTTCCAATTCACTTATCGCTCAAATCGTTCCACTGATAATGCTAAACCCTCTGTACTCATTCCATTCTGCCCCACCTGGTAAATAGTGCCTCATATGCCAGGATGCTATTTATCGTCTTCAGAGCAATGTTTAATATGATCATTCCTAAGAAGCTGGTAGGTAAACTGTCCTCGTTAGGTCTCAACACCTCTCCCTGTAACTGGACCCTAGACTTCTTGACAGAAAGGCCAGTCAGTCCATATTGGGAAAGACATCTCTAGCTCCACCACGCTAAGTACCAGTGCTCGCCAGAACTTCATGCTCAGCCCTCTGTTGCCGTTGCATGAATGCACTGCCAGATCCAGTTCAAACCTAATCATCAAGTTCACTGATGACACAACAGTGGCTAACCTAACCAACAAGGACAAAGAGTCAGTGAACAGAGAGGAGGTAAAGCAGCTGGTAGAGCACAACAACTTGAGTTTCTAATAATCTAGTCAATATATGTAATTGATTTACTTGTTTATTTATTATTGTTTTATTTATTATTTTTTCTCTCTCTGTTATATTATATATTGCATTGAACTGCTGCTGCTAAGTTAATAAATTTCACGTCACATGCCAGTGATAATAAACCTGATTCTGAATTTACTAGTGATAACATTTAAGTTACACGTACTGTGATGTACACCTTGGACCCAAGCAGGAGCTCCCAACCTGGGGTCCACAAAACTCTTGCTTAATTGGACTGGTCCATGGCATACAAAAGGTTGGGAATCCCTGGTTCTGAGGAACACTCTTTCGTTTGGCAGTATAGATCTCTACGACTGAATGACAATAAACCAAATTTGAACAGTCAGTTCCCAACGTTAATCTGTTTCTTTTTAAACTAGGTCTCTGCCTGGTCACATTCTCCTAAAGTATATTTTAAATATAGCAAATTTTAAGAAGTTGCAGAACTGAAGAGTCCAATGGTGAGAGACTGCAGCATCAAGATACTTGATGGCCTTAAAACATTATTGGAGGGCTTGAATGTGGTGCATGGGCCCAAAGCAATTTACTTTTTTTCTGAAAGTTATGGGGTTAATTTAGTGTGCTTTTAAGAAAAAGCATGCCAATACACATAATAATAATTATTAAAATTGAGCAGCTCATGTAAACAGACTTAATAAAAACGTCATGTTGCTTTGGTTATATTGGACACTGATGCTCAGATCTCCCCGCCACATGAAATTCCTCTGGCAGGAGATTCCTACTGATATAAATTACTTTTTAAAAACTGCGCCTGGAATCTCTTACAGATGGAAGTGAGAAGAACAATGTATCAACTTTCAAGATTTTTTATGTGACATGAAATATGGTTATTTTGAAAAAGTAAAACACACAGTTGAGTAAGTCCAGTTTCCTTTACAACATTATCTCAAACAACGTCAGGGCATACTTCAAACAAAATAAAGTCTCCTGAATACTGCCCCATCAAAATTATCACTGGACAATTAAAGAAAATAAAATCACTTTGTTAATCAAGAAAATTTAAAACAGAAGTACACTAAAATAAACAAAATAACCCTGCACTCATCAGTAAGACCAAGAAATTGATGGTGGTCTTCAGGAAGGGGAAATCTGGAGAATATATACCAGTCCTCATTGAGGGGTTAACAATGGAAAAGATAAGCCATTTCAAGTTCCTGGGCATCAACATCTCAGAGGATGTAGCCCCGCCCAACATACTGAAGCACTTACAAAGAAGGCACAACAGCATCTATACCTCATTAAGAGTTTGACAAGATTTGGTATGTTACCAAAAAATCTCGCAAATTTCTCAAGTCGTCACTTTTTAATTGTCATTTCGACCATAACTGCTGGTACAGTACACAGTAAAAATGGGACAACGTTTTTCAGGACCATGGTGCTACATGAAACAGTACAAAAACTACACTGAACTACGTAAAAACAACACAGAAAAAAACTACACTAGACTACAGACCTACCCAGGACTGCATAAAGTACACAAAACAGTGCAAGCATTACAATAAGTAATAAACAAGACAACAGGCACATGGCAGAGAACAGTAAGTTGGTGTCAGTCCAGTCTCTGGGTAATGAAGAGTCTGAGGGCTTGGGGGAAGAAACTATCACCTAGTCTGGTCGTGACAGCCCGAATGCTTCGGTGCCTTTTCTCCCTCCTGCCATCTGGGAAGAGTTTGTATGAGGGGTGCGTGGGGTCCTTCATAATGCTGTTTGCTTTGCGGATGCAGCGTGTAGTGTAAATGTCTGTAGTGGCAGGAAGAGAGATCCCGATGATCTTCTCAGCCGACCTCGCTATCCGCTGCAGGGTTTTGCGATCCGAGATGGTGCAATTTCTGAACCGGGCAGTGATGCAGCTGCTTAGGATGCTCTCAATACAACCCCTGTAGAATGTGATGAGGATGGGGGGTAGGAGATGGACTTTCCTCAGCCTTTGCAGAAAGTAGAGATGCTGCTGGGCTTTCTTTGCTATGAAGCTGGTGTTGAGAGACCAGGTGAGATTCTCCGACAGGTGAACACCAAGAAATTTGGTGCTCTTAATGATTTCTATCGAGGAGCCATCTATGTTCAGTGGAGAGTGGTCGCTCTTTGCCCTCCTGATATCAACAACCATCTCTTTTGTTTTGTTCACATTCAGAGAGAGGTTGTTGGCTTTGCACCAGTCTGTTAGCCACTGCGCCTCCTCTCTGTATGCTGACTCATCGTTCTTGCTGATGAGATTCACCACGGTCATGTCATCGCCGAACTTGATGATGTGGTTCAAGCTGTGTGTTGCAGCACAGTTACAGGTCAGCAGAGTGAACAGCAGTGGACTGAGCACACAGCCCTGGGGGGGTCCTATGCTCAATGTGATGGTGTTGGAGATGCTGCTCCCAATCCAGACTGACTGAGTCTCCCAGTCAGGAAGTCTAGGATCCAGTTGCAGAGGGAGGTGGTCAGGCCCAGTAGGCTCAGCCTTCCGATCAGTTTCTGAGGGATGATTGTGTTGAATGCTGAAATGAAGTCTATGAACAGCATTTGAACATGTCTTTTTTGTCCAGGTGGGTTAGGGCCAGGTGGAGGGTGATGGCAATGGCATCGTCTGTTGAGCGGTTGGGACGGTACGCGAACTGCAGGGTGTCCAGTGAGGGGGGCAGCAGGGTCTTGATGTGCCTCATGACGAGCCTCTCAAAACACTTCATGATGATGGATGTGAGTGCAACTGGACGGTAGTCATTGAGGCAGGACACTGAAGACTTCTTTAGCACGGGGACAATGGTGGTGGCCTTGAAGCACGTTGGAACGATAGCGCTCAGGGAGATGTTGAAGATGTCAGTGAGAACATCTGCCAGCTGGTCTGCACATCCTCTGAGCACTCTACCAGGAATATTGTCTGGTCCAGCAGCCTTCCATGGGTTGACCCTGCACAGGGTTCTCCTCACATCGGCCACAGTGAGACACAGCACCTGGTCATTTGGAGGAGGAGTGGACTTCCTCGCTGCCATGTCATTTTCCGCCTCAAAACAAGCATAGAAGTTGTTCAGCGCATCTGGGAGGGAGGCATCACCCACACAGTCAGGTGATATTGTCTTATAATTGGTGATGTCTTGAATACCCGTCCACATGCGCCGCGTGTTGCCGCTGTCCTGGAAGTGGCTGTGGATTTGCTGGGCGTGAGCATGCTTTGCCTCTCTGATGGCTCAGGACAGTTTAGCCCTCGCTATTGTTAGGGCTGCCTTGTCACCTGCTCTGAAGGCGGAGTCACGGGCCCTCAGCAGCGCACGCACCTCCGCGGTCATCCACGGCTTCTGGTTAGTGCGTGTAGTGATGGTCTTGGACACAGTGACGTCATTGATGCACTTGCTGATGTAGCTGGTCACTGATACCGTGTATTTCTCTAAGCTGGTGGAGTTGCCATCGGTTGCAGCCTCCCTGAACATATGCCAGTCAGTGTGCTCAAAGCAGTCTTGAAGAGCAGAGATGGCACCTGCTGGCCAGGTTTTCACCTGCTCCTGAACTGGTCTGGAGCACCTGACGAGCGGTCTGTATGCTGGGATTAGCATAACAGAGATGTGGTCTGAGTAACCGAGGTGGGGGCGGGGCTCCGCCCGGTACACGTCAGGGATGTTTGTGTAAACAAGGTCCAACGCGTTCTTCCCCCTTTGTTGCAAAGTCCACGTTCTGATGGAATCTGGGGAGCACTGACTTAAGGTTCGCGTGGTTAAAATCTCCGGCGACAATAAACAGTCCATCAGGGTGTGCATTCTGCAGTTCGCCAATAGCCCCATACAGTTCACAGAGCACCTCCTTAGCATTAGCACTGGGGGAGAATGTAGACACCGACTAGAAGGACAGTGGTGAATTCCCATGGTAAATAAAATGGTCTGCATCTAACAGTCACAAACTCCGCTACGGATAAGCAGTATCTGGAAACCAGCACAGAGTTCTTGCACCATTCTGTATTGATGGAAACACACAAGCCACCACCGCGAGTCTTACCGGAAAGAGCTGCATCCCTGTCCGCTCGAAACAAGGTGAGCCCGTCCAGCTCCGGGATTCCGTCGGTGAACCATGTCTCTGTGAAAACAGGCTCTGTACTCCCGCCGAGTATTTCGTTGGAGTCGGACATAGTCCAATTCATTGTCCAGGGAGCGGACATTGGAGAGCATCTCTACGGATGTACCGCAGAGAGCATTCTGACAAGTTGTATCACCACTTGGTATGAAGATGCTAACGCAGAGGACTGAAAAAGCTGCCTTCCTAAATAATGGCTTCATTAGGAATACTTACTTGATTTTTTAATAAATTAAAACTTACTACTAAATGTACAACTTGGAAACGTTTTATTATTTCTTAAAGGCAATCTAATAAATACTTGATAAACATTTTTTATGGTTTTGAATTAGAAAAATCCAAGTTACAGACACAAAACCATATGACAAATAATCTCTGGGATGGAAAAATTATGCTCAACAGTGCAAAAAAAGTCATAATTCTTCCATGCCAATCATTGTCTGTTCCAACAGTGGCAAAGTCCACAGAAGCTTCAGAGGACTCAGAAGTCAGATCAGAGCGTAAGCAAGTCATGAAAGTAAAGTAGTGTCAAACACACACTAAACGTGTTCGGAATTTGTATAATTCCTACAGTGGAGGGAAATTAATGAGGTGCATTTACGGACAAGTTTCCATTTTTGACCCTCTCACCCAGTGACCATGTAAACAGCAGCAAATAACGTCCCCTGGCTGAGTAAAGTCACAGAATCCCAAATCATTTAAAAAGTGAGGGAAAATAAGTACACACTTTATTTAATACCTATGAGATACATAAATAATGAGCATTTTTTCGGGTTTAGATTAGATCAAAATCAGCTATATTACCTCTAGAATTAGAAAGCAAGCATGACATCTCAAAATAAACAAAAACACGGCCATAACAAACACCACCTTAAAAAAAACTCTCAGTACTTGATGGAAGACCAGCGCAGCCTTTAGCTAAAGAACTGCCCAGTCTCCGTCACGAAAATTCTTTGCCCTTCGGCCCACCAACTCCGTGCAGACCATCAACCACTCCTTTCCACTACACCCTGGATTTATCCCATCAATTATTGTCACCAAACTCTCCAGACTCTACCCCATGACCACATACCGGGGGCAAGTTAGAGGAACCAGTTAACCCACCAACCCGTACGCTTTTGGGATGGGAGAGAAAACTCACGAAGGAGCAAACTTTTCAGACAGCACCGGAGATCAGGCTGGACCCCATTAGTGAGGCTGACAGTCCCAGAATTACCAATCTAGAACTCCGAATGCGCCCAGGGAAGAAGGCAGGCCACTGGCGGGTGCAGTTATGCCGGGACAAGGCCTGACTTCCAGGGCACAGCGAGCAGGCCCCGCCGTCCTTCCTCCGGCCCAATATCCCTACCTTGGGAAGCGATCGTCGACAGAGGTCAAACCGATCCCCGATGCAGTTCCCAGTGGCAACATCAAATAACTCTCTACATCTGCCAACTGTTGTTTTCCTCCCTCAGTGCATCCTGATGAGAAACATTTCCGAACTTGGCGACATAGGACGACCCCGAACTGAATGCTGGGAAATGTAGTCCGTAACTGCGCACACTCAATCTTCTCACTCCCCTGCTACGTCACGTATTCTAACTCACTCCGGTTTTTAGCCACAAAGTTACGTGGGATAACTTTTTTTAAACAAAAACAATGCAGATCGAAAGAAGAAGGGTGAAAATGCTCGAATCGCTGTTCAGCATCTTCCGTGCAAACTAAGTAAGCAGTCATCGCACTTCAGAACTAAGAACTTAAGAAACAAGTTATATTAAACTTTCAAGCAACACACACAAAATGCTGGAGGAACTCAGCAGCCCAGGCAGCGTCTATGGAAAACCGCAACCAGTCGATGTTTCAGGCCGAGACGCTTCATCAAGACTGGAAAGAAAGTGGAGAAGTCAGAGTAAGAAGGTGGGGTGAGGGGAGGGTGAAGTACAAGGTGGTAGGTGGTCGGTGAACACGAAACTGGGAGGGGGGAGCGGGTGAAGTAGAGCTGGGAAGTTGATTGGTGAAAGAAATAAAGGATTGGAGAAGGTATTGGAGTATAAAAGCTGCATTGTTTGCTGTGTAACCAAAACTATGTAGTCAGCTTTGAACTTGCTATTTGCTATGCATGTATCCAATTTAGTAGGAGAATGAAACCTTAAGAATGTAGAAGACAATGGTGTGTTAATGAGAGGTAGCTAAGAGATGTAGATTAGAACATGATTAAGTCAATGGGTAGAAACAATAATGGCGGATGTACTTGTGATACGCAACTGTAGACCGATTGGATATGTTAATGCAACTAAACCAGGAGATTGCTATTAAAAATGCTATGCACAAGGATCGGTGGGCAATCAGCGACTAGCTCACTGACTGCCTCAGCTTTGATTTGCAAATTAAAGTTTAACACTTCTTGAAGAATCTTCTGCGTCTCCTGGTCGTTTGTGGGGCACGAGAAACCACGATAAAATTGGCGACCATGACAGGACCGGAAAGAGACCCGCGGAAAGGAAACGGCATATAGGGGACGCTTCTCAGTCCTCTAGGGACCCCCACAAGGCTAACAGAATTAAGGGTGCACCCAAACAAAAGGTAAGCGCTTTTTGCGACAATTTGGACTAAGAATTCTGTTGGTTTTGGGGAGGTCTTGGAGTCTCAGAAGTGTGGAACCACTGCCGAAGGGTCTCTCCGGTCCAAAGAATCTGGCAGAATTGGGGGTTAACAGGAGGCTCAGAGGATTGATCAAGAACACTGCAGTGAGGGTAAGTACAGATAAGCTAATAAGAAGTTAAGTGAAGAAAAATTCCACATAGTGTTGGTAAGTCCCTGTGGATACCGCTTCGTATGAAACGAAGGTCTGAATGGGCAGGGAAAGGAAAAATAGAGAAAATCCTCGTGGATACCCCCTTAAGAGATAAGGGTCTGAATAGATGAGGTGCAAAGAGAAAGTTCTGTGGATACCGCTCTGAGTAGAGGTCTGTACAGGCAGAACAGAATAGGAAACAAGGACAGTCCAATATATAGTTTAAAGCGCTGGTAGGTAGATGATAGACTAGGCATAGAATTAGAGTAAATAATATTATACAGTAAACAAACTGTGAATCTCTGAAATACCTTAAAAAGAGAGAACAACATGACAGGTAAAGGAACGGCAGTAGAGATTCTGAGCAAAAAAATCCCGGTAAATAAATATGAGATCACAAAAACTTCAGAAAAATGGGAAAAGAGAACCAAAAACCTGGTCACAAAATGGCCAAGAGAAGGAACGTTTGATGTAAGCTTGTGCGAAGAAATGGAGGCACTAATTAAAAATTACAAACTGTTATGAGCGCAGCCCCCTCCTTCTTGAGGCTCGCAAGATCACTATTAATTCGGGTCTTGGACCCAGGAAATGAGAGAGAATCCTCAAGGTTTTGGGATGTGTCCTGGCCCCTCAGCAAGACAAAGCCACGGATAACGGCCATTGTCTCTTGGAGACACCTTTGTGGATTGGGGACTGGGCTAGTGCAAGCCCTCAGGGCAACATGGGCTGGGTGAGGGGGAGAGATTGCATCATCCCAACCTGATTGACATCTGAGACCCCGTGAGTCCAGATAAAAGAGGGGCTGTAGAGACGGCCCCTCAGACACACCAGAAGAGACGCTAGCGATCCCGTATAGCGGGCAGCCATTTGAAGGAAGCCACGTGTGTTCGGTTCCCATGCCTGGGAGCCGGTGGCGAGTACCGCAGAATCGATTTTCTTGAACTAACAATGGGGAACCAACTCCCCCGACTCAACGGATTTATCTCATCAAAAGACCCGGGCAAGTTTCTTTTATCACAAATCTCTCTCTCTCGCCAACAAGTAAAAACCAGCGGTCCCCAAAGGCTGAAGCCTGCGTGAACTGAGTGACCTTTATATTTCCATCGGACAATATATTATACCCTAGACAAATGATAGAGCCATTTCTTATTGATGATTATTACTATACCCGCGCTTTAGATTGAGTATTGATGACGTATATTATCTGAATGTTTGTATTAACCGTACTTCTGTGCCCCTTTATAAATAAAGACTTAAAAATAGTATCATCAGACTTCAACGGACCTCTGTATCTTTGCTGGTAAGTGAACCAGTTACAGCAACGTAACAACTTGGGGGCTCGTCCGGGATTTGAAACCAAATTGGAGGGCCAGTGAATCGGGATTGTAAGTCCAAACTTGGATCTGGTACGCGGGTAGCCAGACGGGAAACCAGCAAAGATGGACATGGAGGAATTTATGGAAAACCCAACTCTGGGGGCGCTAGAGGCGGCCACCAAATCAGACTTAGTAAATTTGGCGAAGGGGTTAAGCCTCACAGAGGTGAGGTCGTCAATGAAAAAGCGGGAGGTGCGAAGGGCCATAACTCAGTATTACATTGGGAAGAATGTGTTTGCAGCTGAGGTATTGGAAAATATCCCTGAAAAGGTACCAGCTAGTGGGACGACTCAGTTAGAGTTGGAGAAATTAAGGTGGGAACATGAAATTAAAGTAAAGGAGCTGGAAGCAGCCGAGAAAGAGAAAGAAAGGGAGCATGTGCGCCAGCTAAAGGAGTTAGAGGTGAAAAGGGAACTTCAGCTAAAAGAGCAGGAAGCAGCAGAGAGAGAGAAAGAGAAGGAAAGAGCTGTGAAGGAGAAGGAAAGGACCTCAGACGGGAGAGGTAACCCTGAGAGGCATAGGAAAATGGACCGAAGTGGTGCCTTTGCATAGGGTCCTCCTAGATTGTGAGTTGGTGTCGGGACCAGTGGAATTGGGGGTCCTGCCGGAGTTGCCGGGGGAAGGCGTGGACGTCCTTCTGGGTAACGACCTAGCGGGTGGGAAGATGGGTGCAGCCATGAAGCTGACAACCCAGCCTGCGAGGGTTGTGGCCCCTCCCCCAGATCCTAAGATCTATCCCGCATGCGCGGTCACTTGCAGCATGTCGAAAAAGGCAGCCGAGACAGAGAGCCGTTTAAGTCCGGCCAGTGTCGAGTTGGCTGAGAAGTTTTTGCCGACTCTGTACCAGCGAGGGTCAGAGGAAGGTAAACCGGAGAGTAGGGAGGGAAGAGAGAGTAAACGGGGGGAGGTAGACCTGCCCTTAGCAAGAAGAGAGTTTGTACGGGAACAGGAACGTGACGAGGAGCTGGTAGCCTTGAGAGAGTTGGTTCTTTCTGAGACCGAGATTGAGACAGAGCCCGAGGGTTACTACCTGAAGGAGGGTGCGTTGATGAGGAAATGGAGGCCCCCCCGCGGTGCCGGTCGATGAGGACTGGGTGGTGGTACATCAGATAGTAGTTCCGAAAGTGTATCGGGACGAAATTTTGAACTTAGCTCATGAGGGACCCTTGGGTGGGCATTTGGGAATAATGAAGACAGTGGATCGGGTTCAGAGAGAGTTCTATTGGCCAAACCTGAGAAAAGATATTACTGAGTATTGTAAAAGGTGTCATACATGCCAAGTGGTGGGTAAGCCGAACCAAGTTATCCCTAAGGCACCCCTCCGACCCATCCCTGCATGCGAGGAGCCTTTCTCCCGAATCATTGTGGATTTTGTGGGACCCTTACCTAAAACTGCGAGTGGGCGGCAGTATATCATGACCCTGATGTGTGCCGCTACACGATTTCCAGAGGCTGTGCCACTGGGTAATATTAGGACCTCTGTGGTGGTGAAGGCCCTCATTAAATTCTTTACCACAGTGGGGCTGCCTAAGGAGATACAGTCGGATCAGGGGAGTACATTCACGTCCGGAGCATTTCGGCAGATGATGACCCAGCTAGGGGTCAAACAAATTCTAGCCTCTACATACCACCCGGAATCCCAAGGAGCGTTGGAAAGGTTCCACGCTACACTAAAGACCATGCTTAAAACTTATTGTCAGGAGAACGTTCGAGACTGGGATGAGGCTTTACCCCTTCTGTTATTTGCCGTAAGGGATACAGTCCAGTGCTCACTGGGGTTCAGTCCATTTGAGCTCGTTTTCAGTCACAGGCCCAGGGGACCTCTAACCCTACTGAAAGAAAAGTGGTCTAGCCCGACCGTTCAAGTCAGTGTGATCGACTATGTTCTGAAATTCCGGGAAAGGCTGCATAAAGTATGCGCCTTGGCAAAAGAAAACCTTAAAGACTCCCAGGAAAAAAATGAGCCAATGGTATAACCCGAGAGCGAGAGAACGAGAGTTTCACGTAGGCGACCAGGTTTTGGTCCTATTCCCGGTAGTTACCCACCACCTTCAGGTGAGGTTTCAAGGACCATATAAGAAAATAGACTCGCTGAATTATGTGATTGAAACCCCCGACCGGCGAAAGCCGACCCAGTTAGTTCACGTGAACATGATGAAAAGGTACCATGAAACCACCCCCGTGGTGGTCGGTGCGGCCATGAAAACCAATGAGGTAGAGGGGGATGGGAAGGAGGAACCAGAGCGGTTTGAAAAGATAGGTATAGTCCCCACCAGATTGGAGAACTCTATCGTATTGGCAAGCATTGCGGATAAAGTTAGCCACTTAAAGCCTGAACAGTGGGAGCAGGTAATACAGCTCATTAACCGGCATGCAGACTTATGTCCAGATGTCCCCAGAAGGTGTAGTGGGACGAAACATGATGTGATAGTTACCTCAACCCAACCTATAAAACAGGCCCCTTATCGGATGAATTCTGAAAAGAGCCAGCTAGTAGGAAAGGAGATTGAACATATGCTAGCTGCTGGGATAATCCGCAAATCCTCGTCGGCGTGGGCTTCCCCCTGCGTGGTTGTCCCATAACCGGACGGTACCATAAGATTCTGTACCGATTACCGGAAGGTCAACGCGGTTACCCAGACCGATGCTTACCCTATTCCCCGGGTGGATGATTACATTGATCAAGTGGGGAAGGTGAGGTACATCACAAAAATTGACTTGTTAAAGGGGTACTGGTGCGTTCCTTTAACGGACAGGGCTCAAGAGATTTCAGCCTTTGTCACCCCATCCGGGTTGTACGAGTACGTTATGCCGTTTGGGATGAAAAATGCACCAGGGACATTTCAGCAGATGATAGACACTGTGATAAAGGGGTTAACCCACACCAAGGCTTATCTTGACGATGTGGTAGTTTGGAATGACACCTGGGGGGGGAGCACCTGGAGGCTGTAGAAAATCTGTTTACCCGAATGTCGGCAGCCCACCTTACAGTAAACCTCGCAAAGAGTGAATTTGGTCATGCCATGATCACCTATTTGGGGTATGTGGTGGGAGAGGGGCAGTTGGCTCCTGTGCAGGCGAAGGTACAGGCTATTTCTGAGGTCCCTGTACCCTACAATAAAAGGGCCCTGAGGAGGTTTTTGGGCATGGTGGGATACTATCGGAAATTCTGTAAAAATTTTGCGGACATTGCTCTCCCCCTTACAAAACTCCTACGGAAGGAGGAAAAATTTGAGTGGGGTCATTCTTGTCAGAATGCTTTTGAAAAGTTAAAAGCCATATTGTGCCATGACCCTGTGTTAAAAGCACCCGATTTGTTAGCCCCTTTCTCCTTGGCGACAGACGCCAGTGATGAGGCTGCAGGAGCAGTCCTCTTACAGCAAGCAGGGAATGGAGTGGAGCACCCGGTAGCATATTTCTCTCGGAAGTTCAATGTACACCAGAGGAATTACTCTACCATGGAAAAGGAATTGTTGGCACTTGTGTTAGCGATACAACATTTCGAAGTGTACATTTGTTCAGCGCAAAAACCCCTAGTGGTTTATACCGATCACAACCCGTTGGTATTCCCGGCCAATATGAAAAATAAAAACAGGAGGTTATTGAGTTGGAGTCTGATGCTGCAAGAATTCGATATTAAGATACAGCATATTAAGGGGAGTGATAATGTGCTAGCGGATTGTTTATCTAGATGCTGAATTAAATGTATAACTGTATGGCTCTGTAGTTAAAAGAAAAGCTTTTGTATTGTGTTAGATTCTAAAATCCTGTAAGACTCTGTACCACTCTGTTTTTAACCGCTGGTTAAAAAACGCTTTTAAGAGGGGAGGTGTTATGAGCACAGCCCCCTCCTTCTTGAGGCTCGCAAGATCACTATTAATTCGGGTCTTGGACCCAGGAAATGAGAGAGAATCCTCAAGGTTTTGGAATGTGTCCTGGCCCCTCAGCAAGACAAAGCCACGGATAACGGCCATTGTCTCTTGGAGACACCTTTGTGGATTGGGGACGGGGCTACGTGCAAGCCCTCAGGGCAACATGGGCTGGGTGAGGGGGAGAGATTGCATCATCCCAACCTGATTGACATCTGAGACCCCGTGAGTCCAGATAAAAGAGGGGCTGTAGAGACGGCCCCTCAGACACACCAGAAGAGACGCTAGCGATCCCGTATAGCGGGCAGCCATTTGAAGGAAGCCACATGTGTTCGGTTCCCATGCCTGGGAGCCGGTGGCGAGTACCGCAGAAACGATTTTCTTGAACTAACAATGGGGAACCAACTCCCCTGACTCAACGGATTGATCTCATCAAAAGACCCGGGCAAGTTTCTTTTATCACAAATCTCTCTCTCTCTCCAACAAGTGAAAACCAGCGGTCCCCAAAGGCTGAAGCCTGCGTGAACTGAGTGACTTTTATATTTCCATCGGACAATATATTATACCCTAGACAAACGATAGAGCCATTTCTTATTGATGATTATTACTATACCCGCGCTTTAGATTGAGTATTGACGACATATATTATCTGAATGTTTGTATTAACCGTACTTTTGTGCCCCTTTATAAATAAAGACTTTTAAAAATAGTATCATCAGACTTCAACGGACCTCTCTATCTTTGCTGGTAAGTGACCCAGTTACGGGGTACGTAACAAAACCAAAAGATAAATCTAAGAAAAGAGGGCAAAAAAGAGAACGAGAAATGGAAGTGCTAAAACTCTTCAGAACGGAGGGAGAAAGGCTGAGGAGGAAAGGTAGAATATTGATTACAAGCGAGGAAGACACTAAGGTGCTGGAGAAACAGCCTGTTAGAGAGAGAGGAAGGTACAGTGAGAAGCTGGCTTCAGCACCGTACCCGGATGTGAAAGAAACAGAAAAGCCCCCTCCCTATAATGAGGAAGGAACCCCTAAGCAGTGCCCACTGCTGATGGGAACAGTAAACATGCAGGGAGAAGTACAAGTTTGGGATAATGAGGAGGAAAAAAGACAATACGAGAAGGAAAAAGCGGCGATATGGAAGGAGATACAGGCAGAAAGGATAAAGGTGGAACAGGCAAAGAGAGAAATGAAAGAAGAGATTGAATGGATGAAATACTTGAGAGAGGAAAAGGAGTATGAGGAGTATCGGTTATACCATAGAAATAAACAGACTAGAAAAGAAAGTGGCTCATCAGGGCAGGAAGAGATGAGGCATTCAAGAGGAAGTGGAAAAAAGATAGGAGATGAGAGTCTTGGAGAAACACGAGAGAGAAGGGAATCAAGCACGAGTAAGGATCATGAGGAGTCCCTGCCACAGGTGTACAGACAAGGACAGGAAGAAAGAGAAGGTGACTCATTGGAGGAGCAAGAGTTAAGTGGAGAGAGAGAGAGGATGTGAGAATTTGTGGGGAAGAGGTAGGAGGCAGAAGCCTAAAAGAGCAGAAGGAGGCGGTAGGGGAGCGACTTGCAGAAGTAGAGAGAGAGCTAGATAAGTTACTGAGAGGGGATTGCCAGAGAAGATGCGAAAAATACTCCAGGGGCCAACCAAGTATTGAATCAAGACAGAAAGGAAGGACTCCACAGGGAGACCAAGGGAAGAAGAGGACCCCGGAGAAATTCGTGTGGGAGGCAGTAAAGACATACCCTGAGACAGATGGGGAGTCAGGCGAGGAGGAGAGCTATGGGCAGAGGGGATCAGTGAGGAAACGGGGAAAGAGAGGTAGAGAGATTGTGCTGGGGATGTAATCAGCCAGGTCACATGAGAAGAGATTGTCTGTTTACACTATGGCCTGTCACACACCAGCAGGAACCGATAAGAAGGGAGCTAAAGTTTAGCCAAGGACCAGCCCTCACAGGCCCAAGCGGACCTGTGAACCCCTATGCGAGGTATTAGGGGTGCCCCGAGAACTCGAGTGGGAAGGGACATTACCCACTGATAACAAGGGAGGCAGACGAGGAACCCATTGTTCAGGTTATGTTAGAAGGGCAACTGACACCAATGATGATAGATACTGGAGCCACGTACACTTGTGTACAGCCACAGTATGCCCTTCACCTTCCCATGTCAGGAAAGTTTATTAAGACGGTAGGGTTCTCGGGGAAAACACAGTTGACACAGTGCACGGCTCCAGTGCAGTTGAGAATGGGAAATAAAGGAATTGTTTTGCCGGTGCTAGTATTTAAAGGAACTCCAATTAATTTGTTAGGCAGAGATGCCTTATTGAAACTGGAATTAAAATTAAAATGCACCAGAAATGGGCTGAGTGTGGAAAGAGCAGGGGCTCAATTGATAGTACGAGAAGACAAGAAGGCTAATGTCTTTTGGATAGGAGACATCGCAGATCAGGTTCAAGAAACCTGGGAAAAATGGAAAAAGGGCGTGCAGGCTATATTACCCAGGGCTGTAATGCCCAAATCTGAGCTACATTGTACAGTGATTTTTGACGAGACTCAGAACAGGGAGTTAGAGGAGAGATGGCACCTGGAGGCATGTACCCAACAGCACCTGGAAGGGGAGGCTGTGATAATTGGAAAGCAAGGGGCAGCTTTACAAGTTAAGTGGAACACCTTTTTAGAAAAATGGTACAGGATACCGGAGGCTGCGCCCCACGTAACGTTGTTAGTAAACAAGAGATATCAGTCTAAAGACTTAGGACCCTTAGTTAAGAGTGCTGAAACTGTAACAGTGTGGAGGAAAATCATGCCAGGGGTGTGGATATCAGAAGACAACAATTGCATTAAAATAATGGTAAGTGTAGATATGGTAGGGACAGTGAGAGAGGTCGAAATAACTCCCCAACCACACATACCATTGCTGGGAAAGGAAAGAGGCGAGCAGAAAGATAAAAGGTTAGATGAGTTGCCATCTATTCTGTGGTCACAGCATGACACGGACGTAGGGAAAATAAAAACAGCTAGTCCGGTGGGAATAAGGCTGAAAAGGGGAGCAATTCCACCCAGGAGACCACAATACCCTCTAAGACCAGAAGCAGAAGAGGGGATAGCATCGACAGTGCAGGGGTTGCTTGAAATAGGAGTGCTTAAATGCAATACCCCGTTGCTGCCGGTCTTAAAAGCAGATAAATCTAAGTGGAGATTGGTGCATGATTTGCGAGCGGTAAATTATGTGGTAGAGGACTGGCCAGCGGTAGTCCCCAACCCACACACGCTTTTGACTAATGTTCCACCAGAAGCAAGTTACTTTTCAGTGATTGATTTGTGTTCGGCTTTCTTCAGCATTCCTCTAGCCGACCAGTGCCAGTATCTGTTTGCATTTACTTACAGAGGTGCTCAGTATACCTATACCAGAATGCCGCAAAGGTTTAAACATTCACCACATGTTTTTAATCAGGTGTTGAAGGCAGACCTAGAGGGCATACCATTGGAAAGTACATTGTTACAGTATGTGGATGACCTGTTGATTTGCTCCCACAATAAGGAACAGTGTGAGCAGGACACTATAACTCTGTTAGAGAAGCTGGCGCACGGAGGACATAAAGTATCCAAAAAGAAACTGCAATTTTGCAAGCAGCAAGTGGAATACTTTGGCAGGGTAATATCCAAGGGAGTGAAGGCGATAGCACCAGATCAGATTGAGGCAATAACTGAGGCCCCAAAACCCCAGACTGTAGGGCAGATGATGACGTTTTTGGGAATGGCAGGGTACAGCTCAGATTGGATAGGAGAATATGCTGAGATTGTGGTACCTTTGAGAAAGATAATGAAAGAAGCAGGACAAACAAATTTGAAGAACGGCTTACAGTGGAATGAAGAGGCGGAGATAGCTTTCAATACTATTAAGCAGGAATTGCAGTCAGCACCAGCATTAGCTTTGCCTGACTACGAGAAGGTTTTTCATTTGTATGTATCCAACCGACAGGAGGGTTATGTCACAGCGGTTCTAACACAAGAGACAGGCACAGGAAAAGCAAAGCAGCCGATAGCATACTACAGTACGAGACTAGATGAGGTGGCTCAGGGGTATCCACCCTTTTATCAGGGATTGGCGGCGCTGTACTATGCATATGAAAAGGCATCATCTGTAACCCTGGGCTATCCTGTGACTCTGTACACACACCACAAAGTAGCAGAATTGCTAGAAAGGGGGAAATTTGTGCTGACGCCAGCCAGGATAGCAGCGTATCAGATGCTGTTGGCATTTCCAGACATAACTATACAGAGATGCACTACCAGTAATATAGCCGATTTTGTCCCTTTGGGCTATGAAGGAGAACCCCATGATTGTGTAGGGAAGATGATGGCATTTGCCAAATTGAGAGCAGATTTACGGTCAGAACCATTAGAGGATGCAGATAAAAAGGTTCTGTTCGTACATGGCTCTTGTTATAGGGATTATGATGGAAATCATGCAGGGTTCTCAGTAGTGCAGCAGGATCAGTTGAGCTATAAGATTATTAGGATGGAGTCCTGTCCCCAACCGTGTTCCGCCCAACTAGCGGAAATCAAAGCCCTGACAGCTGCGTGTGAAATGATGGAAGGTGAGAAAGTAGACATCTATAATGATTCGGCATTTGCTCATGGAGTATGCCATTTGTTCGGGGCAGTGTGGAAACAGAGGTTTTAAAAAAAGCAGTGGAGATCCCATACAACATTGTCAGCAAATTCTAGACTTAATAAAAGCCATAATGAAACCTAAAGCATTGGCTATAGTAAAATTCCAGGCACATAAAAAGGGAAATGATGTAATAACAAAGGGAAATCAAGCTGCGGACGAGGCAGCCAGAAAAGCGTCCGGATGTACATCAGCTGTCATTGCCCCCCAGGTAAGCCTAGCTCCAGAACCTATGGTAGAGGACCTAATTGAAATGCAAGGTAAGGCAACTTTGGCAGAACAGACAATGTGGAGACGAAGGGGGGCCAAGCAGAACCCGGAAGGCTTGTGGAGTATGGAAGACGGTTTGTTGGTAGCGCCCACCCCTCTACTGACGATTCTGATTTCAGAAGCGCATGGGATTGACCATTGTGCAAGGGGAGAAGTGATAAAGAAAATAAAGAAGGATCATTTACTAAGGCAATGTATAAGTTGAAAAGTCTAAGAAAAGAAGTTAAACAGAATGCAGGGTCCGGACATCAGTTATTTGATTGGTTAGAAAGTAGACTCGGAGGATGGGGAGCATGGCTGACTAAAATGGCAATAACTGTCAGTATTGTATTGTTGAGCTGTGCGCTTGTGCTGTGCTGTTTTCTTCCTTGTCTCAAGTCTCTTGTAGTGCGTGCTGCAACCAAACAATTTCCAATGCTCGTGGCAATTACTGAAGCAAGGTTAGTGGAGAAAGAAACACCGAAAATGTATTGTTACAGCCTACAACACCTGCAGGATGAACAAGAGCAAAACGACAGTGTGGGAGTAGATTGTAAGGGCTTCTGAGTTTTTTTTCCCTGTCTCAGGTACAAAGGGACAGGTTTTTGGCTCAGCGGCCCAGGGTAACAGGGAGAGAATACTTTGAGGTCTTGGCGCAGAAAATTATAGTTTAACCCGAGATTTGGGAATAAGTGCTTGAGTTTATTGGGGCTTTTGTGCGTGGACTCTTAGTCTTCTTTCTCTGTGTGAGACCCTATGGGTCTCAAAGGGGGGATATATTGGAGTATAAAAGTTGCATTGTTTGCTGTGTAACCAAAACTATGTAGTCAGCTTTGAACTTGCTATTTGCTATGCATGTATCCAATTTAGTAGGAGAATGAAATCTTAAGAATGTAGAAGATAATGGGGTGTTAATGAGAGGTAGCTAAGAGATGTAGATTAGAACATGATTAAGTCAATGGGTAGAAACAATAGTGGCGGATGTACTTGTGATACACAACTGTAGACCGATTGGATATGCTAATGCAACTAAACCAGGAGATTGCTATAAAAAATGCTATATACAAGGATCGGTGGGCAATCGGCGACTAGCTCAATGACTGTCTCAGCTTTGATTTGCAAATTAAAGTTTAATACTTCTTGAAGAATCTTCTGCGTCTCCTGGTCGTTTGTGGGGCACGAGAAACCATGACAAAATGGGAGTCTGATAGATGATAGAAGACCATAGAAGAAAGAGAAGGAGGAGGAGGAACAGTGGAAGGTGATGGGTAGGGAAGGAGATAAGGTGAGAGAGGGAATGGTGAAGGAATGGGGGGGCAATTACTGGAAGTTAGAGAAATCAATGTTCATGCGATCAGGTTGGAGGCTGTCTAGATGGAATAGAAAGTGTTGCTCCTCCAACCTGAATGTGGCCTCATCGTGGCAGAAGAGGAGACCGTGGACTGACATGTTAGAATGGGAATAAGAAGTAGACTTAAAATGAGTGGCTACCAGGAGATCCCACTTTTTCTGGCATAGGTGTTCAGTGAAGCAGTCTCCCAATCTATGTCGGGTCTCACTGATATACAGGAAGCCACACTGGGAGCAGCTTATACTGTAGACCACAACAGACTTGCACCTCACCTAGAAAGACACTCTGGAGATTGAAAATGCTGGAAATCTAGAGCAACACGCAAAGGGTGGGTGGGTCAGACAGCACCTACGGAGGAAAAAGGACCGTCAATGTTTCGGACTCTTCAGTTAACAAATTAATAAGGTAAAGGGGGTACAGGAAATTGTAAGGATGAAAAATATGCATTAGTGTGATTGACAAACACTTATTTTTATGGCTGAAACTATTCCCTTGAGATACCCAATGAGAAATTAATTAAAATCCGCTCAGCGTGGATGAGTTGGAGGGGGATGCTGTATTGGTGCTGCATAAAACTTAGAGATTTTTAAAAATTCAAACACAATGTTGTGCACAAAATATAAATAGGTATAGGAAATGTATTACAATCAGTACATATTATTTATACATTGATTGGCCTTATCTCAGATAATGAGGCAGCCTACAGAGAAGAAGTCATCACGCTGACATAGTGGTGTCACAATGTCACAAAAACAAAGGAGCTGGTTGTGGACTACAGGAGGAATGGAGACAGGCTCACCACTATTGACATCAATGGATCTGGGGTTGAGAGGGTGAACTGCTTTAGGTTCCTCGGCATACACATCACAGAGGACCTCATTTGGTCTGTACATACTGGCTGTGTGGTGAAAGAAGCACAACAGCGTCTCTATCACCCCAGATGGCACGAGTCCCCAAATCCTAAGGACTTTCTACAGGGGCACTGTTGAGAGCATCCTGACTGGCTGCATCACTGCCTGGTATGGGAACTGTACTTCGTTCAATCGCAGGGCCCTGCAGAGAGTGGTGCGGATTGCCCAGCGCATTTGTAGATGTGAACTTCCCACTATTCAGGTCATTTACAGTGACAGGTGCAAAAAAGGGCCAGAGGGATTATTGAGATCCCAAGTCATCCTGACCACAAACTATTCCAGTTGCTACTATCTGGGAAATGGTACTGCTGCATTTAAGCCAGGACCAACAGGCTCTGGGACAGCTTCTTTCACCAAACCATCAGACTGATGTATTTCTAAGCTATATTGTTCTGTATATCTAACTGTACATACTAATTATAACAAATTACTATAATTTGCACATTGCATATTCAGATCAAGACATGGCGTAAAGATTTTTACTCCACGCGTATGTGAAGGATGTAAGAAATAAAGTCAATTCAAATCAATTACAATTATTGTGTCATCAAACCAATGCACTCTATCTACACAACACCATTACTGATCAGGTAGCTGTGAAATTAGAAATACTTTCAATGTGTAAGTTCCTGGCAATGAAGTGCAGAATAACATCTTGAAGATTCTGAATTTGGCTGGCTTTTCCGAGTGTCATTCTCCCACTCAGACTTTGATTAAAATCTGATTGGATGTAGCATGAGGCCCCAATCAATGTTTGCAGGGTGGGCCTTCCCTGGTTTTAAAAAGGAAGGCTGGCAGGAGTCCACTCAGTGTGTCGGGCGAATAGCTGGAGGCTAGCTTGGACACACACAAAAGTGCTCCAATAGAGCAGGTGGAGGCAAAGTTCTTTAACAATTTGCACTGTTTGAGATCCAATAAGCTGCTCATCCAGGGCCCAGGTGAGGTAGATGGCTCCAAACCTGCCCTCCTAGAGCTCGGTGGCATGGTCCAGCTGCAGACCAGCCATCTTATCCTGGTCGATCTGAGGACGCCAAACTGTGCCCCATCTTCTCCAAGTGAGTCTCCATCATGCCCAAAGCTCTCCAGCTGACCCAGGCAAAGCAGACTACAGCACTCTGCTCATAAAGCCTCCTTTAAGAGCCACTGAAAACAATTGTGACATTCTATTGCTCAAAGCCTAACTTAATTTATTTTGTGTGGATTATTTTATTTACCCTGTTAAACAATGAAGTCAGCTGGTGGTATAATCTAAGTGAGTTCCAACCAGGGAATGAATGGCTTTAGGACATATAGAACAGTGGATGATTGATTAGTAATTCTGTTGCGGGAGCATGAGGATCGGCATTTCAGCTTGCTCGATCACTCAATACATGATAGGAGAGAGATGGTGCCCACGGAGTGACTGCATCCCTCTCCCCGATTTGCGACTGTTCTAATGTCTCCTGCAGCAATGGGAAACTGGCAGGAGAATGGAGTTTGAAACAGAAAGGAACACGAGTGATGGGATCATGGCTTCTTAGAAAATTTTCATGATTTGCCTTCTATTTCTGTGACTCATGAGGCAACTTGCATTTCATGCAACTCCCTCAACTTTAATCCTGATTTCAAGATGGCGCCAACAAACAACGCGACTTACGGAACCGTTCTGCAGATAGTTCACCAAATAACTACTTCTTTCAAATGTGATTCGACTACTAGAATCCGTGCGGTTGGAGCCTGTCATCTGCATGTTGATGGTCTGTTTTTGGACCGATTAAGTGATCTGCCACTTTGGTGGCTCCGAAGGAGTTTGATGGGTTTGGGAGCGGAGTGTGCAGCCTGGAGGGCTGATAGCCCATGATTGATTCCATTGCTTTTCTCTAATCGAGGCGTCAAACAAAGCTGAAGTCGATGAGGATGGGTGGGTGTTCGGCACTGTCTGCCTGTGTTTGATCGACTTTCCCTCTCACGAGCTGCTGTCCAGAGTAAAGTGCAGGATTCTTGGGACCAAGTTGCAAGGATTGATCGGAGAGGCCGTGGACTTGTTTTATGAGAGTTTGGGGTTCGTGTTGTATATGCTCCTGGATTGTGGTTACCTTTTTTTTGCTGCTTTTGAGTGGTTTGGTCAGAGCAATCAGTGCAGTCTGGGGTCCTTCAGTGAAAAATACTTTACCCTGCAGTGGCCTAGATACTGAACTGAATTAATCTGAATACTACTGGATTCCTGGTTTAATGTTTGATATTCTATGTGTTGTCTGCTTGCTTTTTTCCGTTTGCATAATTTGTTCTTTGTTTCAAGCGTTTGGGGTTTGATGTTTCCTTGAATGGATTCCGTTGTGTTCTGTGTTTCATAGCTGCCTACAGGAAGACGAATCTCTACACAAACATTGATGATAAATGCACCACAAGTGACATTAAGGTCAGACCTGAGGGGAGTTTGCTTTCACAAACATAGGAAATGGTGTCTGCATAACATCAAGGGATGCCGTAACCACAACAAATCTGTAATCATTTGCCAGATCTGCAGTCAGCAAAGCCACCAGAGCAGGAAGTCACAAGTTGTGTGGGGAATTATTTTGCCTTTAAGGACAGGTCTTAACTGCTCCTGTATGGAGCATAAGTGTTCTAGGGATGAGAACAGTTCTGATTCTAGCTAAGATCAAGCCTAGGTAACTACCTCAAGCTGTCAAGTCCCACTTATAACCATATAACAATTACAGCATGGAAACAGGCAATCTTGGCCCTTCTAGTCTGTGCCGAATGCTTACTCTTACCTAGTCCCACCTACCTGCACTCATCCCATAACCGTCTGTTCCTTTCCTGTCCATGTACCTGTCCAATTTTACTTTAAATGACAATATCGAACCTGCTTCTACCACTTCTACTGGAAGCTCATTCCACACAGCTACCACTCTCTGAGTAAAGGAATTCCCCCTTGTGTTACCCCTTAACTTTTGCCCCCAACTCTCAACTCATGTCCTCTTGTTTGAATCTCCACTACTCTCATTGGAAAAAGCCTATCCACGTCAACTCTATCTATCCCCCTCAAAATTTTAAATACCTCTATCAAGTCCCCCCTCAACCTTCTACGCTCCAAAGAATAAAGACCTAACTTTTTCAACCTTTCTCTGTAACTTGGGTGCTGAAACCCAGGTAACATTCTAGTAAATCTTCTCTGTACTCTCTCTATTTTGTTGACATCTTTCCTATAATTCGGTGACCAGAACTGTACACAATACTCCAAATTCGGCCTTCCCAATGCCTTGTACAATTTTAACATTACATCCCAACTCCTATACTCAATGCTCTGATTTATAAAGGTCAACATACCAAAAGCTTTCTTCACCACCCTATCACCACCACCCTATACTTATGAACACCTGGCCTCTCCTCAAACCTCAGGTACCAAGGTATGCAAAGTCCAGCACATCATTGAACCAGAAGTAGCCACAGATCTTCACAGGAATATCTCCCATCCACAATACCCTTGGCTTAAATGTGAAGTTCAAAGTTAAAAAGTAAAATATGTCACCACATACAACCCTAAGATTCTAGCCATGTGAAAAAAAACACGATGTATTGCCACCTTGGGGTATCCAGTCAACATTAAAGCCAGTATTATGTGGTTCACTACATCTCCACTGTTGGAAATTTCCCGAGAGGATTCGCAGCAAGGACAAAAATTGCCATGACTCCAGCCTGCATAGATTGCTGTGAAGAATCAAAATGACAGTATCTTACAGGTATACTCAAATCAGGGCCACTTTCAGCTGTTCTCTCTCTGCTGGGTCCATTTTAATGGACAGGTCTTGCTGATGGCCCAAGTGCAGAGGCTGAGATGTGAATTCAGATTGAACAGTTCACTCAGTTTTCATTAGAGCTGTACAGAACAAAGGAAAAATAATAAATGCTAGGCCAACAGGGCCACTAACTAAAAACTCATTCCATCATCACGGCTTGAGAGCAGGAACCTCAAACTAATGTTAAACCACTCCGTTAACATTGTGTGTCCAAAGCATAAGTCTTCTTTCCTGGAATGTAGGCAAAGGTAAGCAGAGAGTGTTGGCACTGTGCTTTGGTTAAAACTTGACAAGACTGAAGCAAAAGGCAAGGAATTGAATAGAATTACAAGGAAGCCCTAATTGGCTGGAATGTGCATGCATGATTGCTGCCTTCTTCCAGCTGCTCACCTGTGAGGGTGGCCAGACTCTACAGCAGAGTGTTGTTGTGGCAAATATGACCTCAAATTGTAGTCTCACCCAGCCTCAGTGGAAAGTCCTGCTTGCGTTTACCCAACCTCTAATCTTAGAAACATAGAAAACCTACAGCACCATACAGGCCCTTCAGCCCACTAAGTTGTGCTGAACATGTCCCTACCTTGGAAATTACTAGGCTTACCTATAGCCCTCTATTTTTCTAAGCTCCATGTACCTATCTAAAAGTCTCTTAAAAGACCCTATTGTATCCGCCTCCACCACCGTTGCTGGCAGCCGATTCCACGCACTCACCGCTCTCTGAGTAAAAAATTTACCCCTACCTACTCCCCAGCACCTTAAACCTGTGTCTGTGGCAACCATTTCAGCCCTGGGATAAAGCCTCTGACTATCCACATTATCAGTGCTTCTCATCATCCTATACACCTCTATCAGGTCACAGGTTGCCAAATTGCCAAAGCCAGTGCCGCCTTTGGGAGACTCTGTGAGAATGTATGGGAGCGGAGAGGACTCAGCCTTACCACCAAGCTGAAGGTCTACCGAGCAGTGGTTCTCACCACCCTCCTCTATGCCAGCGAGACCTGGACAGTCTACAGCAGACACGCTAAACAGCTCAACCACTTCCACTTGAGCAGCCTCCGCAGACTTCTCCACGTATGATGGCAGGACAAAGTCCCAGACACGGAGGTCCTGGAGCGGGCTAGCACCCACAGCGTCTACACCCTCCTACAGAAAGCCCAAGCCAGATGGGCTGGCCATGTCGTCAGGGTGTCTGACAGTCGACTACCAAAACAGCTGCTGTATGGAGAGCTGAGCCAGGGCAAGCGCTCAGTTGGAGAGCAGAAGAAACATTTCAAAGACTGCCTCAAAGTGTCCCTCAAATACCTCAACATCAATCCCAGTAGCTGGGAATCGCTTGCTCTGGACCGTCCAACCTGGTGGAGCAGGACCACTAAAGAAGCGTATGCAGCAGAAATCAGATGCACCGCAGAGGCTCAGAGGAAATGCGCCGCGTGCAAGGCTCGAGCTACCTCCACTTCCACTGCAGCACCTACCCTCATGTGTCCCACATGTGGGCGAGCTTTCAGGGCCCAGATTGGCCTCACCAGTCACCTCCAGACCCACAGTCACAAACCCTCCACCTGACAAAAGTCGTGGTCGTCTTCGACTCCGAAGGACAAACAACAACAACAACATCAGGTCACTTCTCAACCTCCTTCGCTCCAAGAAGAAAAGGCCAAGTTCACTCAACCTATTCTCATGAGGCATGCTCTCCAATCCAGGCAACATCCTTGTAAATCTCCTCTGCGCCCTTTCTATGGCTTCCACATCTTTCCTGTAGTGAAGCGACCAGAACTGAGCAAAGTACTCCAAGTGGGGTCTGACCAAGGTCCTATATAGCTGCAACGTTACCTCTTGGCTCCTAAATTCAATTCCACGATTGATGAAGGCTAATACACCGTACACCTTCTTAACCACAGAGTTAACCTGCACAGTGGCTTTGAGTATCACTGGTGGTGCGCTGCTGAATAGGCGGGCAGGCACCGGGAAACCCAGAAAAGATTCTGCCAGCACCCAGAGTTGCTCACCAACGTCACAGGCTGTGACTGTTGCAAGTGTTTCTCAGGGGAGCAGTCCACTTACAGCTGAGACCACTGAAGCAGTTAAGAGAAGAAAGACACACATGAAATGGTCATTAGAAGGAAATACATTAGAAGTAACGGAACTTGAGACTGACACGACAGGATGCAGAGACAAACGACACCAACAGTTTACAGCGCGATATCCATCCATGCAAGTAAATGCCAAACAAATAGCAGATGAACATAGAGTGATAGTAAAAATTAACTTTATCCCTATAGGCTTGTTAAACCAAATAAAACACGAAGTTGCACAGGAGCTAGAATGAAACCAACCTAAAGATCATGACAAAACTACACAAGAAACTAATGAAGGTGCACCCCACTGAAGCATTTATTTCAACTGCTTCACAATCAGACATTAACAGCAACAACACAGATCCAGAGCCTCCGCAGAATGCTGATGATGAAGCTGAGTTTACAGACAAAATTATCCTAGTACTTACCACCACACCAACAGAATATTTGGACATACCAAAACAAAATACATCCTCAAAATTTGCAAAAATTGTTAACACTCTCAACAGTATTATATCACCACAACGTTCAGGAAAACTTGAAACATTTGAAGAACTACACACAATAACATACTGTGCAACATTAACGGCAATGCAACGGCTTCAAAATAGAGGCACTCATAAATAGAAACTCAAAACTGAGTAATGAAATGAAAACAACAAAATGGCAGAAGAGATTAAGAATCAAAATTGAAACCTGAAGAGCAAAAATAGCCAGCCTAATAGAGTATAGAATGGATAATGCAAGCAAGAAAGTTAAGAGAAAAGCTAAGGAAATATAAGGTCTATACAAAATAGGATCAGCCTAACAAAAGCACAGTAGAGTTTATAGATACACTAAAACAAAAGCTTGGTACATACAGAGCCAGACTAAATAGATACATGAAATGCACCAAAGAAAACAGAATTATCAGTTCAGAAACAATGAAAAAGGTTTGTACAGGACAATGAAACTAAATTCGACACACCAAAATGTCACCAGCCCTAGCACAGGATTACCAACAAACACAGAGATAATGAATTTTTGGTCTAATATTTGGTCAAACAGGGTGATGCACAATCAAGAAGCAAGCTGGATTAGGAGGAAAAAGAACACACACATGATTGAAGAAATGCAAATACCAGAAGTTACAATCGATATGCTGAAAGAGGTTATATAAAATACCCACAAATGGAAAAAGGACTGGCAGTGATAATATTCAGAATTATTGGTATAGAAATTTACTTGCCTTCATCTGTACCTATTAATGCATATCAACAATTTTCTTAAAAATCCTGCCTGAATTTTTGATGGAAGATAAAACATACCTTTTACCTAAAGAAGAAATCACATAAGATCCATCAAAATATCATCCTATATCAAGCTATACATAAAATTGTAACATCATGTATTTCACAACTAATCACCATTCAAATAACCACAATATACTTACAGAAGAGCAGAACAGATGCCATAAGTGTAAGAAAGGATGTAAAAAAAAAAACAACTTATAGATTTTGTCATTCTAAATCAAGCCTGGTGGAAAAGCAGAAGTATTTCATGTTGCTATATTGATTTCCAAAAAGCATTTGACTTTGTCTCAGGGTTATTAGAAGTTCTTACTACACCCAATACTTGTGAACTTCCTTAAACATCTGATGAAGCACTGGCATACTATCTATTAACAACCAAAAAAAGAACAACCACCATTAACAAAATAAACTGAGGCATTTTCCATGGTGACTCTCCAAGTCCACGATGGTTCTGTCCAGCTTCAACCCACTTGATGCACCATCAATAACTCTGAGACATGGGTTAAGGTAGGCTTTTATTGGCTGGAAGAAAGAACAAGCAGCAAGTGACCACCACACTACATCCTGGAGACTGAGGCCGGGGCTGTGTCTCCAATCGCCTTTATACTGGGGTCCGTGGGAGGAGCCACGGTCTGTGGGAGGAGCCACATGAGCAGTCAGCAGGGGGGCGTGTCCAGACAGGTATATGTCGTTCACCACACCACTCTCTACTGGATTGGACGAAAATTGGATATCAAATAAGAAGCAACGAAATGAGCTGTATTTTTAAACACCTTTGATACATGGGTGGTTTATATGTTTTTTTCATCAGTAAAGCTAAAGTAATTCAGACAGTAGAACTACTTTTAAAAGACATCACCATGAACTTCGGACTGGATAAATGCAAAACGTTAAACATAAAGAAGGTGCAACAGAGCTAATAAAATACAAAACAGAGCAGCAGGATATAACACAACCGATGGATGAATATGAAACATGTAAGAATCTGGGATATCAAGCAGCATGATAAAGGAAAAAGTTGACAGGATTTACTTCAAGAAAACCTGCCAAACAAAACCCAACAGTAAAAAAAATAACAAAGTCAATAAACACTTTTGCTGTACCTATATTTATATATTCTTTTGGCATAATCTCTTAGTCCAAAACTGATCTGATAAATTTACAAAGAAAAATAAGAACTGAAATGATAAATTTTAGAAAATGTGCACTCAAATGTGCTTAGCTTAACACTCCCTAGGACAGAGGAGGAAGAGGAACACAGACATTAAAAATCTACACGACAGTCAGATAAAACCGAGGATATATGTTCATCAATCAATTCAGTATTCCACGTGAGCATATGCAATTCTGATAAGTATACATCACTAAATTTAAAGGAAAACACAACCCAGAAAAATTAAGAAATTAACACTATTGAAGAAAAAGCTAACCAATGGAAGAGCATGACCCTCCATGGAAGACATCCAAACAGACTAATTGTCGACAAGGAAGCAATGGAAGCCTGGCTCAGAGCTGGAGACGTCTTCCCAGAAACAGAAGCATTCCTTGTGGCAATGCAGGACCAGGTGGTTAACGCAAAAAATGACCAAAAATACATAATAAAAGACCAACAAATTCAAGATGATAAATGTGGAAAATGCCGAGGAATACCAGAAACAATCCATCACATTACAGGACCCTTTAGCAGTTTAACACAATCTGATTACTTACACAGGCACAATCAAGTGGTAAACGTCATTCACCAAAACCATCCTTTAAAATACAAATTGATAAGAGAAACCAGACCCTATTATAAATACAAACCTGATCCAATTTTAGAGTCAGAATACCACAAATTATATCATGACTGATTCATTATCACAGATAGGACAATCTACAATAACCATCCTGAAATATAAATATAACAGGATAAACAAGCAAGGGCAACTTACTTAATAGATATAGCCATTCCAAATGTACAGAAATCAATACGTGAGAAATGCCAAAAATATGCTGAATTAAAAGAGGAAATTGAAAGACTTTAGAATGCGAAGAGGGTATACATTGTCCTGATAGTAATATCTATAACTGGTGTCATCCCAAAAGCATGACACAGTAGCATTAAACAATCAGGGGTACACAGTGATATCTATGCAAATCTTCAGAAAGCCATCATTCTAAACACGATTAAGATGGTCCGAAAGTTCATAGCAATTGAGAAATGAATGTGCTTGGCTATGCCCAACTCAAGTTTTACCAGCTTGAACTGAGAAAAAATATGATAATACAGTAATCACAACTCTACTTATAGACAGGTGATGTAGTACAAAGTGCTTTACAATACAATAAAAGTATGAGTATGAAAATAAGCTAAAGATAAACATGAAAATAAAAGGCAAAAGGATGTTATTACAACTTGAACTTAACATCCCAATTCTTAATTTAATACTCTGGTTCATGAAAACTGGTAGTACAACTGGCAAGAAACACTACCATAGTATTTCTCCCAGTGATCTCATCTGCATTGTTTTTTTAAGTTGAATGATATCGCAGTCCAACAGAACCATTAGAACATAAGTCAGGAGCAGAATTAGGTCATTCTGCCCATTTGATTTGCTCTATCATTCCATCATGGCTGATTTATTATCCCTCTCAACCCCATTCTCCTGCCTTCTCCCTGTAACTTTTGACGGCCTGACTAATCAAAAACCTATCAACCTCAACTTTTAAATATATCCAGTGATTTGAGGTCCACAGGCATCTGTGACAATGAATTCTACAGATTCACTGCCCTCCGGTTAAACATGTTTCTCATTATCACTGTTCTAAATTGGTGTTCCTCAATTTGGAGGCTATGTCCTCTGGTCCTGCACTCCCCCACTATAGGACACATCCTCTCCACATCCACTCTATCTAGGTCCGCACCTCCAGACTTCTGATAGGAAAGAGTAAAGAATAACAAACTGTGCATAACAGTTATTCACATGATTGAGACTGGACTCCTCTATTGCTGCATGATTGACTTGTGTCCAGGGCAGTTGTATCAATTGCCCTCAGTGATATTTTGAGTTCTGGCAACAAGACATGGAAACTGAATGACCCCAAAAGAGGTTTACAAGATTATGAGAGGCATTGACAGAGTAGACTGACAATATCATTTTTCCAGTTGAAATGTCTTATACCCGAGGACAAGGTGAGAGTGGCAAGTTTTTCACATAGAGAGTGGTGGGTTCCTTGGAATGCACTGGTTGGGGTCGTGGCAGAAGCAGATACATTCAGGACATTGAAGAGACATTTAGATGGGTACATGAACTATGGTTGTCTACGAGCGGAGGGTTCTCATCAAGTCAAGTCAAGTCACTTTTTATTGTCATTTCGACCATAACTGCTGGTACAGTACATAGTAAAAATGAGACAACGTTTTTCAGGACCATGGTGTTACATTGCACAGTACAAAAACTAGACTGAACTAAGTTAAAAAAAACAACACAGAGAAAGCTACACTAGACTACAGACCTACACAGGACTGCATAAAGTGCACAAAAACAGTGCAGGCACAACAATAAATAATAAACAGGACAGTAGGGCAGTAAGGTGTCAGTCCAGGCTTTGGGTATTGAGGAGTCTGATAGCTTGGGGGAAGAAACTGTTACATAGTCTGGTCGTGAGAGCCTGAATGCTTCGGAGCCTTTTCCCAGATTCATACTCAAAATGCAGCCTGGCATTTTGGTATCTCCAGGTGAGGCCCGGAGGTACGGCTTTGGGGCCTTTGAGTACGGCTCCATAGACGATCCGGTTCCTCACTGACGGAAGCTTTGCAGGAGACTGAAACATCGAGGCAGCAGGCAGTGCGGGCTGCTGTGACGCGAGAAGTGACGCGGAAGATTGTAACATCGAAACAATGAGCTGCTGGTTTCCTGCTGTCATTGTTGCAGGAGTGATTTCTAGTGAGAGAGAGCCTGTCTAAGACACTGAAGTGTTGGGATGGACAGTAGTTTCTGATGGACTCTAGATTAAGGTCTCTTTGGGGACTTTGCTATTGCTTGCATGGTGGGGGGTGGGGTTTGCTGCTGTTTTTGTGTGGGATGGGGAGGGGAGGCTTTGGGGTCTGATGTTTCTGTCATTCATTCTTTGGGTTTCTCTCTGTTTTGTGCATGTCTGCTTAGAGTAAGAATTTCAGCTTGTATGCTATATACATTCTCTGATATTAAATCGAACCATTGAATGTGAGGAAAATAGAAAGATATGGATATCGTGTAGGCATAAGTGATTAGTTGGCCATTCGCTAACTAATTTATTTTGTTTAGCATTATACTGTGAGGTGAAGGGCCTGTTCCTGTGCTGTACTGTTCTATGTTCTGTGTTAAAACACTGAAGTAAAAAGATCATGCAATTTGATGAACTGTGAAAATTTTTTGGCTCTGTTATACACAGAGAAGCATCCAAGGAAAATACTTAACTGCTTGTCTTTAAAGCTGTTGAGAAAATGATAGTCAGAAGGGCATCAGTTCTAGAAAAGACAGAATCTGGATGTCAAAAAGCTGAAGAGAGCAAGCTTCACTTTGTGCCTCAATCATTTAATGAACGAAGAATCCACTTGAATGGGAGGAGATATGCATCGGGAGCTTTGGCCCACAACTTCAGAAGTACATCTCTGTAACAGGTTCACATCCAGATACCTGCAACTGTATTATACAAAGGACACAATGTTCTGTTCTTTATTTGAGGTTTTGGACAACAGCAAGAACAGGAGTCTGGCCCAGCCACAAGATACATTCATTCTCAGGAGGTGCATGAAGTTTTTAGAAGGGACTGCTTGCATTGGAGGATTGAGGTTCAGTATGTCCAGGGGGACTGAGACCTGGAAATGTGATAATCTTCTAGCTATTAGCATGTTGGAATCCATGAGAAAGCATATCACTCTCATCAACAGGCAGAGTGAAGAAATCAGGACGAAAAGATTCCATCCAAGGTCATTGTCATTTGAGTCAAGTTAAATACACAACGAGGCTTAAAACCAACTTTCAGCACTAGATGGTGCCATAACCTAGAAAGTCAAAAAATCTATAAATGATACTAGTTTTCATTGTCACACAGCTTATCTCAGTGTATTTATTAATCGCCTAAGGTGAAAAAAATCTAGGAAGGTTAAAATATTCAAAGTAGGAATTATTCACAAAGTAGACTATGTTTGTCCTGTTTATTACTTATTGTAATGCCTGCACTGTTTTGTGCACTTTATGCAGTCCTGGGTAGGTCTGTAGTCCAGTGTAGTTGTTTTTTTTCCTCTCTGTGTTGTTTTTTTACGTAGTTCAGTGTAGTTTTGTACTGTGTCATGTAACACCATGGTCCTGAAAAATGTTGTCTCATTTTTTACTGTGTACTGTACATAGCAGTTATGGTCGAAATGACAATAAAAGTGACTTGACTTAACTTGACTTTTGTGCTGAACAACATTACACTCAACATCAGTAAGAGTGATGAATTGATTGGGACTTCAGGGAGGGGAAGTCAAGGGGTCACCAGTGGAAAGGGTGAGCAATTTTAAGTTCCTGGGCATTAACTTTTCTGAAGATTTATTCTGGCCCAACGTATTGATGTAGTTACAAAGAAGCCACACGTGGCTATATTTCATGAGGAGTTTGAGGATACTTGGTATGTCATCAAAGTCTCTCACAAATTTCTTCAGATGTACTGTGGAGAGCATTCTATCTGGCTGTATCACCATGTGCTATGAAAGAGCCTCTGCTCAGGGTCAGAAAATGATGCAGAAGGTTGCAAACTCAGCTAGCTCCAACATGGGCACTAGCCTCCCCATCAATAAGGACATCTTCAAAAGGCGATGCCTCAAAATGGTGGACCATTATTATTGTGGGGTCATCAAGGACCCCCACCATCAAAACATGCCCTCTCCATATTACCCCATCAGAGAGGAGGTACGGGATCCTGAAGGCACACACACTCAAGTGTTTTAGGAACAGCTTCTTCCCTTCGACTATCAAATTTCTTAAGGGACTATGAACACTATCTCACTGCTTTTGCTCTATTTTTGCACTATATTTTAACGCATATTTCTTATTGTGATTTATGGTATATTTTATATATTGTACTATATGCAGCCACAAAACAACACACTTCATGACATACGGTATGTCAGTGATGATAAATCTGATTCTTATTCTGAAACAATAGTACACCAGATAGCATTTTCTAGAAGATCCCAATGATAAAAAAAACACAAGTTACAAGCATTGTTCATCTCGACTTTTAACTTTTGAATGAGAAAAGGCAGTTGCTGGAAATCAAATCCAAAATGCTAGAATTACTCAGCAGATCAGGAAGCGTCAGTGGGGACAGAAATGTCAATGTTTTGGGTCAAGTGTTTTCCACTGTCTGTGCAGATTGGTGATAATATATCCTCCTCCCTGACGATCAACACTGACGCACCTCAGGGGTGTGTGCTTAGCCCACTGCTCTACTCTATATACACATGACTGTGTGGCTAGGCATAGCTCAAATACCATCTATAAATTTGCTGACGATACAACCATTGTTGGTAGAATCTCAGGTGGTGACGAGAGGGCGTACAGGAGTGAGATATGCCAACTAGTGGAGTGGCGTTGCAGCAACAACCTGGCACTCAACGTCAGTAAAACAAAAGAACTGATTGTGGACTTCGGGAAGGGTAAGACGAAGGAACACATACCAATCCTCATACAGGGATCAGAAGTGGAGAGAGTGAGCAGCTCCAAGTTCCTGGGTGTCAAGATATCTGAGGATCTATCCTGGTGCCAACATATCCATGTAATTATAAAGAAGGCAAGACAGCAGCTATACTTTATTAGGAGTTTGAAGAGATTTGGCATGCCAACAAGTACACTCAAAAACTTCTATAGATGTACCGTGGGGAGCATTCTGACAGGCTGCATCACTGTCAGGTATGGAGGGGGCTACTGCACAGGACAGAAAGAAGCTGCAGAAGTTTGTAAATCTATTCAGCTCCATCTTAGGTACTAGCCTACAGAGTACCCAGGACAGCATTAGGGAGCGGTGTCTCAGTAAGGCAGTGTCCATTATTAAGGACCTCCAGCACCCAGGGCATGACCTTTGCTCTGTGTTAACACCAGGCAGGAGGTACAGAAGCCTGAAACGACTCAGCGATTCAGGAACAGCTTCTTCCGCTCTGCCATCCGATTCCTAAATGGACATTGAATCTTTGGACACCACTTCACTTTTTTTAATATACAGTATTTCCGTTTTTGTACTTTAAAAAATCTATTCGATATACATAATCGATTTACTTGTTTATTTATTATTATTTATTTTATTTTATTTATTATTATTATATTTTTTCTCTGCTAGATTATGTATTGCATTGAACTGCTGCTGCTAAGTTAACAAATTTCATGTCACATGCCAGTGATAATAAACCTGATTCTCATTCAAGCTAGAAGAGAAGAAGGACAAGCCTTTAACTGAAGGCAGGAGCTGTTTGGCGAAAAGGTGAAATGTCTGGAATAACTTAGACTTTTGTCTTCAAGTGCTGCTTCTAACAAAAAAAGAACCAGATACAGTAACAAAAAGTTGTTGCTGGGACGAAGCTGTGAAGTGTTACATTGTGTGTTATCCAGAACAAAGATGAGGCATTGTTCATCAGGTTTGTATTGGGCAATACTCCAACAATGTAACAATGAACACAAAGATCACAATGGCTTTGAGACAAAGAATTAACAGAACAGTGAAAGTCTAGGGTCATTCTTACTGAAGGAACAGAGATGCTCCACAAAGAAGTCACCCAATCAACATTTGGTTTCTGCTGATAATGGAGTTGGCATCATGAATATTGAATGCAAGTGCTCAAATGGAACACGTGCAAGTGAATTGTTGCTTCTCCTGGAAAGACATTTTAGGTTCCCAGATGAAAGATAAAAGGGTATGTTAACTCTCAGTGGGAGAGTGCTGTGAGACAGTGTGGTCAGTGAAAATTGAAGAGTTGCCAGCACATCATGGAAGGACGAGTCCGTTTGGAATGCAGAAGACATAGCTGGTGACTGATTTCCACTGAAAATAAGAGAAATTGTGTGGAATGAACCATTGAATATAGACACTGGTGAATTGGAAGGAGATCAGGGGGAATCTTTGTCTTGGAGAAGAGGGATGAAACTATGGTAAATTGTAGCAGAAGGGCAGCAATGCTTAAGGAAAAAGTTTTGTTTGTTGAAGGCCTCATCATCAGATATGACGAAGAATGAAAACCTGTGAAAATGGTTTGGAGTCTTCACAGGATACAGGACAAGAGGAAGTATTTTAAGTAACTGTATGGGCTGCTGGACTTCTGATGGATATTGGCCCTGTTGAAGACTCCCAACTCGAAACATCGAATATTTACTCCTCTCCAAAGATGCTGCCTGACCTACTGAGTTCCTCCAGAATTTTGTGAGTGTTACTCCAAACTTCTAGCACTTGCAGAACCTCTTATGCTTTGGATAATTGTCTTGAAAATATCCATAGAAAGTAAGTGGGAAAAAACAATATATTGTGAATGTAAGGGCAGAGTGGACATTTGCAACAAAGATAATGAGTTCTGTATGTGTGTAGCAATAGGCACTGATATGTTCATCAGTGCTAAAGGAGAAGAATTGAGAAAGGTATCTAGAGAAAGTCAAACAATGACAGTTCCACATACTGAACAAAGCAAGGCATAGATCAGCTTCTTATGATTGTACCCTTGAAAAAAGTGTGGCAGTGTTAGGGATTTGTTTCTTTTCTAAAGTGAATGCTGGTTAAAAAACAATCTGTTACACTTTGAGATGTCTTTTGCTGTGCTCAACAACATTAGGAGCAGAAAGAAAATGCAACTCTAAGTAATTACACTGGGGCTTTTTAATAGGCTGTATGAAATGTTTTTTTTTGAGGAAGATTAGTCAAAAAGCACCTCATTTTTTGTGTGTCAGACTGTCACTAGATGGAGCCAGAGTTTGTCTTTCTGTGGCTAAAATCTACCATGGCTAGAACAGTGCACAAACAATACTTTGTGAAGTAGCACACACAAAATGCTGGAGGAAATCGGCAGATCAGTCAGCATCTATGGAAAAAAGTAAACAGTCGACATTTTAGGACAAGACCCTTTTTCAGTGCTCCTCCTTCCATCTCAGTCCTGAAGAAGGGTCTCAGCCCAAATTGTTGGCTGTTTACTCTTTTCCATAGATACCACCTGAACTGCTGAGATCCTCCACCACTTAGTGTGTATTGCTTTCGATTTCCAGCACCTGCAAACTTTCTCATCTTTGTGCAGTAGATCCCAAATGATCCCAACTGTTGCCGATTCTTGAGTCGGGGAACTTGGAAAAACGCGACGTGGAAGACTTTAACGCTGTAAGATGGCGAGTTGTTTTGTTTCTGTCTTCCATCTTACTCAGTGGCAGCTCTCTGCCCCTGTACTAGGGCAGAATTGTTGAATTGTCAGATTGTCAAATTGTCAGGTGAACAATTAGTTTTTGTAATACTGCAGATCATGGTCTTTCTAGGGGACTTTGCTATTGCTTGCTTGGTGGATGGAGGGTGCGGAGGCTTTTTGCTGAAGTAAGTGGGGCAGGGAAGGGTCGATGCCTTGTTGTTGTTTGTGTGTGGGAGGGGAAGTAGGGGGTCTTTGGAGTTCTAAAATTTTCTACTGTCAATCATTCTTTGGGGTACTCTTCTGTTTTCATGGATGTCTGTGAAGAACAAGAATATCAGCATGTATATTGCATAGATCCTCTGATATCAAATGGAACTCTTGAACTTCAGCTGCAATTGTTTTTTTAGAGCATTATATATAGCTTCGGGCTTAGTTTCAAAGTATGCAAATTGTGTGCATCAATGAACATTCCCCCCCCCCCCCCCCGATGTCCTCAATTACAAAATGGAAAGAAAAATTTGCATGCATAGTGCTTTACCATATCTCCACAATGACAATCTTTATGTGTACAGCATCAACATGCGTTTCAACTGATAATTCAAGAAAGAACAAAACTGCAGATGAATGGCTACCCAAAACAGAAACAGAATATGCTGGAACACTCAACAGGCCAGGAGGTGTAAGATGGGAGAGAACTAGTCGATGTTTCAGGGCAAGGACTCTTCACCAAAACTGGTAAGGTGAGAAGACTAGTGGTTTTAATTTGCAGAGGATGGAGAAAGTCGAAGTTTTGTAGTGAGAACGGAGGGTGTTCCTGTGATTGGGTGCAGACTTTGAAAACCAGATCAAGACAGAAAAGAAAAAAAAGAAACTAAGGTGCAGTCACATCCAGTTGTACTGAAAATGTTAGGATTAATATTACTGAAAAGAAAGATGTGCTGTTCATTGTGCTTCTGTTAAACAATTTCAAAGCAACATATAAAGCTTAAAACAGAGCTCAGAATTGGCTGGAGTATTAAAAGTGTGTGGCATGGTAGTGCAGTTGTTATCATAATGCTTTACAGTGCGTCATCTATAAGATCAGAGTCCAATTCCCACCACTGTGTGTAATGAGTTTGAATTTTATTTATTGAGATACAGCGCCTCATTGGCCCTTCCAGCACTTTGAGCCATGCCACCCAGCAACCCGATTTAACCCTAGCTTAATCATGGGACAATTTACAATGACCACTTAACCTAACAGCCGGTGGATTGCAGGAGGAAACTGGAGCACCCGGAGAAAACACACACACACAGTCACGGGCAGAATGTACAAATTCTTACAGGCAGTGGTGGGAATTGAACCCAGGTCGCTAGTACTGTAAAGTGTCGTGCAAACCACTAACCTGCCGTGTATGTTCTCCCTGGGTCTGAGTAAGTTTCCTCTAAGTGCTCCAGTTTCCTCATACATTCCAAAGATGTACGTTAGCATTAGTGATTTGTGGGCATGCTGTGTTGGCGCTGGAAGTGTGGTGATACCTGCAGGCTGATCAACTCAAGCCTTGCTGATCTGATTTGAAGCAAATGTGCATTTCACTGTATGTTCTGATGTACATATGACAAATAAAGCTAATATTTAATCATTAAAGCAAGTGAAAGTTTGGGATTGTTTTTGTAGACTAAATAAATGTTCCAGTCATCATCTAATCAGAATTTGATTTCTACAACATAGGAGAGTCCATATCATGAGTACTGAATGAAATACACCAAAAAGGAAGAATTGCAAGTGAATTGCGGCTTTGTGTGGAAGGATAATCTGAGTCCTTGGATGATGTGAATAGAACAGGTAAAACGCTATGTATTGGGTGGGAAGGTGCATTGAGAAGGGGATTGGTTAGAGAATTTCATGGGATGATAAGGGAATCACAGAAAGATTGTACCATCTGGAAAATGGGAGGTGAAGCAAATATGTATATATGATTGTGTAATTCCTTTGTAGAGTGTGGGAACTATAGAGAATGATCTAATAAATACAGAGGCTTAGCAAGCGAGGATAAGAGGAACCCTTGTACAGTCTGTGAGGAGGGGGAGTGTGAGGTCTCTCAACTATAGCAGAAGGGAAACCATATTTAATGGAAAAACATCACCTGGGTGCTAAGGTGAAAAGCCTCATCATTAGTTGTGATTAAGAACGAGAAAAGGCAGAAAGAATTGGAACCTTAGTAAGAAAAAGAATTCTTGAGATATCTTTAGGATAAATGTTGGTGGCTGACCTTTCCAGGAGGTGGAGATGTCAAGTGAAAAGAAAAAAAAAGCTCTATGCCATTTGAACCTGGAAACTAAATGAAAATTTGTAGCATCGAACTGTTTTGTGTTTTGAATGTGTGGATAGTGGCACCAACATAATCATCAGTGTAGTGGAAGAAGTGTTGAGGGAGGATCATGAATAAGATTGAGACAAGAACAGTTCCAAACATCCAGTGAGGAGACAGGAATGTCTTGGGCCCATGCAAGTTCCTGTATCTATAGCTTTAATTTGAAGAAAGAGAGTGTAAATCTTAGAGCCGGTTTCTTTTCTACAATGTGTGCTGTGTAAAGACCAATCTACGAACAGGAAGATCTTTCATGAAATCAGTTGCTTCAAACAGACTGGTGCCTAAAGACTTTGTAAGAACCTGGGGGGGAAAAAAGAACCCCTAACTCTAAAAATTCAAATTTAGGACCTTTCTTCAAACAGGTTGTATCTGATGTTTTACTTTCCCAGGGTGCTGAGTTGAAATTCAGAAATTGCCAACATCTGTTGTTTCAGGATGCCTTCTGTAGATTTTATTTAGTCTCAGTAAATAAGCATCTGTGTCTTGTTTGGTGGATCTATTCCCTTTGAGTTTTTTATATTTTCAACCTTGCTCAGAAGATCACATTAATGGAGCAGGACATTCCATATAAATTTAACAGTGAATTGCCAAAGACTCAGGATAGACTTGTCAAATTTCACCCAGAAGATAGGGGCGAGGAAGGTAACACAAGCCATCCGACTGCATCAGGTTTTCTCTCAATGCATTCTCTGGAGAGAAATTCAAGAGTCATCTAAAATCTCTCATTTCTTCCAAGAAGACACTGTTGCGGTCGTGGGATTCTTTGAATGTTCGAGAACTATGACCAGGACAAAGTCTTCTATTTTGGAGCAAAGCTTCAATCAGTATATGAGGCACTGCTATAAGGCATTGGAGATAGATGCCTTGCTCCAAAGTATCTCAATAATCAGACAGGGTACATGGATCCTGATTCATATTGTTCCTTCCAACCAGATAGCATTGAGACGTTTTATCCTCCAGATCACCACAACAGCAGCCGGCAGGAAAATCAGGCAGCTCATTATGATGATTGTAGCCATGATCACCAGGATGATAGTCCAGACTTCCAATACATATGTTGACATCATTGAACTTCATGGGATAATGCTAAGCTAGTGTCCCCCTGTAAAGCACAGAATGTATTTTGATTAAGAAAATAATTGAATGCATTCTATTCCATCATGACAGACAATCACTTTTCCTCACCTAACCATTCCTGAAGTGGTTGAACAATCGTAATTAACATTAATTTTAAACGATATCTTTCATTTTCCTCAACATTGGTAACTACTCAATCACACGGGGGGTGAAAATTCTCTATCATTATGAAATTGCATTGATCTTAATGTGATACTTCTGATTTGAAATAAATTTTTAACTTGTTTCAGCTGAATTTTGATAAATAAATTGTAGTATTCTATTAAGATTATTGTGACTCATTAAAATCTATTGGAAAAACACTTCAGCAATGATAGGCCCAATGTAGCAACAGAGCCAAGACTTTTTGATAAACTGATTTCATGTGGGTTCATCCCAGGTATTCCAGCTTCCTCCCCTAGTCCAAAGACATACCAGCTAGATGAATTGATCATTGTAAATTGTCCTGTGCTTGAGTTAGGATTAAATAGGGTCAAAGGATTGGAGGGGCCTATTCCCTGCTTTATCTATAAATAATAAATAATATCATTGGGTTGAGTTCTCTGATCTTGGCATTTTACTTGAAAATCTTTCATTACCATACGAGGAGATATCATAATTGCCAAGATTGGAGAACAATTCAGCCCAAGGAGCTACAAATTTTCAGAATTATTTCCAATAAATAAAGGATGCCTTTGTAATAGTGAAAGAGTCTGCCAACACTGTATAGGTAAAATTAGTTTAAGACATAGGTGCAGAATTAGGCCATTTGGCCCATCGAGTCTGCTCCGACATTCAATCATGGATCAGTCTTTTATCCCCTCCTCAGTCCCACTCCCTGGCCTTCTCCCTGTAACCTTTGATGCTGTGTCCAATCCAAAACCTATCAAGTTTGGTCTTAAATACACCCAACGACCTGGCCTCCGCATTGCCTGTAGTAACAAATTCCACAAATTCACCACCCTATCTTGACCTGTTGTCCTAGACTCCGCCACCATGGGAAACATCCTTTCCACATCTACTCTGTCTAGGCCTTTGAACATTTGAAAGGTTTCAATCAGATCCCCCCTCATTCACTAATTTCCAGTGAGTACAGACCCAAAGCAATAAAAAACATTCCTCGTATGATAACAGTTTCATTCCTGGAATCATTCTTGTGAACCTCCTCTGAACCCTCTCCAATACCAACACATCTTTTCTTAGATGAGGAACCCAAAATTGTTCACAGTACTCAAGTTAAGATCTCGCCAGTGCCTTATAAAGCCTCAACATCACATGCCTGCTCTTGTATTCTCGACCTCTTGAAATCAATGATAGCATGGCATTTGCCTTCCTCACCATCGACTCTACCTGCATTAACCTTTAAGATGTTCTGCTCAAGGACTCCAAAGGCCCTTTTCATCTCAAATTTTTGGATCTTCTTCCTATTTAGAAAATAGTCTACACAATTATTTCTACAACCAATGTGCATGACGATGCATTTTCCAACATCATATTCAGTTGCCGTTTTCTAGCCAATTCTCCTAATCTGTCTAAATCCTTCTTCAGCCTACCTGTTTCCTCAACACTAACTACCCCTCCACCAAACTTTGTATCATCTGCAAACTTGGCAACAAAGCCATCTATTCCGTCATCAAAATAATTTATATACAGCATAAAAAGAAGTGGTCCCAACACTGACCCCTGTGGAACATCACTAGTCACTGGCAGCCAATCAGACAAGAATCCTTTTATTCCCACTCACTGCCTCCATCAATCAGCCAATGCTCTAACCATACCAGTAACTTTCCTGTAATAGCATGGGCTCTTAACTTGGTGAGCAGCCTCATGTGTGGTATACCCATGTGACAACTCCACACTATAAGAGATTATACGATACTTTCAAAGCACCTCCCTGAACAAATGTCAATGCCTTGTTAAAGGAAATGCTTTGAAGTCAACATGTAATTTATAGTGTGGAGTTGTTACACTGGTAATGGGATTTGTTTATCAGTCCAAGCATTGAATACAAGAGCAGTGTATGTCATTTTACAGCTGTACAGGTCTTTGATGAGATTGCACTGTGCCTAGCTGGTTACCTCTCTGAAGGAAGGTTGTTACTAAGGTGGAAGGGATGCAGAAAAGATTCATAAGGATGCTAATGGAACTGGAGGGATTGAGCTATGAGGAGAAATAGGGTAGGCTGGAGTGTAGGAGGTTAAGGGATGACCTTATGAAGGTTTATACAATTCTGAGGGGTGCAGATAAGAAGAATCATCAGCCTTTTACTCAGGCTAAGGGAGCCTGAAACTAGATGGTATAGGTAAAGGGCATAGTGCACAGTGGGCACCACATTAGCATAGTGATCAGTGTCACACTATTACAGTTTGGCACTTCAGAGTTTAGAGTTCAATCTCGGCGTCCTCTGTAAGAAGTCTCTGTATATCTTCCCATAGAACGTGTGGGTTTTTTCCGGGTGCTCTGGTTTCCTCCCACAGTCCAAAGACTCATGGGTTGGTAGGTTAATTTGTCGTTGTAAATTGTCCCATGATGATGTTAGGGATAAATCAGGGTTGTCGAGCGGCACGGCTCAAAGGGCTGGCAGGGCCTATTCTGTGCTGTATCAAAGCAAGACAACAACAGCAAAGCAAGCCCTTTCTCACCCTCACAGAAAATGCCACTGGAACGCAGCAGGCCAGGCAGCATCTATAGGAAGAAGCACTGTCGACGTTTTGGGCCGAGACCCTTCATCAGGACGCTTCGTCAGGACCCTTCGTTAGTCCTGACAAAGGGCCTCGGCCCGAAACCTCGACAGTGCTTCTTCCTATAGATGCTGCCTGGCCTGCTGCGTTCCACCAGCATTTTGTGCGTGTTGCTTGAATTTCCAGCATCTGCAGATTTCCTCATGTTTCCTTTTTCACCCTCCCACTTTGCCCTCGTCTATAGCCCTGGGACATGCCATCTCTAGCCCAACAATCATCGGCCCTGGATTCTCAAACTTGAAGCCGTGGGTCTCCAACCTCCAGTCTCTGGCCTGGACTTGCCCTCTAACTTCGGCCTTGCCGGCTTTGGTCTTTAACCATTCAGGCTTTCTACCTCCAGACTCATCATCTCCAGCCTTTGACCTTTTGGGCTTTCTACCTCCAGACTTCCTGATCTCAGGACTTCAACCTCTGGCTTTGCCTTGGACTTCTCTGACCTCTTGGTATTAACCCCAGGAATACTTAGAAAAGGCAACAGCATCTTCGAAACTGCATACTCTGAGAAGACCAGGATGAGTCTATGCTTCTCTGCTTTGTGGATAGGGTGCTAATTTGCACTTAGCAAGGATTTGACAAAGTGGTGTGTTAGAGTAATGCGAACAATCCTTTTATCATTATCAACAAATTAAGAAACAGATAAACTTGTTATTAATTGTCAAAAATCTATCAAACAGAAACAGCCGTCTGCCAGAGATTTTATTCCTGAATAAGAAAGAGGATTGTGGGAGAAAGTACTGGAAAATAAAATTCTAGGATTTCCAGGGTTTGGACAATGCTTTTAAATTAAGTCAGAGCCGCAGAAGTGGAACAGGAATGTGGCTTGCACAAGATGGTGAAAGCTAAAAACCACCAAATAAAAGCAATGATAAGATAGGCTGGCATTTACATTATCAGAACCACCTCTTGACAATAATGATCAAAAGATATCTGCACCTTTTAGGTAAGTAAATCGGCAGTATTGGTGCAAAGACATAGAGGAATAGTGCCCACAACACTGTTCCCCTCGATGCAGACTTGATACATACCCTCAGAGGTGTCCGTCTGAGGACTAAAAGAAGGGTCCACAGGGAGGGGAGGTGGGGGGAGAGTTGCAAACAGAGGCAATTAAAGAGTGGAAATCAAGGAAGGATGTGCTCAGTCATATTCCTGAGAACTGGAGCTGAGAAGTAAATTAAATCAGAGCTGACTAAACTGTTAATGACAGTTCTGGGTACATCTGGACACATCAGTTACATTTACTTAATTTTTTTCACTGACAGTCGAATGATGGAGTTTTGAAAGAATACAGTTATACCTTAGTTGGGGCTGCAGTTCCACTCTCCAGTCCTTTTCTTTCTCCCGCTCTGCCTCCTCCTGCACTCTCAGCTCAGCGTCAGAAAGTTACTCTGCCTGTGAGCAACTTAAACTAGTTATCAGGTGATGTAGGGAATGCTGAGCAATATGCATGCATAATTATTGCAGAGATTCCCTGAGCGTGCTCCGGTTGACAGATTATCCTCCTGCACACTTCACTTGGTGCTGAAGTACATTTAGAAGAAACTATTTGCATCAGACCTCACCTCTACTGCCATCATTTGAAGTAATGAGAATGACTGTACTTCCTGCCTAAAGAGAAACAAAAACACTGGTCGTGCAAATGTGGCTGGTGTTAAAGTGATGCTGATTGGTGCTGAGAGAGTAAAAAAAAACTAATCAAACTAGTAGATCACAGGAAACCTACACAAATCAATTACTTAAATTAAGCTGACGATCCTTGAATTCCCCAGTACTGGTGCTCCCCACTGTCCAAGATCAATTCTGACCCCCTAATGTTTGATAAGAACTGAGGTTAAGTTTAAAGTACAATGCTAAAGTTTAGAAATAAAATTTATTGGTTTTCACTTTCATTTTTCTGTATTGTAATTCAGTGCAATACTGTACTGAATTAAGATACAGTTCTTTAATTCTGTTCTTTACCTGTCTGCAGTTCAGTTCTGGAAAATAACATATTGTTAGTTATATATTGTTTCATTTATCATTAGTTACAAAATATTACACGCTGGAAAACATATGTCTGTCACCAATAGTACATATTAGTGCAAAATCAAAGTCACAGGAAATTTGTACTCCTAGTACATATATCTCACCATATACTACCCTAAGATCCTTTTCCTTTCAGGCACAGGAAAATAAAGAAATACAATAGAATTTATGTGAAATGATACATAATGACTGACAAAGAACTGATGTACAAAAGAAGGCAACTCATGAAAATGGGGGAAAAAAAGCAAATAAATATTACTGAGAACATGACTTGTAGAGTTCTTGACGGTGAGTCTGTAGGTTTTGGAATCTTGAATTCAGTGTTGAGATTAGTGAAGTTATCTGCGCTGGTTCAGGACCCCGTTGGTTGTAGGGTAATAATTGTTCCTGAGTCTGGTGGTGTGGGACCCAAGGCTCCAGTACTTCTTTCCCACATGGTAGTAGTGAGACGGTGCAATTGGACATTGAAAAGTCTGTTCCCTATACAATCGCCAAGGAGGAAGACAATGGCAGGAGTGTGGGAGTGAGGTGATTTGACACAGCTGATGCCATCCTGCTGAGGTTACAAGCAACAACTATATCCGTGTTTCCCAACCTTTTTTAGCCCAAAGTCCCCCTAAAGTACTTTCCTACTTGCCAATGCCCCCCTAAAGCACCTTCATACTTGCTAACACCCCTCTTAGGGACAATATACCTTCCGGCACCCCCATAGTGTAAAAACATGTCTACTATATGCTAACATGAGAAAAATGATTCTATTTAAATTTTTATTTGTCTTTAAACCTAACTTACACAGTACCTGTGCGCAGTACAGCAACTTTAGTATCAATGTGATCCTTGAATTTAATGGTTTTTTAGCAACAGTTGAAATATCTGGTTCAAGTTGTGACAGCAAAGACCTTAAGTCCCACGCGTAACAATGTCCAGACGGTTTCTGTTTCTTGTGAGTATGTGGCTCACTGCACTGAAACCTCTTTCAACAAAGTGAGAGGATGGAAAGGCAATGAAGAGCAGTTTGGCTTTTCTCCAAAGACCAGGGAATGTCATATGACGTATATAGCCACATAACACAAAAGCTGACATTTTTGAAAAGCATTTTTGGTTCTTCATCATTCTGAATTTTGATAATTTCTTTTTGCAAGCTCTCTTCCTGTTCTTCGACCTTGCAATTAATTAACCTCGATTAATTATTCAGTCTGGAATTTCCAGACCATTCACATCCTTGAATTGATTCTGGAAATACTTTTTCAGTGACTGCAGATGTAAGTAGTACTCTTGCAAATCAATGTCTGTGAAAGAGAGTGCCGTACTTTCCATGTAGGGAAACTGTGAGAACATTCTTCTCCCAATGTTTTGCTTATATATTTCCAATTTTTCTGATATAAGTGGATACTACACCTTTTGCCTGGATTAAATTGAAATTCTTACCCTGCAGTGTCATATTTAGAATCTTCGCTTTGTCATACAGATTGGCTAGGTATGCTGCATCTCCATGTAGAAGTTAAATCTTGTTTCTCAAACTCTTGTCAACTTTGAGCAAAAGTTCAGCCATGGTGTCAAAAAGATCAAAGAAATGTTTTAAACAGCAGCCTTTTGACAGCCAGCACACTTCAGTGTGAATAAGCAGGTGTTCAAACTTCTCATTATTTTGGCATAACTGGCAAAATATCCTGCTATTTTATAGAAGAGCTTTAGTTTTGTTGATAGCAGATATTACAAGAATCATGCTTGAAAAAAGCCATTGGCTGAGGTTTTTGGATGCAAGATGTTGACGATGAATTACACAATGGATTGCAAACAGGCTTGGAGTTTCCGTTTTCATAAATGCCACAAAACCAGCATGGTAACCTGTCAAATACGGTGCTCCATCTGTTGCACAAGAAATCATGTTCCTACTCAGAATACTTTTATCCATAATATACATTTTGAGCTCGTTGTAGATTGATTCTCCATCAATATTTGTTTTAAAATTCTACAACAGAGAATTTCTTCATAAACTTTTTCGTTGTTGATAAACCATACGTGTGTCATGAGCAATGCCTCATTTTCTCGCACAGTTGTATCCAGTTGTATCCCAAATTCATTTTTTGTGGCTCAGTATATAGTTGGCACTCAATGTCTTCACTCATCTCGTCAATATGATAAGCTATAAAGTTATTACTTAGAGGAATTGATTTTAAACTACTGGTATCTGTTTGGAGAACAGTGGTGAGCCCTTCTGATGCAGCAGATCTTTCACCAATTGTATGAGATTTTCCACACTTTGTTATCATTTGAGAAATATTATAAGAAGCAATGAGACCACTATCAAGGTCTACTTTAACTTTCTTGGCAAATAACTGTGTAATACTTTTCAGGTGCTCCTTTAATCTTCTAGAACTGAGTAATACCATAAGTAGCCTTTTTAGGGTGTGTTTTACAGAAATGATCCTGCAATCTTGATGGTTTCATGGCTTCATTAAACAGTACAGTATTACAGATAAGACACCTGGGGCATCGCTGATCTGATGGGAATGGAATAAAACCATATTCCAGGTATGTAACATTGTATTGAAGTACTTTCTGTAGTTTCTGTTTCTTAGCAGGGTTAGAATTGAACACTTCACCACCTTCAGACTCATAGAGATTGTGCTGAATGTATTTATCCATCATTAATGGGCTAAATTAAAATAAAATTTTAACTCAAACTGGGAATGCTTATCTGATGTTGATGATGACAGCAAGTTGCCTCAAGTTAGGGTACCGCTTACTGCCCCCCCCCAAGAATTTTGAACACTCCCCAACAAATTCTATTTCCCCTCGCATCCCCTTGGGACATGTAATCGCCCCGTTGGGAATCACTGAACTAAATATTTGAATAAAGTAAAACTTGGCCGAGCAGTCTGGTGTTGGGACGACAGCATACTTTTAGTGCCTGAACCTTATTTTTCACTCCTACATCTCATCACCCACCTCACCTCAAAGTACCCTTTCCTTTTATTAATCTGCTAATCTGTGATTATGGTGCTGTGTAATGTCTTGCAAACATTAAGCACGATGCAAACATTGATGGAAGCTGTTGGGTCTTCCATCTGAGCAAAGCCAAAGCTGACTTTATACTTTTCTTACGTGACTTGTGATATTGCAAAATTTAGCCACCACTCGTTTTGCACATCAAAGCGTTGAGACTCATTTTGAAACCACATTTTATTTCTGCTTCCTTTACTAAGCGAGATTTTGCTCTGCCTGTCCTTGCGATAAATGGTAGAAGTTTGCGAGTCTGAAATCTGTTAGATCTCAATGACCTAACTTTCAGCACTGCAGTTTTGCAAGACGTGGTTGTGCAGATAATGATGCCTTGTTCTCAGCACCCAAGCTTCTGTAGAACTTGCAATTATTTCCACAAGTGCTCTATATGTCTGTGTGAGAGAGAGTATGCGTACCTGGGAGGGATAGAAGGTGACAAACACAATACCACTATTAAGAAAAGAGGGAGAGAGGTGGAAAGGGAGAGAGGGAGGGAGAGAGAGAGGGAGGGAGGGAGAGAGAGAGGGAGGGAGGGAGAGAGAGAGGGAGAGGGAGGGAGAGAGAGGGAGAGAGAGAGAGGGAGGGAGAGAGAGGGAGAGAGAGGGAGAGAGAGGGAGGGAGAAAGAGAGGAAGGAGAGAGAGATGGGGAGAGAGGGGGAGAGAGAGAGGGGAGAGGGAGGGAGAGAGAGGGAAGGAGAGAGAGGGAGAGAGAGGGGGGAGAGAGAGACGGAGGCAGAGTGACTCAGAGAGAGAGAGTGAGAGTAAGTCACAGGAGAGAGAGATAGATAGATAAATATTTGGACCAGATCCCCTGAAAACAGGATTTTCATAGCTACTGATGCTGGTGAGGTGAAATTCCATGGTAATCCATGCCCACATTCAAAGACCAATTTAGCAGAAATCAAACATCTTTGCTGCAGAAAGTAATGTCTTTTTCCCTATTCCATCCATTCTGAATTCTAAATGGGCACTGGCACATGAATAACACATTATCTGGGTGGTGAGACACTCTCACCTTCGTTCAAGCACTGCTACGGTAGAGTAGCGGTTAGCGCGACGCTATTACAGCTCGGTGCATCGGAGCTCGGGGCTCAGCTAGGAGTCTCTGTGTGTGCTATCCATGGAATATTTGGCTTTTCTCCGGGTGCTTCAGTTTCCTCCCACCTTGGTACGTTAATTGATCATTTTAAATTGTCCCGTGATTAGCTGAGGGTTAAATTGGGGTTGTTGGAGTTTAGTGGGTAGCGCAGCTGAAAGGGTCAAGAGGGCTTATACCATGCTGTACCTCAAAATAAATAAATGATTGATTTAAACCTCAGCAGTAGGTTCTGTTAATATCTCTGTGCAGGTCTGGAATGTTGAGCGGTTTTACATTTTGACCCCTTGCCCTCTTGAAATGAGTTTGAAGCTGTTCAAAGACCAGTTTAAAAAAAAGGAAGGATATATTTCCAGTGGTACAGGCTGGAATCTAGCCCAGCTCCAGAACTGGGAGAATATGCTGACTCATGACACTCAGATTTCGGCCTGATGTTCATGAAGTAAAGCATGACAGTACAGTAATCACCAGCTGCTCTCCTCAGAATGCTGGAGGGAAGATCTTAATTCTACAAGGTACTGAAAATTTACATCTTAATGATCAGTTATAAGGGGTGCTTGGACTGTATGGGATGTCCTGCGGGGTGGGGGGGTTGAATGTCTGGTGAAGGGCCTCGTTGTGTCCATTCTGGGACAGCTCGCTCACCCTTGGTCCCCACCTGGCACTGAGCTCTCATTTGAGGCTCCAAGTAGTTATGCGCATGCAGTTGTGGCCATACCCCAGTACACAGCTTTGACTGGCAGACTAATTGAGGTGAGAGCAGGCCTCATACCACGTGAGATAGGGCCATGCCTGTTCTAGCATGCAAAGTCAGCTCTGGCCGACTGAACGAATAAGATCAAAAATGAGATCCAATGGCCAAGGCAGCAGCTCTGTAAAGATTTGAGGACAGAGAAGATCATGACAAGGCACAGAAGAAGTCATGGTCATCAACTACAACCAAGGAAGATCCCAGTTGTGATGAATACTCATACCACTAGACCCGGATTCTGAGGTTGAGAGAGTGGAATTGCTCCGGTGCAACAGCTTTTCTATTTTAAAAACTCTTCTGCACAAGTCTCAAAATTGTCATTGTCAGATATGACAGACAGCCAATCAATCAATCCAGGGAAAGAGTTCAGTATTTATCACTTGGTAGGTGCTCTTTAGGATAATAATCTCAGTGTTCTCCCAACAGGAACTCTCTCCAAGAATCTTGCAAGAAATATTTGCCATTCCTCTAGTCCTTAACTCTATCCTAATATTGTTTTAAAAAAGGTCAGTGGGTTAGTTAGCCACTGTAAATTGCTGAGATTGTAGGGGAGTGGTAGAATCTGGAGAGAATGGACAGAAGTGTGGGGATAAGAAAATAGGATTCATATAGAGTTAGTTCGAGTGGTCAATGAGGATTTGGTTGGCTTTAGGACCTTTTTCTGTGACATTGTGATGCATCTAGGCACTCTATAACCTTTGTAGTACACCATGTTTGTCCTTTTACAGTCCAGGCTTTAAGTGGTCTGGTTAATTCTCAGGTTGAGAAGGAGAATACCTTGCAATGATCTGGCCCTCCAATTTTGTGACTCTTAAGTCTTCTGAATGCACTCAGTGTGTGATCCAATCAGGAATATGGGAATGCTGACATTACCTATTCTGAGAAATTCTTAATTTGAAATGACTTAACACTGCAAATTTTCAGACTAACTTGTCATGTGTTAAATTGGTATCTGTTCAAAGAATGTGTAGTCAAAGTTGAAGGTGGGTTTACTGTCATATGCACAAGTACATTTACGGACAGGTGAAATGAAAAACTTACTTTCAGCAACATCACAGGCACATAGCATCCAATAAGCAGCGTTCACAAGAAAAATGTTAATTAAACATAAATTAAACACAATTAAACACGAGGCAGTATGGATTGGATAAGTAAGTAACATGTTAACCCCTTACTCTCAGATGATTAATTCATAGTAAAATTTGGACTTTTTCACTCACAACTAAAATGAAACATGAAACAAGTTTCCTCTCTCTCTCATTCATTTTCTCTCTCTCATTCTTTCTCTCACTCACTCTCTCTCCTCCACCCTCTGTCTCCTACTTTCTTTCTCTTTCTCTCCCTCTCCCTCCACTTCCCTCTTTCTTTCCCCTCCTTCTTCTTACACTCTCTCTCTCTTTCTCTCCCTCTTTCTCTCACTCACTCACAGTCCCTGGGGAATAAGATGACTGGTTTCTATTCCAGTTTTGTGGATTCTGAGGTGTCGGATGTGGTTGTTGGGGAACCACTCACTCTTAGACAAATGGGGCAGGAGTTATGTAACCAGACAGATGAGGGGCTGACCTTTGATGCACACACACTCCAGGTTATCATTATGATCCCAAATACTTTAACTGAGGAATAATGAGTGAGGGTGGGGCTTTATATTTTGGTAAAAAGGTAGCATTAAATGATGCTGAAAAGAATATTCTACCAACCAGGGAAATAGCATTCTGCTAAACAAGACTATAATTTATCAACAAAATCCTTGTACAAGGAATTGCAAAGTGTAGTTTAAATGGGGTTTGCAGCAGTCCAGAAAATAAAATCAATTACTGTAAAGAAACACAGAGATTACCTCACTTTCTCACTCCTTGTATCGGAGAGAGTAGTCCATTCATATTATATGATCACTTGTTCTCAATGTGAGAGCTCTGCCAGGTTTCTTTTGAAGCCTCTGGTTCAGAATGTTTGACGGGACACATTCCGTGTTTTGTTCTCTGAGTCCATGTTATCTAACAGCACAAAACCCGGAAAAGTAAATCTGATATCGAGGTGAAGATGACACCAGCAATCAAGATGACCAAGGGCGATATCCTCTAGATGGTCACTTCTTTTACATCTTTGTTTTCTTTCAAACGTAGTTCTGGTACTGTTGGAGCCTGTGGTCTACAGTTTGATGGCGTGTTTTCAGGCCGATCGAGTGATCCGGTGCTTTGCTGTCTCTGAGGGGGTTCCAGGAATTGAGTGGCCTCAGGGCCAAGTGCTTGGAGAAGGGGCGCAAGCCCATGATCAACTCCATTTCTCACTGATTAAAGCATCGAGGCGAGTGAGTGTTCAGTGCCATCTACCAGCCTCTCACTCGCTGCTGTTGGTGAAAGGTGTCTGCGTGTGACAGTCTTTCTCTCCATCTTGCTCACAGCTCCTGATGGAGAGTCCCTATGTTCGAATAGACTCCCTCTCTCTCCCTCCATGATATTAGAGGACGGTTTGTGGATTGTACTCTGTAGTTCACGTTGCGATGTGTTTTTGGTTTCTGGTCACACCTCTTTCTGTTGCTATTTTGGATGACATTGAATCGGGGTGGCCTGCAGATAACGAACACCGAGCTGAACTGAATTATGCCTGCATTCTTTCGATTTTGTGTTTTATATAGTGTTTTTCACTTTTTTTTGTTGCCATGTCTGTGTTTTTTGTGCATGGGGTGGGGGGGGGGGGGGTTGATGTTTTCCTTGAATGGGTTCCATGGTTTTTTTTGTTTTATGTCTGTCTGTGGGGAAGATGAGTTTCAGGATTGTATACTGTGTACATACTTTGATAATGAATGTACTTAAACTATGGCATTTTATACCCATTCCCTCACCCAAATGCATTAAAATAATTTGGATTCATGCATTGAATCCATGACAATAGCTCATAGGGGAAAGGATGTATGAGGTTGTCAAAAGTGAAGTTATGTTCTGGGTTTTAGCTCTCAGATGTTACAATTATGTTCTCTACAGGAAGAACTCAGCAAGTCAAGCAGCATTTGTAGGGGGAAAGGAACCGCTGATGTTTCAGAACCTGACACGGGGTTTTGAGCCACAACATTGGCAATTGCTTTCCCACGCAGACTCAAATTCACATCTACTTATCACACATCCATTGAAGCCTACAAGGAAATGCTTTATTCGCATTAATGACCAACAGGATGTGTTGGGGTAAGTGTCAGCACACACTCTGGCGCCCAACATAGCATGCCCTCAATGCTCAGCAGAACAACAATAATATAGAATACAATAAGCAATAAAACAACAACAGCAAACTAAAAACACAAAATGCTGGCAGAACTCAGCAGGCCAGACAGCATCTATGGGAGGAGGTAGTGATGACGTTTCGGGCCGAGACCCTTTGTCAGGACTCGGCCCGAAACGTCAACAGCGTTTCTCCCTATAGATGCTGTCTGGCCTGCTGTGTTCCACCAGCATTTTGTATGTGTTATGACTGACACCGTGGGCTTATCTGCACCCTCAAAGTTCAAGGTATATATCACCCTGAGATTCATTTTCTTGCAGGTACTCTGAGTAAATAGAAAGAAACATGGTGGAATCAATGAAAAAAATGCACACAACCTTATGGACAAACAAACTGTGCAAATACAAAAAGAAAAAAAAAAGAACATAATAAATACATAAATAAGCAATACATATCGAGAACATGAGATGAAGAGTCCTTGAAAGTGAGTCCATAGGATGAGGGAGCAGTTCAGTATTGACTGAAGTTATCCCCTCTGGTCCAGAAGCCTGATGGTTGAGAGGTAAGAACTGTACTGGTGATGTGTGTCCTGAGGCTCCTGCGCCTCCTTCTATTGTTTATATGTAAAACAATCTTTTAAGTTGCAGGATGACACCCTAATGCATTTCCTGTTATGAGAATGTATGGTTTCAGTTTTACACAGTGGATGCTGATAGTAATTCTCACACCATTTTCCCCTCCTTGGGCTCAGTGTTTATTTCCTTAACTTGTCCTCTCACCTCCTCATTTTGTGCTGTTAACTCTCTTCCCCTTATTCTCTTGTCTTTCAACTGAATGCAGACCTGTTCTTTCCACCTCTCTCCCATTACCCTTGATTAGGACCTCTTTTATCTCCTAACTTTGATCAGCTTTAATGAACCTTATTGATCTTCTGCCTCCACAGATGCTACTTGACCTGGTGAGTATTTTCTGCATTCTGTTTCTTTTTAATTTCACTGTAAATGACTGCCTAGCAATAGGTTACAGGAGGAACTATTTTGTATCATGCACTCACAGAGACTGGTTCAACTTAACTTGGACATAGTTAACTTCAGTGTGAAGCTGTTATTCTCAAACCTCATGCAGAAAAAAACCCACGCAAAACTGAATATGTTAGAACATTCTGTTGAGTGGGAGATTGCATCATTAATCACTTAAGTACATTATTTTTACCTTGTGCAACACCTCACTTAGAGCTCATTGGTACAGAAACAGAGAAGATTAATTCTTAGATTGAGGCAGGTAGGTTAAAGTTCAAAGTTCAAAGTTGAAAAAAAGATGGCCAGAACAAGTCTTCAGCTTAGAGAAGTAGGGGTTTGATTAAGTTTATTACATGATGAGTGTGAAGTTCAATTGTTTTAGTACTTATATTTGTGATGAGTTGTACTGCTGAGGACAATGATATAAACATAGTCATATTTCTTTCTTGCCACAAAACCGATACCTGGAATGCTAAGAACTGTAAACTAGAATTCTTAAAGAAAAATAACTCACAGTTCTTTTTACCAATGGGAAATACGTTAACAATGTAACATAATAAAATGAGAATAATAGACTGAGATCCAGTAGAATATTGGAATTATATCACAGTCAAAATCATGTTTAATATCACTGGCGTATGTCAAGAAATAATGTTGTTTTGCAGCAGCGACACATTACAATATATAATAAAAACTGAAGTGCAAAAAGGTAGTGAGGTAGTATTCATAGGTTCAATGTCCATTCAAAAATCTGACGGCAGGGGGAAAGAAGTCGTTTCTGAATTGCTAAGTGTGTGCCTTCAGTCTCCTGTACCTCCTTCCTGACGGTAGCAATGAGAAGATGGCATGTCCTGGGCAATGGGGGTCCTTAGTGATGGACGCTGCCTTTTTGAGACATCGCTCCTTGAAGAGTTCCTGGATGCTTGGGAGGCTAGTGCCCATGACAGAGTTCACGACTTTCTGCAGCTTATTTGGATCCCGGTGAGTGAATTGGAATCAGAATTAGAATCAGGTTTATTATCACTAGAATATGTAATGAAATTCAATGTTTCATGGCAGCAGTACAGTGCAATATCTTAAATAGACAATAAATTGCAATAAGAAATATACACTCAGTGGCCACTTTATTAGGTACCTCCTACACCTAATAAAGTGGCCAATGGGTGTACTTTTGTGGTTTTCTGCTTATGTGCATAAGTAGCACAAAAAGTTGGGCTGTAATCAAGTGGAATATAATAGAATTTGGGACTGCAACCCAGGAGAAACGTGTCTATGTGGAATGTGCTGATGAACTGGACAAGGGTTCTTGGGGTACATCTCCATTTGCTGATATATTCGTGGCTATGGTGTTGCTGGTAACACCAACATTTATTCCCTATCCCTAATGGCCCTTTTGACGGAATTACTTGCCGCATAATCTCAGCGGGCTATTAAGAGTCAACCACATTGGAGGGTCTGGAGTCACATGCCCAGACTGGTAAGGGTTGCAGGATTCTTCTCAGGGCATGTTTCTATGGCAATCTGGTAGCTTTATGGTAACAATGCTAAAGTTATTTCTGAAGATACACCCACAATGCTCTGCAACAGGCCAGCTAATTATGATAATTTCCTTAGTGAGCTCAAGAAAATTGATAATGATTATGTAATTTCATTGGCATTGTTTAATTCCAGATTGATTTAAAAAATTGAAAATTGTACCTAATGTGGTGAGGTTTAAACAGACGAATCAATAGACCAGAATTATTAGTCCAATAACACAACCCATCTGACACTCTGATACCATATCTTCTAGAGTAGTTGGCCAGGAATATTAGTCTGCATTAATAAATTCATATCCCACTATGACTGAAAGTTTAAATTCAAGTCAATAAACAAATTGGGAAATGTTTTTTAAATAAAACTGTTGGTTTATTCATGTCTTTCTGGCAGGAAATCTGCTGAACCTGCCCAATTATTTTCAATGTTCAAAGTAAATGTATTATCAAAGAACATATATCATACTACTCTGAGTTTCATTTTCTTGCAGGAATACTCAGTAAATATAAAGAAATACAATAGAATTTGGCCCCATTTGGACACCAGGTCAACAAAATCTGTTGGCTCTTAACCACCTGCTCTTTTCAGGACCCATTCAGAATTGGCATGAATAGTGGCTTTGTCAGGCATGTTCTGTGACTGAATCTGTAAATAACTCAATTGATTCCCACATGTAGATAACAGAGAGATGGGAAGCAAGACATGCTGTTTCAAGATGTACCTTAGTCATAAACTTGGCACAAAAAGATGAAGTACCCGTTAAAAAGAAGTATCAAGAAATAAATAACTTATTTTGGAAAACTACGGGCAAACATGCAAAGAATTGAGAACAACACATACAAAATGGTGGAGAAACTCAGCAGGTCAGGTTCATCATCTATGAAGAGGAATGTTTCAGACTGAGTCCCTTCTTTCAGACCGGAAAGGAAGTGGGAAGAAACCAGTATAAGGAAGTAGAGGAGGGGAAGGAATACAGGCTGGCAGGTGATACGTGAAACCTTGTGGAGGAGAAGGTGGGTGGATGGGGAAGGGGTGTGAAGTGAGAAGCTGACAAGTGACAAGTAGAAAAGGTAAAAGGCTGAAGAAGAAGGATTCTGATAGGAGAGTGGAGTGGATCATGAGAGAAAGGGAAGGAGGAGGGGGGCCAGAGGGAGGTGTTGGGCAGATAAGGTGAAGAGAAGGGCTATGAGGGGAACCAGAATGAGCAATGGGCAAAGTATTGAATTAATTTGACCCAGTGTGAGATTATAGAAATACACTTGGGAAAGAACCATCAAAAGGTTGGAATAATCAGTGCATAATGTGCAGGTCTCATTGTGCTTTGAGCTCACCCTGCAAATGATGGAAGGTGAGGAGGCCTGGAGTGAATCTTTGTGGCTGAGATGTTAACTAAGAGTTTGAGAGGACTGGGATGACCTCTTGCGTGATTCATATGGAAAGAAATGAGTGCAATTTCCAGCACAGTAACTCACCCTGTGTGTTGTATGACATGCCTGTCCAAGAAAGGAAAAGGCCTTTATCTGATGAGTAGCCGAGAGTGTAATGATAAATTAAACTCACTTGCATGTGCTGGGGACCTGAAGCAACAGAAAAGGTTGGAGATGTTCAGGCCAGGCGGCATCTGTGGAGAGTATCCTACCGGAAACTTCTGTTACACTGAGGTCTCTTCAGTACATTCCCACTCTGAAGATGCTTTCTTTGATGTGTTTATGTGAGGCCCTCTCTCACTGCTCCTCCTCTGTGATTTCCTCCTGCCCGTCAACCGCACACTCATTCAGACTTACTACTATACCCACTTGTCTTTCCTTGGTACTCATCTTCCCTGTCATCTCATCCTGCAAGCTTAATTTCAAGGTCTTCCCAGCCAGGATCTTAGATACTTGCACTCAATTCCTTGTTTCACCCAGCAGTTCTCCAGCCACATTCTGTGTGCTACTCTCTCCACCATCCAGGTGAAAGGTCTTGACGTGAAACACAGACTATCCATTTCCAGAAGACCATTAGCCCCAGCAACATAATTAGGCCACTTGGCCCATTGAGCCTACTCCACCATCCCATCATGGATGATTTATTATCCTTCTCAATCCTGTTCTCCTGCCCTTTCCCTGTAACCTTTGACACCCTGAATAATCAAGAAGATATCAACCACTGCTTTAAGTATCCCCAATGATTTGGCCTCCATGGCTGTCGGTGGCAATAAATTCCACCGATTCACCACCTTCTGCCTGATGCGACTCCTCCTCATCTCTGTTCTAAATGGATGTCCCTTTATTCTGAAGCTGTACCCTTTGGTCCTAGACTCCTCCATTATGGGAACCATCTTCCCACATCTGCTCTATCTGGGCCTTTCAATATTTGATAGGCTTCAATGAGATCTTTCCTCATTCTTTGAAACTCCAGTAACTTCACGCCTCATATGTTAACTCCTTAATTTCAGGAATCACTCTCGTGAACTTGCTCCAAGCCTCCTCCAGCACCAGCACATCTTTTCTTAGATAAGTGGCTCAAAACTGCTCTTAATCCTCCAAATATGGTCTGACCAATGCCTTATAAAGCCTCAGCGTTACATCCTTGCTTTCATATTGTATTCCTCTTGAAATGAATGCTGTTATTTAACCTTCCTTACCACCAGCTCAGCCTTCAATTTCGCTCCATAGATACTGCCTGACCCGCTGAGTTCTTCCACCTTCTCGTGTGTTAAACTGAAACATTATGTCTTTCTTCCCCCGCAGCTGCTATCTGAACTTTTGTACTTCCAGGAACCTTTTGCCTGTAGCTGTCAGTTACCTGACTTGATTCTCCATTACCTCAGTTCCAGAAACTTCCTTTAATTTCATTAAATTACTTCAATGTACTCCTAATCATTGATCTGAGATGGGAAGCCCATGTCAGTAATTCAATTCTTCAATTGCCATTGAAGTTTCTCTCCTGGCAATAAGGAGTAGTTATGAACACTGCCCACATTGTTCACCCAGTTTCTGTGCTGCCCAATGTATTGTCATCAAGAGATCAGTTACTTCTGATTGGAAATGGAGTAGTTCTATTATTTCAGTTACCATGGCAACTTATGGCTCTGATGTGAACACTTCACCTTGTTCATTTGGCTCAATTATAATCGCATTGATTTTGTTGAATAAATGGGGGTGGGAATGGATATGGGAGGAGGGGTAGGTTTATTCATGGGGTGGGGATTTCCAAAGATTTGCAAACCTCAAGTACATTAATATTTCCTTATTTCAAGTAACAGGTATTTACTGAAGCATTATTCCTGAATGAATGTATTATTTATTTATCTATTGAGGTGGAGTGTGGACTAGTCGTGCCAACCAGCAACTCCTGATTTAACCATAGCCTAATCTTGGGAAATTTACAATTACTAATTAACCTACCACTGGTACTTCTCTGGACTGTGGGAGGAAACTGGAGCACCTGGAGGAAACCCACGTGGGCACGGGGAGAACATACAGGCAATGGCGGGAAATGTGGGTTAGCGAACAGGAGAAATAAAGCAGGAGAACCATCCTCTTTGCCAGTGACTCGAGTGACATAAACTGAGGGTTAGCGTCCACATACATGGGTCCATAAGACATAGGGGAAGAATTAGACCATTGGGCTCACTAAGGGTAGTTTACCCTACCTAACGTAGACTTGGCTGTTTACGTTAGGTCATCTTGGAGCTTTTGTGTAATATTTCCAAATGGTGATAGCTAATAGGTAAGTTAACTTCCAACAACAGAAAGATATTGAAAAAGGACTTGTGACTTGTGTTTCTGTGTCAGCTGTGGCTAAGCAGGGAGTACTTGTGTTTCTGAGTTTGAAGGCTGTGTGACCACTTCCCACTCGAGACTTAAGGGAGGGCTGCACTATCAGAAGGACTGTCTTTCTGGGTGAGATTGATACTGGTTTATTTCTCTCACTCACTGAGATACATTGAAGAGCTTTTTCTCTCGGTGCCATCCAGTCAGATCAAAGAGAAAAGATACACTTTATTTGTCACATGTACATTGAAACATAGAGTGGAGTGCATCAGTTGCATCAGCAAGGATTATTCTGGGTACAGACGACAAGTGTCACCAGGCTTCCAGCAACATGCCTATAATTTACTAACCCTAACCTATACGTCTTTGGAATGTGGGAGGAAACTGGAGCACCCAGAGAAAACCCAGACAGTCATGGGGAGAATGTACAAACTCCTTACAGACACTGGTGGAAATCAAACCCCAACTGGTGATTGTTGGTGTGTAAATCGATTGTGCCAACTTCTGTGCTATGAGCCGACCATATCAAATTGTACCATATACAAATACACCGAGGGAATAAAAGAAAACAGAAAGCATAATAATCACTCAGGTGCACTTTTGGACCTTGTTAATGCAAGTATCTAATCAGCAAATCATGTGGCCACAACATTATTTGGGGCATCATGGTAGAGTTGTGGTTACCATCGTGCAATTACAGCTTGGGGCATTGGAGTTCAGAGTTCAACTCCAACACCATCTATAAGGATCTTGTACGTCCACCCTGTGTCCAGGTGCTCCAGTTTCCTCCCACGTTGCCGGTTAGGTAGTTAATTAGTCATTGTAAATTGCCCTGTGATTAGGCTAGGGTTAAATAGGTGGGTTAGGGTTGCATTAGGCCAGAAGGGCCTGTTCTGCATTGTATCTCAAAATAAATAATTAAATAACTCGATGCATAAAAACATGCAGGTATGGTCAAAAGATTCAGTTGTTCATACCAAATATGAGAATGGGGAAGAAATGTGATCAGAGTGACTTTGACCATGGAATGATTGTTGGTGCCAGATGGGGTGATTTGAGTATCTCAGAAACTGCTTGTCTTCTAGGACTTTCATGCATAATAGTCTCTAGAGTTTATAGAGAATGGTGTGAAAACCCAAATAAAAACATCCAGCAAGTGGCAGTTCTGTGGGTGGATGTGCCTTGCTAACGAGAGAGGTCAGAGTAGAATGGCCAGGCTGGTTCAAGCTGGTGGGAAGACAACAGTAACTCAAATAACCACATGTTACAAGAGTTTTGTGCAGAAGAGTATTGCTGAATGCACAACATATCAATCCTTGAAGTGAATGGGCTACAGCAGCAGAAGACCATGAACTTTCACTCAGTGGCCACTTTATTAGGTATAGGAGGTAGTTAACAAAATGGCCACTGAGTGTGGAGCAGCAGCTACAACAAAATGCCCCGTACAGGTAAACAAATAAAGCGCTAAGGCCTCAAAAATTGAGATTGGGAGATCAGGAATTTTATCTTTAATGCATCATTGATTTGATCAAGTGTCTGATAACAGTGGGGTAGAAACTGGCCCCAAGTTTGGTGATACATGCCCTCAAACCTTCTGCCCGATGGGAGAGGGGAGAAGAGAGAATGACCAGGATGGGAGGGGTCCTTGATTATGTTGGCTGCTTTACCAAGGCAGCGGGAAATGTAGATGGAGTCAATTTAGAGGAGACTGGTTATAAGCTGAGGCCATACAGGTAGATATAGAAGATGCTACAGCATGAACTTTAGAAGAGCAGGCATTATTCGTCCAGTGTTCCAGGGCCAATATTAATCCTTCAATTCCTATCTACATATCCGATTATTTGGATATGGTCATATTGCTGTTTGTGGGAGCTTTCTGTGCACACAAAGTATATGCACAACAGGTTCTGCAGGCATTGGAAGTTCAGAGATACGTACACAAAAGGTTGGCTCTTTATTCCTTTCCATGGATGCTGCCTCACTTTCTGAGTTCTTTCAGCATTCTTTGTGTGTTACTGTGCACACAAAATAGTTGTTTCTTGCCCTGAAATAATAGCTGCAGATGATCTTGAAATCTTCTGATAAAGGCTAAATAGTTGCAAGTCTGGTTTGCAAAATCTAAATTTAGATGGAGTATTGATAAGTAACACAGCAACAACAGTACTGTACATAGTCATGGGGGATTTCAATATGCAGGTAGACTGGAAAAATCAGGTTGGTGCTGGATCCCAAGAGAGGGAATTTTTACATTTCCTATGAGTTGGCTTTTTAGAGCAGCTCATGGTTGAGCCCAGTGGGGAATCAGTTATTTTAGGTTGGGTGTTGTGCAATGAACCAGAAATGATGAGAGAGCTAAAGGTAAAGGGATCCTTAGGCGAAATTGATCATAATATGATAAAATTCACCCTGCAATTTGAGAAGGAAAAGCCAGCTGTATCAGTATAACAGTGGAGTAAACAGAATTACAGAGGCATGAGAGAGGAACTGGCCGTAATTGAATGGAACACTAGCAGGGATGATGGCAGAGCATCAATGGCTGGAGATTCTGGAAGCAATTTGGAAGGTACAGGATAGATATACTGCAAAGGAGAAGAAGAATTCTAAAGGCAGGATGATGCAACCGTGGTTGACAACAGAAGTTAAAGCCCAACATAAAATCGAAGCAAAAATTAATGGGAAGTTAGAGGACTGGGAAGCTTTTAAAAAACAAAGAAGGCAACTAAAAAGTCATAAAAAGGAAAAGATAGAATATGAAGGTAAGCTAGCCAAAAATATTAAAGAGAATACCAAAAGTTTCTTCAGACATAAAAGCTGTAAAGAGAGGTGAGAGTAGTTATCACACCACTGGAAAATGATGCTGGAGAGGTAATAATGGAGGGCAAGGAAATGGCGAATGAATAAGTACTTTGCATTAGTCTTCACTGTGGAAGATGTTAGCAGTATACAAGAAGTTCGAGAGTGTCAGGACAGAAATGAGTTAAGTTGCCATTATAGGGAGAAGTTGCTTGGGAAACTGAAAAGTCTAAAGGTAGATAAGTCACTTGGACCAGATGGTCCAGATCTCAGGGTCCTGAAAGAGGTGGCAGAAGAGATTGTGGAGGTTTCAGCAATATTCTTTCAAGAATCAATGGATTCTGGCATGGTTCCGGAGGAATGGAAAATTGGAAATGTCATTCCACTCTTCAAGAAAGAAGAGAGGAAGAAGAAGGGAAACTTAAGGCCAGTTAGCCTGACCTTAGTGGTTAGGGAGATGTTGGAGTCGATTGTTAAGAATGTGGTTTCAGGGTACTGGAGGCCAAAGTCTGCATGGAAAAATCTAGCCTGACAAATATGTTGGAATTCTTTGAAGAAACAACATGTAGGACAGACAAGGGAGAATCAGTGGATGGTGTATACTTGGATTTTCAGAAGACCTTTGATAAGATGATACACATGAGGTTGCTTAACAAGGTAAGAGCCCATGCTATTACAGTAAAGATACTAGCATGGATAGAGCATTGGCTGATTGGCAGGAGGTGAGGAGTGGCAATAAAGGGAGCCTTTTCTGGTTGGCTGCTGGTGACTAATTTAGGGATTCCCTAAAGGTTAATTTGTAGGTTGAGTCGATGGTGAGGAAGGTAAATTAAATGTTAGCGTTTATTTTGAGAGGACTAGAATATAAAAGCCAGGTTGTAATGTTGACGTTTTTTAAGGCTCTGGTGAGGCCTCACATGGAGTATTGTGAGCAATTTGGGGTTCCTTATCTAAGAAAGTAAGTGTTGATGTTAGAAAAGGTTCAAAGGATGTTCATGAAGATGACTCCCGGATTGAAAAGCTTATCGTATGAGGAGCGTTTGATGGCTCTGGGCCTGTACTCACTGGAATTCAGAGGAGGAGGGGGGGAATCTCATTGAAACCTATCGAATGTTGAAAGGCCTTGATAGAGTGGATGTGGAGAGGATGTTTCCAATAGTGAGGGAGTCTAAGACCCAAGCACATCCTCATAATAGAGGGATATCCATGCAGAATGGAGATGAGGAGGTATTAATTTGACCAGAGTGGAGAATCTGTGGAATTCTTTGCTATAGGCAGCTGTGGAGGCCAAGTCATTGGTTATACTTAAGACCAAGGTTGATAGATTCTTGATTAGTCAGGGCATGAAGAGATACAGGGAGAAGGCAAGAGACTGGGGCTGAGAGGGAAATGGATCAGCCATGACAAAACAGCGGAGCAGACTCGTTGGGCCAAATGGCCTCTTTCTGCTTCTGTATCTTATGAACATATGGTCTTATGTACGATAACTGCAGATGGTGCTGCTGGGCTTCTTCAAAATTTGGGCATGTATTTCCAGTTTGTGATAGGTTGTGATATTTGTGATACAGAAATAAATAGGTTGGTAAGGAAAGCATAGAGCACACTTGCTTTTACTGGTTGGAGCACTGAGTACAAAAGTGGGTAGCTGGTTAAAGTTTGGTTAGGCCACATGTAGAGTATTGTATACCGTTCTGTGCTCCCCGTTACAGGAAGGATGTGGAGGTTTTGGAGGGGGTGTAGAAAAGGTTTCATCCGAATGATTAGCTTGGATTTATGTATTAATTACAGGTACATTGGAACATGTAGTGAAATGCTTTGTTTGTGTTAACAATCAACACAATCTGAGGATGTGCTGAGAGAAGCCTGCAAGTGTCACTACATATTCTGGTGCAAAGTTACAGCAGACAATTAACCCAACATCCAACACATCCATGGGAAGTGGGAGCAAATCACTCAGTTAGGGAGAAGGTGCCAACTCTCCACAGTCAGGTAGAATCCAGGTTGATGACACTAACTGCTGTTCCACCATACTTCAAAGAAGGTTAGGAGTCAACCACACTGCTAAATCTGCAGTTATATTTATCTCTATCAGGTCCGTAACAGACTCTTCCTCTGCATTTTGTCTGTCCTTGTGCAGGGATTAAAAACTTGCTATTCTAAAAGATCCTTTCGTTTTCTTAAGAAAGCTTACAATTGAATCTTGACAAGCTCAGCTTTACTGAAATGCATCAGTGACGCAAATGGGTTTTTGCTACACTCAAGTTGTTTCCTTGTTCCTGCTATTTCATTTCCACATTTTGCTTATGTAAATTTTAATTTCCCAGCTCCTTTAGAGGGAATTGAACTCATGACTCTGGATGAATGGCCCTAAAATCTGATTACTTGTGGAGTAACTTAACTCTTACACAACTGCAAATCCATCTCTGTTGGAGGCTGTGGTCCAGAACTGCTAAGATCCTTCTGCAGACTCAAAAGGGAAACTACTGATTGTTATGTTCACATATTTCCACTGCTTTGTTCATCTTGCTGGTAGACATTGTAGATTTGGAAGGTGGGGTTAGAATAACCTGGGTGACTAACTACAAAGCTTTGTGTGGCCGGTGCATTGATGGTGGGAATGAATGCTTAAGGTGGTGGATGTGCTGTTCCAGCTGGTGGTGAACTTCTTTTGTATTGTTAGAGCTGTCCTAATCCAGGCAAATGACCAATATGGCATCATGCTCTTGGTAGGTGGCTAAAAGATATTGAGGAATCAGGAGGTGTAACACTTGCCGCTGAACGCTCAGCTCCTACCTTGCTCTTGTTCTCAGGTAACTGTTTTTTTCAAGTTACCTCTCAATGGTGACTTCAGACTGTTGATGGTGGAGAGCTGGAGATGATGTTGTCATTTTGTATCTTGTTGAGCAGTCAGTCTCTCTCTCTTGTTGGATGTGGTCATATGTAATGGCAGACTGGAGTGGCATGGCTGTTATTTATTGAGATAGGCCCTTCTGCCTCTTCGAGCCTTGTCGCCCAGCAACCTCTGATTTAACCTAATCATAGGAAAATTTACAATGACTGATTAACTTACCATCTGCTACGTCTGTGGGCGAAATCGGAGCACCCGGAGGAAACTCACACGGTAATGGGGAGAACGTACAAACCCTTTACAGGCAGCGGTGGGAATTGAACCTGGATCGCTGGTGCTATAAAGCACTGAGTGAACCACTACACTACTGTGCCACCCCGTAACATACAGGAAATGTATATTAGTTCATATTGCATGTAAGCATTTTCTGAGGAATTTTTAATTAATCAGACTTGGGTGTATTATCACTGGCATTCGTCATGAAATCTGTTGGTTTGTAGCAGCAGTACAAAGCAATAGATAACATGTTAGAAAGTTAAATAAATACAGCAGGAGTCAACTAACAGTGTTCATGAATTATGGATTGTTTAGAAATCTGATGGTGGAAGGGAAGAAGCTATTCTTAAAGCATTGAGTTTGGGCCTTCAGGTTGCTGGTAGTGGGATTTGAACTCAGGACGAATAGTCCTGAAGTATGATTCCTAAATCACCAACCTAACTCTTACAAAACTGCAAATCCATCTGTTCACCCTAGAGAAGATGGTTGTAATGAGAAGATGGCATATCCTGGACAGTGAGGGACTTTAATGATGGATGTCACCTCCTTGAGACATTGCCTTCTGAAGATGCCCTTGATGGTTAATTTCCTTCTCAACCCCATTCTCCCGCTTTCACGTCATAACTTTTGATGCCCTGACTACCAGCCTCTGCTTTAAATATACCCAATGACTTGCCCTCCACAGCCTTCTGTGGCAATGAATTCCACAGATTCACCACCCTCTAGATAAAGAAGACCCTCCTCTTCTCTGTTCTAAAGGCTCGTCTTACTTTTCTGAGGCTGTACACTCTGGTCCTAGGCTATCCTGCTTTTGGAAACATCCTCTCCACATCCACTCTTGTTAGACTTTTCAATTTTCAGTGGGTGTCAACGAGATCCACCCCCCCCCCCCATTCTTTTAAAATCCAATGAGAACAGGCCCAGGGCCGTCAAATACTCTCATATGTTAACCCTTCCATTTCCAGGATAATTTTCGTGAATCCCTTCTGGACCCACTCCAATGCCAGCACATCTTTTTTTTTAAAATGGAACCCCAAACTGCTCACAATACTCCAAGAATGCCTTGATTACAATCACGCCACTCTTGCTTTGCCTTTGGAATTCATCTTTTCCACCTGTGTTTGTCTGCAGACAAATTGTCCCACAAGATTCAAAGTAAGCACTGAGCTGATGCAGGGTCTTGAACCAAAGTGTCCATCTCCCCTTTGCCTACACAAATACTATTTGACCTGATAAGTTCTTCCGACAGTTTAGTTTCACTCCCGGTTGGGACTGGAGGACTGTGACCAGTGGTGTGCCTCAGGGATCATAGTTGTGTGCCACCTATTTGGATGAGAATATACAAAGTATGGCTAGTAATCTTGCAGATGAATTTGAAGTATCAGAATTAGAATCAGGTTTAATATTACTGGCATATGCCATGAAATTTGTTGCCTTGCAGCAGCAGTACTTTGCATTACATAATAAAAAAAACTATAAATTACAATAAAGTGCATACATACAAAAAATTAAATAAAATAAGCCATGCTAAAGAGAAGGAAAAAATCCCAAGGTAGTATCCATGAGTTTGTTGTCCACTCAGAAATCAGATGGCAGAGGGGAAGAAGCTGTTCTTAAAACCCTTGAGTGTGTCTTTGTTGCCTGTATACCCTCCTTGATTGTAGTAATGAGAAACATAGCACAATACAGGACCTTCGGCCCACAAAACTGTGACAAACATGTCCTTACCATAGAGCTACCTAGGCTTACACATAGCCCTCTATTTTTCTAAGCTCCATGTATCCATCCAGGAGTCTCTTAAAAGACCCTATCGTTTCCACTTCCACCACCTCTGCCGGCAGCCCATTCCATGCACTCACCAATCTCTGCGTAAAAAGTTCACCCCTGACTTCTCTTCTGTGCCTACTTCCAAGCACCTTAAAACTATGCGCTCTCATGCTAGCCATTTCGGTCCTGGGAAAAAGCCTCTGACTATCCACATGATAATGGCATGTCCTGGGTGATGGGGGTCCTTAACGATGGGTGCTGCATTTTTGCGGCATCGCCTTTTGAAGTGTCCTTGATGCTGGGGACTCTAGTTTCCATGATGTAGATGGATGAGTTTACAACTTTCTGCAGCTTTTTCCGATCCAGTGCAGTGGCCCCTCCATACCGGACAGTGATGCAAGTGATTAGCATGGTCACCATGGTGTATCTGTAGAAATTTGCGAGTGTTTTCAGTGAAATAACAAGTCTCCTCAATTTTCTAACAAAATTTAGCTTCTGTCGTGCCTTCATTGTAGTTACATGAATACGTTGGGTCCGGGATAGATCCTCACAGATGTTGACTCTCAGGGAATTGATACTGCTCATCATTTCCACTGCTGATCCCTTGACGAGACTGGAGTGTATTTCCTTGATTTTCCCCTTCCTGAAGTCCACAATCAATTCTTTGGTCATGCTGAGTCCGTTTGTTACAGCAACACCACTCAACCAGCTGATGTACCTCACCCCTGTACACCCCCTTATCACCATCTGAATTTCTATTTTCACTCCTGTATGCCTCCTCATCACCATCTGAAAGCCCTGTCATCAGCATATTTATAGATAGTATTTGAACTGTGCCTAGCCACACAAACGTGGGTGTAGAGAGAGTAGAGCAATGGTTTAACTAAGCACATATCCTTGAGGTATGCCATTGTTGATTGTCAGCAAGGAGGAGATATTTCTTCTGATCCGCACAGACTGTGGTCTCCCAGTGACGTAGTCAAGGATCCATTTGCAGAGGGATGTACAGAGGTCCAGGATTTGAAGCCTGTTGATTAGAACTGAGGGTTTGATTGTGTTGAATGCTGAGCTGTAGTCAGTAAACAGCAAGCTGACATAAGTATTACTAATTGTCCAGGTGATTCAAGGCCGAGTGGAGAACCAGTAAAATTGCAGACATTATAGACCTATGTGGCATTAGCCAAATTGCAGCAGGTCCATTCTAGGCAGGAGTTGATTCTAGCCATGACCAACCTCTCAAAGCACTTCATCACAGTAGATGTGAGTGCCACTGAGCAGTCGTTGAGGCAGCTCACCCTGCTCTTCTTGGGCACTGGCATGGTTTGTTGCCCTTTTGAACCAGGTGGGAACCTCCAACTGCAGCAGTGAGAGACTGAAGATGTCCATGGACATGTCAAGGGCAGTGAAGAAGATAATTAGAAGGGATATGGGTCAAGTATAGACAAATGGGATTAGCTTAGATAGCATCTTGGTTGGCATGGACGTTGGGCTAAGCGGTCTTTTTCCATGCTGTATGACTCTAAAATTGAATAGCTTATTGAGGAGGAAGGGCCGTTGTCATGCCTACGGAACACTGAGTATCAAATGATAAAGCAATACTTAGCTTGTTTGTATTGTCTTGTGAACAAGACCTACCTAAACAATTCCTTACTCTGTTACTTCGATGCCATTGTTGTAAAAAGGTTCTAAGCTTCAAAATAGCCAAGACAACAGTCAATTTCCCCAGACTTTGCAGTATCAAGTGAATGCAGTAGTTTCTAGGAGTAAATTACATCAGCTACAATTACAACATTTGATAACGGAACATCTAATTTGAACAGGTACATGGATAGGATAGAGAGATATGGATCCAACATAGATCAATGCCATTAGCTTAGAGAAGTGAGTTGGGCCTGTTTCTGTGTTGTTACTCTCATGAATCCTTGGGCTACTAAGAATAAAGGACCCTCAGGAGGAAATCATGATGGAAACTCCACTCAGCACTTCTAGCTGAAGATAGCTGGATTTCACTTTTGGCACATATATGTTGGACTTCTGTACGAAATTAGGAGGGATAATGAAAATCTTTTCGCCGTGGTGTATTTGTCTAAAACAAAAGGGAAAAGCTATAAAGTGAAAGGTTTAGAGGGCATCTAAGGCATAATTATTTCATAGAGAATCTGGAATATGATGCCAGGAGTGTTGGTGAAAGCAAATATTCTCATAACATTTAAGAAGCATCTCAATAAGATGGAGGTGTAAACAGTTGCAGCAGCCCCTCTGGCTCCAATCAACGGTGAAATTTCTTGTCCTGTTCATCTTTTCTATGATCAAAAACCACTGCTGATCATAAACAACACTAAAATCTGCAAGTCTAATCCGGCGAGCAGGATAATGAAAGTGCTGCACAGTTACGGACTAATGCGGAGAGCTCCATGCCTCGGCCTGCTACAGCTCCTGGGGGAAGTGGCCATTGGAAGTGGCAGATGAGGATGCAGAAGTGTGGTAAGCTAGCCAGTACTCGAGTGAGACTTAAAGTGGATTTCTGCAGGCCGATGCTCCCAACGATTCTACTCACTAATGTACGATCGCTAGAAAATATAGTGGAATACCTGCATCTGCATTTGAACCAGAGAGAGATGAGGGAATTCTTTACACTCATCCTGACAGAAATGTGACTCGACTCCAGACTCAGCCATCCAGATAGAAGGTCTGATTTCCTTTCAGGTAATCTTTGGCAGACCCACGGAGGAGATCTGTGTGTCTAAGTCAATAAGAACTGGTGTGTGAACATTTAGTAACAGCTCACTGCTCACCACCAATAGAGCTTTAAATGGTGAAATGCAGACCCTTCTATTTTCCGAGAGAGTTCACTTCCATTGTGAATGTTGCTGTTTACCCCCCTTCCCCCCACCCCCATGCTAGTGCTGGGGAAATACTGAAGGAGCTCTATGGCATCATCTTCAACCTTCAAGCCCTCACGCCGATGGAATCTTCATTGCTGCAGGTAACTGCCATCATACTGACTTAAAACAGACTTGTCAAAGTTCTACCAGTCAACTTTGCAACCAGAGGATAGAATAAATTAGATCTGGTTTATACCAATGTTTGTGGAGTCTACAGTCTTTTCCCATAACCTCCCCCCCGCCCCCCCCCCCACCCCTCAGCTCAGATACTCAGACCTCATATCCAATTTGCTAATCCCTACATACAGACCACTGGTTTAATCAGTCCAGTTTCCAGTTTACTGGAAGATCAGAACATCGCCAGAAGATGCTACTTTGGTGCTGCAGGACTGCTTCAAAAGCATAAACTGGAGCAATTCAGGGGGAACTGGCTAACTACGATCATCATATCAACATTGGTGAGTATGTGGGACTAGTGACTGGCTACATAGGAAAATGCATTGAGGACATTACTATGACTGCCAGGACAAACCAGAAACCATGGCTGACTGCAGAGGTTCATCCACTGCTTAGGGATTGGGACACTGCCTTCAGATCGGCGGATAAGATGATTCTTAAGGTCAGTGATAGCCATGCTCTCTCATGTCATCAGGAAGTCAAGGCAAGAGTACTCACTGAAAATCTACAGACACCTTTGTGACACCAGGAACACTCCATTCCTGATAGGCTGAAGCCTTCTCTGCATGATTTGACACAATGAATGATGTGAAATCATGGAAAGCCCCCTCACCCCCTGAGGAACAGCACCCTGTCTGACCGCAGCTGAAGTGAGGAGGATCCTATCCAGGGTAAGCTCAGGCAAAGTTGTGGAGTCGGACAACATACCCTGGTCAGGTGCTGAGGGACTGTACAGCCCAGCTAATAGAGATCTTAATGGACATCTTTAATATTCTTTGAAACAGTCTACTGTCTCTGAATGCTCCAAGGAAGCCACCCTCATTCTAGTGCTCAAGAGAGCACCAATAATTGGCATAAAGGAATACCTCCCAGTGGCACTGACTTCAACAATCATGAAGTACTTTCAGTGGCTGATAATGGATTGTTTAACATCTCATCTTCTAGTTATATTGGACCCTTTCTAGTTCACCTACCACTCATGCTGGTCCACTGATGATAGCTTTGGCCCTCCACTATATCCTGCACTACCTAGAAGATGATACCTCATAAGCCACAGTGTTGTTCATTGACTTCAGCTCAGCAGTTAACACGATCATCCCTCAGAGTCTGATGGGCAACTGGTTGGTTCTTGGACTTCTTGATGGAAAGACCCCAGTCTGATTTGGCAACAACATCTCAAACTCCTTGACACTGAGCACTGGTACCCCCCCGGGCTGTGTACTCATCCCGCTGCTACATTGCCAGATCCAACTCCAAACGCATTGTTAAGTGTGCTGATGATACTACAGTGGTTGTCCTCATCAGCAACAATGATGAGTCAGCATACAGAGAGGAGGTAGAGAGGCTTGTCAGATGACCTGGGTCTCAATGTGGACAAACAAAATGATCATTGTCTTCAGGAAGACACAGGTTGACCACTCTCCATTGAATATCAATGGCTCTGCCGTGGAGAAAGCGAATGGCACTAAGTTCCTTGGTGTGCACATAACAGATGATCTATCCTGGACCCCAACACCCCCTCATTAGTCAAGAAGGCACAGCAGCATCTACATTTTTTGAGGAGATTGAGGCATGCAAGGCTCCCAGCCCCCATTCTAACAACTTTCTACAGGAACACCATGGAGAGCTGGCTGCATCGTTGTGTGGTAAGAAAGCGGCAAGGCACCGAACTGCAAGTCCCTACAGAGGGTGGTAAAAACCACCAAGAGGATCTCTGGGGTCTCCCTTCCCCCATTTGTGATTTTTACTGGGAGTGTTGCAGATGAAGGGCCCAAAGCATTGATGAGGATCCCTACCACCCAACCCAAAATCTCTTCGACCCACTGCGGTCAGGAATGAGATATGGAAAGATGAGGACTAGGCCTACCAGACTGGGTAACAGCTTCTTCCTTCAGGCTGTGAGATTAATCAATACCCTGCCACCACCAAGGTCTCGACTCTAGGACAGCAAGCTAGTATTTACTGTTTGCTACTAACCTGTGCTGCACACTACATGTTATTAATTTAGACTATTTATGATAATATCTTGTTTTATGCACTGTGTGATATATATTTTGTGGGTGCACCATGGTTCAGAGGAATGTTATTTCATTTGATTGTATATATGTACAGTCAGATGACAATAAACTTGAACAAGCACTTGAATCACCAAGGCATAGGCGACTAAGGATCAATGCAGCTAAAGAGCAGTAACACAAACACTTTGAACTGGTGGCATGGAGATCAAGTGTCAAAGGGCCAGTTTCCAGGCTGTTTGACTCTTTAACTCTTTCTGAGACTCTGTGACTTTGCTATTGGAATATAGAGCATAGTCCATCTCTTTGGCCCATCATATTTTAACAAACCCTTCCTTCCAACATATTCTAATTTTTCTTTCATCCATGGACTCATCTAAAAGTTTCTTCAATGGCTGTAATGTATCTGCCTGTATCAGCAGCCTAGCAGTACATTCCATGGACTCTCTGTCCAAAAATCCAACCTCTGATTATTCTCCCCTCCACACTACACTTTCCTCCAATCACCTGAAAAGTTTGTCTCCTGTATTAGTCATTACCAAAATGCTCTATGCCTCTTATTATCTTATACACCCCTGTCAAGTCACCTCTTGTCCTAGCTCACTCAAACCTTTCCTCCTAAGACATGTTCTCTAATCCAAGCAGCATCCTGGCAAATCTCTGCACCCTCTCTAAAGCTTCCAGATACTTTACTGTTATGAAGATACGGCGCGGAATAGGCCCTTCTGGCCCTTTGAGCTGTGTCTCCCAGCAATGCCAGATTTAATCACAGGACAATTTACAATGACCAATTAACCTGCAAGCTAGTACAGTGGGTAGAAGCTGGAGGGAACTGACACAAGGACGTACAGACGCCTCACAGACAGTGGCGGGATTTGAACCCATGTCATTGGTACTGTAAATGGTTGTGCTAATCACTATGCTACCGTGCTGCCCCGATCCCTCCTATAATGAGGCAACCAGAACAGAACACAGTATTCAAAGTGTGATCTAACCAGAGTTTATAGAGCTGCAACATTACTTCACAACGTTGTTGATGGGTGGGGGGGGGGGGGGGTGTACTCAGTCTCTGTTGTGCGATGTGCATTTGTCTGTTCTGTTCCTGTGTGTGTGTGTGTGTGTGTGTGTGTGTGTGTGTGTGTGTGTGTGTGTGTGTGTGTGTGTGTGTGTGTGTGTGTGTGTGTGTGTGTGTGTGTGTGTGTGTGTGTGTGTGTGTATTCATGAGAAGGAGATCCTGTAACTTCACATTCACAATGCCAATACTTAGAAGTACAGAACTTGAAACAATTCTCAATACTGGAAGATGGAGTTTTACCGCATGTATCCCACGGATTACTCCAGAAACCCCTGGAAATACTTGGCAGCACAGGCCATCTCTGTGGAAAGAGAAACAGTTAAATTTTCAGGTTCGAGTCCCCTGCGGGATGGTTAATGGCCCAGGGAGCTGACCAAGTGTCTCCGATCTGAAATGTTAGCTCAGACTCTCATTCCACACAGCATTGTCGAGTCGGGCCGAAGGGCTTGTTCCCATGCTCAGTGACTCTATAACACAGACCTGCCATGCACTTAACAGGGCAGGCCAGAAGGGATGACTGTGAGGGACTTCCCCAAAGCCCTCACTCCACGCCCCTCCTGAGGGGTCGGTGGTTCACTGGATCATCGACTGGGAAGCTGGTGAAATCCTCCGGCCATCTGCCTGCTTTGATCCTGATCCCAGGCAGTGGGGAGTTGATTGTGTGGGTTATTTCAGTAAACGACTGCTACAGCAGCTTCCCCCTACCAAGCCCGTCAGAGACTGAACAGTTCTTTCTGGAGCCTTGTGGTCCCTGCCACCTTCAATCTGATGCCATTAATTTGCGGGTTAGCCCGAGCTCAGTGGTTGTGTCCCGGAGTGACTGCCTTTTGTCTGTATGTTTTCCCCCGCTGGTGAATTAACTGTGCATTTCATTACCAGGTGGGCAGGCTTGAACATAATTGAAATCAGGAGAGCGCTGGGGAGGGGAGGGTGGTTGGTGGGAGAGGGAAATCACGTGTGGCGGGGCCGTGTTCTGAGATCCCCTGCAGACTGCCTGTAATCCACACTGCCAGTCGAGAGGCTGGCTCCTCCAAAGAGCGGCGAGGGAGCTCCAGGCAGACGTGACACCAAGGAGAGGGACTTCTCTCTCTCTCTGCCGGGGAGTTGGGATGAGGAGTGGGTGGGGATCTGAAGGAGCCTGGGATCACCCAGCATCAGAGTGCAGGAAGCTGTTCAAAGGATGCCCGAGCATCTGAATGGATACAGAGGAGTCTGTGTACGTTACTGCCCCGGCTTGTTTCCTTCTTAATCAAGAAAGCTGCTATTGTTCCTGTTGAGCAGGTATTGTGTCAGCTTCATTCGATTGTGATTAGAAAATAAGCATCTTTTCACTTCTGTATACTGTTAACCCTCTCTATGCATCAGACCTACCGCTTTGATTGCATTTACTTCCTGGCCCGATTGAATGATTAATTGTATTGTGGGCTGACTGCTGGGACAAGGGGTTTGGGTGGGACTGAGTTCAAAGAATTGAAAGTTTAGGGGAATGAAAGAGACTCGTTGAAACAGAAGAGAGATCGACAAGGAAGATGATTCCTCAGCCCAGAACCAAGAGATATGGTCATTTATTTTCAACTGAGAAGGGGGTGAGATTTCTTTGCTTAAAGGGTCATAAATCTTGAGACTTCTCCACCCCAGAGAGCTCATTAGATGTCTATTCAAGCTGAAATCAATAATTTCTTTTTGGATACCAAAGCAGCTAATGGATATGAAGATCAGGCAAGAACCATTTTTTATACTCTAGAATGAATGTTTTGGAATCATACAGCTGGGGCTCTGTGCTTGGTGATTTCAGTCGCGGTAAATAACGCCTGCTTTAAAAACAAGGAAGTGGGTTTTTCACAGGAGATATTTCTGTTCAGAAGTGGGAATAAATTTAGTTTCTGGGGGAGTGTGTACTGAGTCAAAAAGTGGGTTATGGGTGCGTGGGCATCTCCAGAGGCATTCTGGGTAGATTTGGCTTCCCACTTGCCTCAGAGGAGAAAGGTTGAGTTCATGCTGAGAGTGGGGCACGTTACCCAGTCTGACATACCAAGGGCAGTACTGAGTCAGTGGTGTACAGTTGGTGGTGCCTACTGCCAATGGCATAGTGAAGTGCCTGTCTGTTGTGTCAGTTAGCTGTTTATCTTGTTTGGGCATTCTTCCCAGCAAAAGCTCTTTTAATATCTTGCTTAAATTCCTCTCAGCCAGCACCACAAAATAACTTTGCAAAACATCCTGTGTCCTCTTTGGCTCCTGTGATCAGCCAAGTACCAAGTCATATTATTTTTAAAAAAACAGTTTCTGCAGATTTTGGAAATTCAGAGCAACGCAAGCAAAATGCTGGAGGAACTCAGCAGGTCAGGCAGCATCTGTGGAGAGGAATAAACAGTCAATGTTTCAGGCTGAGACCCTTCATGAAGCACTGATGTAAAAAAATAGTTATGGTCTTCTCATACTCAGATAGGAGATAACAAGATCTCATTGATGACAATTAACCAATAAAATAGCCAGATTCAAATGGCATGATTCTTGTTACTGAAAACTAAGAAGTTTCTATAAAAATACAGAAGCAACTGTACCATGATTGCTAGAAAATCCACTGACCAGTTGCAGGTCAGTAGGTGATTTTGTAAAAATACAAGTGAGCATCGGAAAGCTAAACTACAAGAAAAAAGTCTTGCACTACACTGCAATCTAACACCTACAATTTCTACATCTTCTATCCTGGCGCATTTATTTATACACTTGTGAGTGTTATCTCTAGCTAGACCAGTGTTTGTTTTGCATCTCCATTTACCTTTGCAGAGGTGATGCTGGTAGTTTGCTTCCTTCCTGATTCATTGCAGTCTGTGTGGTGAGGGTGTCATAGTTACGCCAGCAAGAATATTGAACCTACGGTTGTGGGCAAATTACGTGCGCATCAGGATATTTTGAGGCCTGAAGTGGAATGTAGAGGGGGTTGCATTCCCAAGTGTATGACTTGTTGCGGGTCTGGGATGTGCTGTTGAAGATGCAGTTGCCGACGTGCTGTGCAGTCATATTGATGGAGGGTGTGAATATTTAAGGGGCAGTGCTGCAGAAATGTGGCGTTGTTTGAGTTGCTGAGTTTTCAGTCAGTACGGGTATCCAAAGACATGCTTGCCTACAAGAAAGAGATAGAAGGTGGGGAGAGGGACCCAGGTGTAGAGCGAAAGCGGGAGAGATATAAGAATAAGAAAAAAAAGAGATGTGGGTTTGAAGAAATAAAAGTGGAGACCGAAGAACCTAAATTAGTTCAACACATGAAGGCGTTGAAGGAACTAAACAGGTCAGGCAGCATCCGCGGAGGGAATCAACAGTGGATATTTCTGGTTGAGACCCAAAGCGTCGGTTGTCGATCCTCCCTAAGTTGCCTGACCTGCTGAGTTACTCCACCTTCAGATTTCCTACTTCTTCAGTCCATTGTGCCTCAATCAAAAGTGGGAGGGTGAGGGAAGGGATGAAAGAAAGGTGGAGGGGGGTGGGTTGAGAGAAATATGAGGACATAAATTCTATAGACCATCCATGTGCAGCTAAGCTTCCAACTTGTGGGAGTCATGTTTTTGCACAATTAAGTCAGTGGCTTTTATTTGACACCTCCTATACCTAATAAAGTGGCCACAGAGTATATGTTTGTGGTCTTCCATTGCTGTAGACCATTCACTTCAAGGCTCAACATGTTGTGCATTCAGAAATGCTCTTCTGTGCTCCACAGTTTAACGTGTTTGAGTTGCTGTCACCTTCCTGTCAGCTCTAACCAGTCTGCCCATTTTCCTCAGGCCTCTCTCATTAACAAGGTGTTTCTGCCCACAGAACTGCTGCTCAGTGGATGTATTTTCTGTTTCCCGTGCCATCTCTGTAAACTCTACAGACTATTGTGCGTGAAAATCTCAGATCAGCAGTTTCTGAAATACTAAAACCACCTCTTCTGGCACCAGCCACCTTTCCACAGTCAAAGTCACTTAGATCACATTTCTTCCCCATTCTGATGTTTGGTCTGAACAAGGACCGAGCCTTTTGACGATGTCTGCATGCTTTTATGCATTGAAGTGCTGCCACATGATTGACTGCTTAAGTATTTGCATTAATAAGCAGGTATACAGGTGTACCTAATAAAGTGGTCACTGTGTCTATAATACATATAACTGTCCCTAAAAGGTTGGATATCCTGAGAAAATCACCCAGCTTCTGACTAATTGCATATTGATGTCTTGTGCATTAGAGTGAGGTTTGTATATTGTGCAAGTATTTCAGGGACAACAGCTTGCTCATTGCATTGCCTTAGTTAATGGGCATGTAATTCTGACCCTCATGACCTCTTGTTCAGTTTATAATGATTGATCTGGATTTAATGTGCCTCTTCCGTTGTCACTGTAGCTCTTCGCACCAAATGTCGCAGCAACTTGAGTTATATTTGGCTTTGAATCATGGAACGGAACCAAGATGATGTTGCATTGTTACAGCAGAATCATGTGTCCAGGACAAAAAAAAGCAGGCAGGGAAAATCACTGCGGACACCACTCGCCCTGCAAGCTGCCTCTTACCAAAGCTCCCTTCCGGAAAGTGCTATAGGACTGTTAAAGCAAACATGATGCTATGTTTTGTAACTTCAAAACCTTAAATTAATTCAGGGGAACTCACAGGAGTCCAAAAACATGAGTGTAGTTCGAATTTACTTTAAGCGAAGCATGCATGTATCACATGGTAGCTTGATGGCATATGCAATGAACATATTTTTATATATATAACCTGTAATGAATTATTTAAACAAGCTAGAATGCTTAAACAATTTTTAAACAAGATTACTCAAATATTATCAAATAACACACACCATCTTAAAAGTTTCTTCCCCAGTCAGCTAGTCTGATCAAGCATTCATATTCGCTTGTGGACCTGGATTGACAACCAGTTTATGATTATATATACAAGCCAGAGGACAGTAATACTGTTTATTGCACATCCCTGTGTACTATAGCAGTAATAAACAGGGAGCAGTAGTGATGTTCTTTGCTGCCTGTCCCAATACACTACTTCATTTACTGGATAAGAAGCCCAGCATTGATTTCTACAGCATAATCCATTGCGCCATCGTCAGTTATGGAGAACAAAATGTCTCCCTACTGGAATGGATATTCCTATGATTTTACAGCCTTGCTGCACTTCTGAGGATCACGCAATCCCTTTGTTCACCAAATGTTAGAAGCCTCTAACTTATTGAGGACTTAATTATCTCAGACATTGGTAAAGGCTTACAGGTTCCTTGGCCACCATTCTTCACTCAACTCAGAATCGGAATCCGGTTTATTGCCACTGACACGAGTCATGAAATTTGTTGATTTGTGGCAGTAGTACAGTGCAGGTATAACGAATTACTGTGAGGCCTCCTTTGGTCAGGGTCGACCATTGATGTTGCATCCCAGCTGTCTAAATATGCGAGCTAGGGCAGTACAATATGGAGAATAAGCTGTTGCTCATGTAGCAAGCTTCCCCTCTCCAGGCATCTGATGAACCCAAAGGAATGGCAGAGACCGATACAGTTTGACACCAGCAGCATCCCAGGAGTTGCCAGTCAATGTTGAACTCTAGGACTGCCTTAGGGACTCCAGCTTCAGATTGTTCCTTCTGGGTTTACATCCAAAGCCTTCCCTATGAGTGGGTATAGCCGCAAGGCAGCGGAGAAATGAGATCAGAGTCTTCCTTCTCCTAGATGAGTTGCCAAACATGGCTGATGAGCCCCATCTGCCCAAAGCGACTGGTTTTAAGGTGCCAGTAACCTGCTTTTGCCCCTCCACCTGTTAGTAGAAACAGTTCCACCAGGCTTAGTAGCTAAACCATATGTGAAGGCCAGGAGCTAGACTTGGTTGTCAGAGGCTATTTGAGGAGCATGCCTTTGGGAGCATTTAATAGGTAGTAGGAGTTTTTATCCCCATTACCACCACTGTCTATAACAACCTTAAGGAACCACAAATTACTACAAGTTGCAATAATAAATAAATGGAGGTATCGAAAGGTGGTGTTCATGGGCTGTTCAGAACTCTGATGGTAGAGGAAATTAAGATGTTCCTAATACTTTGAGTGTGGGTCTTTAGGCTCCTCCCTAATGGTAGAGATGAGAAGAGGGCATTTAATGATGGATGCTATCTTCTTGAGGAACTGTCTTTTGAAGATGTCTTCAATGGTGGGGAGGCTTGTGCTCACAATGGTGCTAACTGAGTCTAAAACCCTCTGCAGCCTCACTGGATCCTGTTTATTGGAGCCTTAATACAAGGTGGGGATGTAACCAGTACCTCTGTAGAAATTTGCTAGTCTTTGATAACATACCAAATCTCCTCCAACTCCTACTTAAGTATATCTCCTATATAACCATGTAACAATTACAGCACGGAAACAGGCCATCTCGGCCCTTCTAGTCCGTGCCGAACGCTTACTCTCATCTAGTCCCAGTGGCCCGCACTCAGCCCATAACCCTCCATTCCTTTCCTGTCCATATACCTATCCAATGTTACTTTAAATGACAATACCGAACCTGCCTCTACCACTTCTACTGGAAGCTCATTCCACACAGCTACCACTCTCTGAATAAAGAAATTCCCCCTCATGTTACCCTTAAACTTTTGCCCCCTAAGTCACAACTCATGTCCTCTTGTTTGAATCTCCCCTACTCTCAATGGAAAAAGCCTATCCATGTCAACTCTATCCCCCTCAAAATTTTAAATACCTCTATCAAGTCGCCCATCAACCTTCTACGCTCCAAAGAATAAAGACTTAACTTGTTCAATATTTCCCTGTGACTTTGATGCTGAAACCCAGGCAACATTCTAGTAAATATTCTCTGTACTTTCTCTATTTTGTTGACATATTTCCTATAATTCGGTGACCAGAACTGTACACAGTACTCCAAATTCGGCCTTACCAATGCCTTGTACAGTTTTAACATTACATCCCAACTCCTATACTCAATGCTCTGATTTATAAAGGTCAACATACCAAAAGATTTCTTCACCACCCTATCCACATGAGATTCCACCTTCAGGGAACTATGTACCATTATTCCTAGATCACTTTGTTCTACTGCATTCTTCAATGCCCTACCATTTACCATGTATGTCCAATATGGATTATTCTACCAAAATGTAGCACCTCACACTTACAGCATTAAACTCCATCTGCCATCACTCAGCCAACTCTTCCAACTGGCCTAAATCTCTCTGCAAACTTTGAAAAGCTACTTCATTATCCACAATGCCACCTACCTTAGTATCATCTGCATACTTACTTATCCAATTTACCACCCCATCATCCAGATCATTAATGTATATAACAAACAACATTGGACCCAGTACAGATCCCTAAGGCACACCACTAGTCACCGGCCTCCAACCTGACAAACGGTTATCCACCACTACTCTCTGGCATCTCCCATCCAGCCACTGTTGAATCCATTTTACTACTTCAATATTAATACCTAATGATTGAACCTTCCTAACCTTCCGTGTGCAACCTTGTCTAAGGCCTTACTGAAGTCCATATAGACAACATCCACTGCTTTACCCTCGTCAACTTTCCTCGTAACCTCTTCAAAAATTCAATAAGATTTGTCAAACATGACCTTCCATGCACATATCCATGTTGACTGTTCCTAATCAGACCCTGTCTATCCAGATAATTATATATACCATCTCTAAGAATACTTTCCATTAATTTACCCACCACTGACGTCAAACTGACAGGCCTATAATTGCTAGGTTAACTCTTAGAACCCTTTTTAAACAATGGAACCACATGAGCAAAATGCCAATCCTCCGGCACCATCCCCATTTCTAATGACATTTGAAATATTTCTGTCAGAGCCCCTGCTATTTCTACACTAACCTTCCTCAAGGTCCTAGGGAATATCCTGTCAGATTTATCCACTTTTATATTCCTTAAAAGCGCCAGTACTTCCTCCTCTTTAATTGTCATAGTTTCCGTAATTTCCCTACTTGTTTCCCTTACCTTACACAATACAATATCCTTCTCCTTAGTGAATACCGAAGAAAAGAAATTGTTCAAAATCTCCCCCATCTCTTTTGGCTCCACACATAGCTGTCCACTCTGATTCTCTAAGGGACCAATTATATCCCTCACTATCCTTTTGCTGTTAATATAACTGTAGAAACCCTTTGGATTTATTTTCACCTTACTTGCCAAAGCAATCTCGTATCTTTTAGCTTTTCTAATTTCTTTCTTAAGATTCTTCTTACATTCTTTATATTCCTTGAGCACTTCATTTACTCCATGCTGCCTATATTTATCGTAGATCTCTTTCTTTTTCCTAACCAAGTTTCCAATATCCCTTGAAAACCATGGCTCTCTCAAACTTTTAACCTTTCCTTTCAACCTAACAGGAACATAAAGATTCTGTACCCTCAAAATTTCACCTTTAAATGACCGCCATTTCTCTATTACATCCTTCCCATAAAACAAATTGTCCCAATCCACTCCTTCTAAATCCTTTCACATCTCCTCAAAGTTAGCCTTTCTCCAATCAAAAATCTCAACCCTGGGTCCAGTCCTATTCTTCTCCATAATTACATTGAAACTAATGGCATTGTGATCACTGGACCCTAAGTGCTCCCCAACACATACCTCTGTCACCTGACCTATTTCATTCCCTAACAGAAGATCCAACACTGCCCCTTCTCTAGTTGGTACCTCTGTGTATTGCTGCAAAAAACTATCCTGCCCACATTTTACAAACTCCAAACCATCCATCCCTTTTACAGTATGGGCTTCCCAGTCTATGTGTGGAAAATTAAAATCTCCCACAATCACAACCCTGTGCTTACTACAAATTTCTGCTATCTCCTTGCAGATTTGCTCCTCCAATTCTTGCTTCCCATTAGATGGTCTATAATACACCCCTATAAGTGTTACTACACCTTTCCCATTCCTCAATTCCACACAAATAGTCTCCCTAGATGAGCCCTCTAATCTATCCTGCCAGAGCACCGCTGTAATATTTTCTCTGACAAGCAACGCAACACCTCCGCCTCTTGTCCCTCCGATTTATCACACCTTAAGCAACAAAATCCAGGAATATTTAGTTGCCAATCACACCCCCTCCTGCAACCATGTTTCACTAATAGCTACAACATCATATTTCCAGGTATCAATCCATGCTCTAAGCTCATCCACCTTTCTTACAATGCTCCTAGCATTAAAATAAAAGCATTTAAGAAATTCTCCACCTCTTCCTCTCTGTTTATCTTTAACAGTACAAAGAACTTCACTGTCTTCTTTTTCTTCCTTCTCCCATACATCTGTTCCTACACTCTGGTTCCCCTCCCCCTTCATATCTAGTTTAAATCCACTGGAGCCTCTCTGGCAAACCTACCTGCAAGAATATTTGAACCCCTCCAGTTCGGATGTAAACTGTCCCGCCGGAACAGGTCCCACTTTCCCTGGAAAACTGCACAATTATCTATAAATCTGAAACCCTCCCTCCTGCACCATGTCTCAGCCATGTGTTGATCTGCATTATCTTACTATTTCTAAACCCACCTGCATGTGGCACTGGTAGCAATCCTGAGATTGCTATCCTGGAGGTCCTGCCCTTTAACTTGGCCTTTAGCTCCCTAAACTCACCTTTCAGGACCTCTTCACTCTTCCTACCCACGTCATTGGTCCCTACATGGACCACGACATCAGGCTGCTCACCCTCCCTCTTGAGAATACTGAGAACTCGATCGGAGACATCGCGGACCCTGGCACCAGGGAGGCAACAGACCATCCAGGATTCTCGATCTCTTCCACAGTACCTCCTATCTGTCCCCCTAACTATCGAATCCCCTATCACTACTGCTCTCCTATTTTCCCTCCTTCCCTTCTGAGCTGAGGGTCCAGTCTCGGTGCCAGAGACGCAGCCACTGCAACTTGTCCCTGGTAGGTCGTCCCCACCAACAGTATCCAAAACGGTATACTTATTGTTGATGGGAACAGCCACAGGGGTGCTCTGCTCTTCCTGTCTATTCCCCTTCCCTCTCCTGACAGTCACCCAACTACCTGTCTCCTGACTCCTAGGGGTGACTATCTCCCTGAAACTCCTGTCTATTTCTGCCTCTGCCTCCTGAATGATCCGAAGTTCCTCCAGCTCCCTAACAGGGTTTGCAGCTGGATGCACCTTTTGCAGGTGTAGTCATCAGGGACAGCTGTGCTCACCCTGACTTCCCACACACTGCAACCGGAGCACTCAACTGCCCTAACTGCTGCCTCCATTACCTACTCCTAATCTAATTAGATTAATTAAAGGTTGCAATCATCATGATTGCATCAGTATGGAGGGCCCGGGATAGATCCTCTGAGATGTTGATGTCCAGAAATTTGAAGCTGTTTACCCTTTCCACTGCTGACACCTCAGTGGGGATTGGTGTGTGTTCCCCCCACTTCCCCTTCCTGACTTCCTTGGTGCTGCTGACGTTGAGTGCACGGTTGTTGTGACGCCACTCGACCAGCCAATCTGTTCCGCTCCTGGATACTACTCATCACTATCTGAGAGTCCAAGACCAACAGTGGTGCTATTGGCGAATTTATTGATGGTGCTTGAGCTGTGCCCCGCCGCACAGTCATGAGTGTAGAGAGTAGAGCAGTGGGCCAAGCACGCATCCTTGAGGTGAGCCTGTGTTGATTGTCAGTGAGGAGGAGATATTATTTCCGATCACACTGACTTAAGTCTCCAGATGAGGAAATTAAGGATCCAGTTGCAAAGGGAGGTACGGCGGCCGAGGCTTTGAAGCTTGTCTTATCTCATACCTGATCCCATAAACACAAAATGCCCTGGCCAGTTTGGGATTTTGCACACACTGACTGCCGCCTCTTTGCTTACATAACAGGTACTGTTATTCATTGCCTGCTGAGGGCTAAGATATCTGTGGATTAATGAGACACATAAATACATAGAACATAGAAATCTACAGCACATTACAAGCCCTTCGGGCCACAATGTTCTGCAATTATGTAACCTTATCTAGAGACTGCCTAGAATTTCTCTAGCACATAGGCCTCTATTTTTCTAAGCTCCATGTTCATTTTTCTAAGAGGGTCTTAAAAGACTCTATTGTATCTTTTTCCACCACCACCACTGGTAGTGCATTCCACACACCCACCACTCTCTGTGTGAGAAACTTACCCTGACATCCCCTCAGTACCTATTTCCAAGCACCTTAAAACTATGCCCCCTCGTGTTAGCCATTTCAGCACTGGGAAAAAGCCTCTGGCTATCCACATGATCAATGCCCCTCATCATTTTATATACCTCTTTCAGGTCACCTCTCAACTTCTGTCACTCCAAGGAGAAAAGGCCAAGTGCACACAACATATTCTCATAAGGTACGCCCTCCAATCCGGGCAACATCCTTGTAAATCTCCTTTGCACACTCAATCCCACGGTTGATGAATGCCAACGTACCATACACCTTCTTAGCAACACTGTCAACCTGTGCAGCATCTTTGAGTGTCTTATCGACATGGACCCTAAGATCTCTCAGATCCTCCACACTGCCGAGACTCTTAACACTTATATTCCGTTGGGACAAGCTTCAAATGTTATATTTGTTATATAAACATTATATTTAAATTGGTGCCTTTCTTCAATAAGTTCTCCCTCCATCAATTCCACCTCGAGGGCTAATATTATTAAAATCTATAAAACATGAGATAATTGTTTATGCTTCATATTAAAGGGTAAAGTAACAACCCAATTAATCAGCTGAATGTGTGAATCTCAAATGTTTGAACTACAGATGTTGTGCATTAGGTGCAAATTACATCATGTTTTATGGAAATTGTAGACCCTGCAATTGATCATTGCTGATCTTTTCAAGACTCGTGCACACAGAACATTTGGACTTTCGTGTTTCTGCCATCTCTCCGAAAGTGTTATCCAATTATTCTTCTCCTTTTTATTTATTTTATTTATTTAGAAATATGACATGGCTACAGGTGCTTTGGTCCAATGTGATCAACTAACCTACTAACCTATAAGTCTTTGGAATATGGGAGAAGACCTGAGCACCCAGAGGAGACACAGGTTGTCACAGGGTGAACGTACAGACTCCTTACAGAAAACAGCAGATTTAAACCTGGTTACTGGCGCTGCCACGTTAACCACTACACTACTGTACCAACCACACTCCTATAAGGCAAAATCTTTCCAAGATTCATGCAGCACAGAAGGACGACGTTTGGATCGTTGTGTTCATGCCAACTATCCAAATGAGATATCCAATTATTCTTCTCCCCTTAGTCTGGCAAATTTTTCCCCATTTTTGAAGTATTTATCAAAACTGCTTTTAACACATAAATATTGCTCTTCAACTCCTCCAACTGTTTCTCCACTCTTGAGGGGAAGGCACCTCCTGGGCAACAGCAGATCTTTGGTTGATCACCAAACAGTTCACCCTTCAATATGCACATTTGGATGGGAAACACGATGGATTTTTTTTCCCTTCTGCTTTCCCTCAATTAGCATTATTGAAAACCATACATCATTCAATAGGTTTCAATAGGTACATTTAATGTCAGAGAAATGTATACAATATACATCCTGAAATTCTTTTTCTTCTCAATTTTCCCTAGCTTATGCCTTCCAAGGCTGAGGCATTCACTCTGTCCTTTATTACCCCCCCCCTCCTCCGTTTCCAATTGGCTCTACCTCAGCATCAGTGCAGTTTGAGAATAACATCGCTGTTTGACTTGGTTACACTAACCTCTAGTTCGACATCACTTTTCCACCTGACTGTTTTGCTCTCTTAATGCACTACCTATATATTTTTATATATTTGTTCTTGTAACTTATAGTAATTCCTATGTATTACACTGTACTCTTGCCACAAAACCACAAATTTAACGACACATGTCATTGATAATAAACCTGATTCTGAGATACTTAGACATTTGATTGGCAACTCTGATTAAAAGAAATAAAACATAACAGATTACTTTTATTTGTCATATATACGTTGAAACACTGAAACATCCAGTGAAGTGCATTGGTTTGTGTCGAATCGTTGTCCTGAGGGCAACCTGAAAATGTCACCATGCTTCCGGTGCCAACAAGTCACTAACTCTAACCGTATTTCTTTCGACCGTGGGAGGAAACTGGAGCAACTAACAGAAACACACGCAATCACAGGGAGAACATGCAAACGCCTACAGACAGCGACAGAACCCCGATCTTACAGCTGGCACTATAAAGCTGGGGTGGCACTATAGAGTAGTGGTTAGCATAAGCTGTTAAATTGGCAGTGAACTGGGTTTAGCTTTGCTGCCGTCTGTAAGGAGTATGTACGTTCTCTCTGTGCCCATGTGGATTTCCTCTGCATGATCTAGTTTCCTCCCACATTCCAGACGCATGGTTAATTGGTCACGTGGGTGTAATTGGATGGCACAGGCTCATTGGGCTGGAAGAGACTGTTATTGTCTATGTGGCTGAAGTTTAGCTACATTGTCAACCCACTCTAGTATTTCATTCATTGTCGTCCTTTTTACTCTTTATCCCCTCTGTGAGTGTATCCCTTCAGACTGCTCTCAAAGTGAAGTTCAAAGGGTGAAGGTGAGAGACCCTAGTAGAATTCTAAACAGAAGAGATTCTGCAGATGCTGGAGAACATGCACACAAGATGTTGGAGGAACTCAGCAAGTCAGGAGGAGAAAGTACAGTCAACTTTCTGGGTCGAGATCCTTTATCAGGACCAATAGGACCAACTGTCCTGGTCAATACTTATAGTAGCATTTCTACAATAGATTATTTATTTATTTAGAGGTACAACACAGATTTGGCCCTTCTGGCCCTTTGAGTCATGCTGCCAGCAATTTACTGATTTAATCCCAGCCTAATCACAGGAAAATGGGCCTACAATTAACCTACTAATTAGGTTGCACCCGGAGGAAACCCACGTGTTCACTGGGCTCAGACTCCTTACAGAGGACACTGGAATTGAACTGTGAACTCTGACACCAACCACTGGTTAGACTTGGTTACCCCATTGTAAATTTGAGTTTGTTCCTTTTTGGTATGTCTCTGAGTATACCACTGCATTTATGCGTTAGTGAGGGTGGGAGTTGGGGTTGGGAGACTGAGTGCCTTCCCAAAACCATGAGTGTGGGTGGTCAGCTGAAAGTTAATTGTTTTTAAATCAATGTTCATACTGTAAATATCATCACATACTACCCCAAGATTCATTTCCTTGCCAGCATTCATTGTCGAACAGAGAAATACAATAGAATTAATGAAAATCTGCAGACAAACAACCAATGTGCAAAAGAAAACAGACTGATGCAAATACAAAATAAAATAGTAATAATACATAAATAATATCGAGAGCATGAGTCGTAGAATCTTTGCAATTGAGTTTGTAGGTTGTGGAATCAGATCATAGCTGAGGTGAGAGAAGTTATCAAGCGGCTGTGGCTCAAGAGGGTCACGTTCTTTCCTCTTGAGTCAGGTGACAGTTAAGTTTTGTACATTAAGCTAATTCAAATGAAGACACGGGAGTCTGAAATGCGGGTCTAACTCCGAGTTTACTTTAAGTAAGGAGTGCACGTATCACGTGGTAGCGTAATAACATATGCAATTCGCGTATTTATACATACAACCCATAATGAATGATTTAAATTAACAAGAATGCTTAATCAACTAATATATATATGAACAAGATCACGCAAACATTTTATTTAAATATTAAATACACAACAGTGACCATGGATTCAGGTCCCACTTCAGAGACATAAGCGCAAAAGCCATGTCTAGTGCTTCCATGAAGGATTGTCAAGAAGTGCCATGAATCAGAGACACTGAACGAACATCCGGACTGTTCTCCCAGGAGATGGTAATTGATCTCACAGTGCTATGTTGCAGATGAGCCCCAGGCAGTATCTAACCCGCCTTTAAAATCACTGAAACCATATCATCCAGTCATTCTTCTCTTTGTGGGATCTCACTGTGCACCACGTTTCCAATATTAGGATACAGATCTACATAATTATTTGGGTTTTTCAGATGGAGTGAAAGGTGCTACAGAAATGCAGGGCTCCCTTTATCGTCTATCTGATCGTTACGGTGACAGCGTGAGTTACAGATTGTAAGGATGTACATCTGGGTTTTGGTTAGCAGCAATTCATCGATGTGGGCAGAGCATTCGGAAAGAGCATCCATCTACTTCATAACCAAGCGAGGAATTTTGTTCCGTGGCTCTCCATTGACAGTCGACAGATCCCAGCCTGTTGCCGGTTTCCCTGTCATTTCCAAGTGTTTAAGTGTTATTATTTTCGTGTTTTGTCTGTCAGGATGGAGTTCAGCCGGCTTTCTGTTTAATGGAGAATGCAATCAAACTGTCCACAGGACTCTGCAGTGAGACAACTGAATCGTCTCTCAAGTCCAGCTGCCCGATCATGTTCTGAAAGGGCAGAGCCACACACCAAGCACTGGAAGAACTCAGTGGGGCAGGCAGCATCTATGTGGGGAAATGGACAGATGACATGCTGGGTCTAAAACATGAACTCCGCACTTCCCTCAGTAGGTACAGCCTGACGCACATGATGTAGCCTGGAGAGCCAGCGAGTACAGGAAGCCATTTCTCAATGTGTAAAACTCATTGTAAGTCTCAGTCTCTAAGAAATTGGAACAAGACCAGGCCATTTGGACTCTCAAGTCTACTTTGCTGTTCATTAAGATCAAAGCCACGGGCCATCGCCAGCTTATAAACATCCATCTTATGGACTTTACAACATGTGAACAAGCTCCCATAATATTAATCAACTCAAAAGCTTGACCTACATAAATACATTGCTCCCTGCCCACTTTCGGTAATTGCTCTTTGTAATCACATTTTGTATTTTTGATGACATTCTTTGCAACACTGTGGGGGTGTGGTTACTATGTTGAATGATTATTGTATATTTTCCAACTGTTGGACAAAACTTATGAACTTCTAAAAGTGTAACCCATTTGCTATCTGCACTTTGGTAGGTCTTAAATCAACTATCTTCATAGGTCCTGTTAACCCTTGATTCACTAAACATCCCAACAATTTATTGAGTCCAGGCTTTAGCTGTGTGTATTCGCAGCTTGCTAGTACAGAGAATTACATAGACGCAGCACCTTCTGTTCAAGTACCTGATGCCTGATCCCTGTGTGTGTGAGAGAGAGAGAGGTGGGAACGGGGCTTGATTTGCTGTTGTTCTGCAAATATGGCTGGCATGCTTTGTTAGCAGGTGTGTGTGTGTGTGTGTGTGTGTGAGTGAGAGACACACATGGGCTGCCCCCAGCACACCCTTAAGTTGTGTTGGTTGTTCATGCATGTTTCGATATACATAGGATAAATAAATGAATCTGAATCCTTGTCTTGAGTTTTTGCTGCTGGTTCAGACCCTTCACTTGGATGATATATTCTCGCCACATGGACCCTGTCGATCTTTATTCTTCTATGTACAAAATGGATGTCTCCATCAATGTCATTTTCTGAACGGAGTGCTTTGAGATGTTCTTGCAGCATAATGTGTTGATATAAGATTCCTCTGAGCTCCACTTTAATGCAGCTGTTAATATGTTAAAAAAAAGCAAATGGTCTATAATCAAGTAGCACACAATAGTCTTGGCTCAGGAGAAACGACTCCACAAGGACTGTGCTATGAGCCCTGCCTTGCACATGTCAGCAGGAAGTGAAAGCGATATAAAATATATTATGCTATTAATTTTTTCCTAGTCTGTGGCTGGAAACACCAGAATTGATTGGCTGCTTTTAAAACAAGTGGCTTGCCTGGCCTTCAGAGGACAGTTAAAAGTCAAACCCAGTGTTGATCTGGACGTAAATACGAGCAATACTTCACTGAGAGGTCTTTAAGGTTGCCGTCACACATACAAGCTTTTTATTCTAGTGTCCTATTCAAGGTTCTGCATGAGACTTGAACTCACAACCTTTGGACTCAGAAACGAGCGTGGTGCCCACTGAGGCACAGCTGGCTTGAAGTGAGTCCATCTACAAATTTAAAAGCTAATCTGAGCCTAGAAATGGGGAATATCCCATGCCCAAAGTAATTTTATTTTAACTTTTTAATTTTTATATAAAGATACGGTGCAGAACAGGCCCTTCCTGCCCAATAACACACCTATTTAACACTAGCCTAATCACAGATCAATTTAACAGTTAACCTCCTAACTGGTACGCCCTTGGACAGTGGGAGGAAACCAGAGCAGCTGGAGGAAACCCAGGGGAAAACATACAAACTCCTACAGATGGCGCCAAATTTGAACTCCCACCTTCAAATGTCACGAGCTGTAATAGGGTCGTGCTAACCCCTACACTACTGTGGCGCCTTAGCGGCACCCAGTACATCAAACTGTGTCCTGAAAGGCTAAGCAGGCCTGATATCTGACGCTAGGTTCTAGGAAATGTTGCTGACTAAGTGAATTTTGTCCTGGCCAAAGTTTCCACACAAACAGCATTTTATAATAAATAAACATATTTATTGCACTGTATGGAGGTAGTTAATTGTTGAACCAGCTGTGGGTGACACAGATTGCCTTGACTGCTGAAGCTGATTAATGTGTTTCTGCTGAAAGGTCCATATAAACCTCTGCCGACGTGAGCAGACTGCCAAGAGGATTGTAACATGTAATTTACCTCTGTCATTACTGGTACGCTCCTTCCATCTCACTCCAGCTGAAGGTCATTTATATATCCAAAATATTCCATGAATCTAAAATGTATTTATGAAAAGAATATATAGACCAGAAACTGTAAAATTAATTCAGGAAATTTTCAGCAGGCCAGTTGGCATCTAAGAAGAAAAGTCAGGATAATGTTTTGGTTGAATTCCTTTTGTTTAAATGTGCACTGAAGGCTTTACCCCCAACATGTTAATCTGCCTTTCTGCTAATGAATGGCTTCCTGTCAAGCTTGAAGATGTTCTGCTTTTATAACTGTTAATCTGGTAAAAGCAAAAATCCACCCTTGAAGCCCCACAAACATTTTTCCCCATGAAAGGTCAATCCTTCCCCTTTCCCCAAGGAGGGGAGATCATTATATTAGAAGGAGCTGCTATTTAACTGTTTCCTGTCCTCGGATATTGATACTGTTCCTTCAGCTGTCTGGGTCCCAGCCTCTGGAATTCCCTCCCTAATCTCCATCATGCTTTTCCTTTTAAAACTTCCCATCAGAATCTGAATCGGGTTTATTATCACTATGTATGTAATGAAATTTGTAGTTTAACAAAGAAACATAGAAAACTTTCAACACAATACAGGCCCTTCGGCATACAAAGCTGTGCTGAACATGTCCTTACCTTAGAAATTACCTAGGGTTGCTCATAGCCCTTTATTTTTCCGAGCTTCATGTACCTGTCCAAGAGTCTCTTAAAAGACCCTATCGGATCCGCCTCCACCACCATCGCCAGCAGCCCATTCCACACACTCACCACTCTCTGGATAAATAACCCTGACATCTCCTCTCTACCTACTTCCAAGCACCTTAAAACTGTGCCCTCTTGCGTTAGCCATTTCATCCCTGGGAAAAAGCCTCTGACTATCCACACAATCAATGCCTCTCATCATCTCACACACCTCTATCAGGTCACCTCTCATCCTCCGTCACTCCAAGGAAAATAGGCCGAGTTCACTCAACCAAGCAGAAGCAGTACAGTGTAAGACATAAAATAACTATAAATTACAATTTGACATACATGGATATATAAGTTAAACAAGTTCTGCAAAAATAGTGAGGTATTCATGGGTTGCTTCGTTTTCTGTTCAGAGATCTGATAGCAGAGGGCAAAAAACTGTTCTGAAAACATTGGGTGTATATCTTCAGGCTCCTGTACCTCCTCTCTGAGGGTAATAATGAGGAGGGCATGTCCTGAGTGATGAAGGTCTTTAATGATGCATCTCTCTGCAGCATTTACTGATTGTACATAGTGGCCCCTCCGTACCAGACTGCGATGCATCTGATCTGAAAGCTCTCCATGGCACATCTGTATAAATTTCCTAGAGGATTTGCTGACATACTACATCTCCCCAAGCTCCTAATGAAATATAGCCACTGACATGCCTTCTTTGTGATTGCATCAATTTATTGGGCCCAGGATAGATCTTCAGAGATGTTGATACCCTGGAACTTGAAATTGCTCAGACTTTCCGCTGCTGACCTCTCTGAGGGTGTTCCCCAAAGCTTTTAGTTTAACCAAGATTAATCAAAATTAAGATTAAGCAAGACTTTGCTTGCTTCCTCTTAATTCTTTTCTGCTAAGACTGTATATTTTGCAAACATGCCTTTGGGGCATTTCATAACATTGAAGGTGCAACACACATGTTTGCTGTTGTTGATTGGTTATACTGTGTGTGGTAGAACCTGACAAACTGAGAGGGGAAAGAGAGAGGAAAAAATCCAAAGGGAATATACGTGTATCTGAGCTTTACTTCAGGATCTATAGTGTTGATGTAAAGTCCCGATAAAGGGTCTCGGCCTGAAGGGTTGACTCTTTCCATAGATGCTGCCTGACCTGCTGAGCTCCTCCAGCATTTTGTGTGTGTTGCTCTGAATTTCCAGCATCTGCAGAATTCCTTGGGTTTAAGACAAACTTGGGTTGTTTCCCCTGGAGTGTCAAAGTCTGCGGGGAGACTTGGATAGAAGTTTATAAAATTCTGAGAGGCATAGATAGGGGAGGTAGAATCTTTTCCCAAGATTTAAAAAAAAAGGCAAATACCAGAGGACATGCATGTAGATGAGAGGGGGAAAGTTGGAGAGATGTGTGAGGCAAGTTTTGACCAGGAGTGTAGTGGGTGTCTGGAATGGACTGCCGGGGTAGTTTTGGAAGCAGATACATTGGAGGCATTTAAGGGCTTTTCGATAGACACATGAATGTGAAGAGAATGGAGAGATATGGATCATGTGCATGCAGGAGAGGTTTAGTTTAATTTGGCCTCGTGTTCAGCACAGCTACTGTGAGCCAAAGACCCATTCCTGTGTTGTGGTGTTTGATGTTCGAATTTTTTTTCCGTTCTGCCAATTTCTCTACGGTAGTGGGAGGTGCCAATTCCTCCACAGTAGTGGGAGGTTTATCTGCTGTGCTGACATTAGGTGCGTGTTTTGTTGGTATCCTGGGATGTTTGTTCATCACTGAATCAACGTCTTGGAGGAACACATCAAACGGAAGTTCTTAAGGTTGCAAAAGATTTGTATAGGAGTTGTGGTCTGTGACAGGCAGAGGAGAATTTCTCAGAATGTTTGACCTACATTCGTTCAGGTGTGGGTGGATTGATCTGTGATTGATGTAGGTGGCTGCACCATCTGAATGGGACAGGCTGCTTTCTCTTGACCTTTCTCATACCTACCCAGGAGAATGGATTCAATTCTGAGCTCTTTAAGGATAATTTAAGAGCTGGAGTTGTAACCTTCCAGCTTTGTGTTTCTTGACACAAAAGTTTAATTTTTTTGGATACCAGCATGATCAAACCCAAAGAGAAAATCCACAGAGACATTCTTTTGAAAAATCACTTTTAACACCAACAATTTCCTTTGGACAACTTAGTTTGAGTTGCTAAATACTCAGAGATGGGAGTGTGACAGATGCAAGACACTTTCATTCCAGAATTGCCAACCTGACTCCACTTCTTCATTTCCAAAGCAGAATTAAGCAGAGGTTTTTTTAAAAAAAATGTAATCTAATGTTATTTATTTTGTATTTTGTACTGTGGTTGGACATGCATCTTTAAAGTAACTGATCTGTCATAAAGTATTTTAACAACATCCAAAGTTGTATCAAAGCGCAATCTCTTCCATACTTATTACTCATTTTCTTTGATTTTTTTAAAATATGTGAATTCATTAGCTTCAGTTGAAGACTCTATTCAGTACCATTACCAGATGATATGAGGTTAATTGAGGCATAAGTATTGATTCTGGAGAATTATCACGTTCTTCTTTGAAATGGTGCCAAGCAACTTCTGAAAAGTGGTAGACAGGGTCAAATGCAATTCTGAAGTAATTTAGGGTAAAATTTTGGCTACTGTGACTTTTCCAATAAATTGTAATCCATGACAGTCTGGAGTAGTTCAAAGCTAAAATGAAACATATAAAAATACAGTGCAATTGAGGAAGTCTCTAGCCATGGCTGAAAAAAAAAACATAAAGCAAGGGAAACAAATACAGTTAGACCATCTGTACGGAACTACTATATTTCTCCCCCTTTCCACTACTGTCTTTCCAATCCCCATTCTGGCTCCTCTCTTCTCCTCACCTGTCTGTTTCCTCCCTCTGGTACCCTCCTCCTTCCCTCTCTCCCATGGCACCCTTTTCCCTCCAATTAGATTCCTCCTTCAGCCTTTTACCTATTCCATCTATCACCTCCCAGCTTCTCCCCCACTCACTTACCCCTCACCAGGTCTCACCTGTCGCTTGCCATCTTGTAGTCCTTCCCCTCCCTCTACCTTCTCATTCTGGTTTCTCCCCCTTCCTTTCCAGTTCAGCCTGAAACATCAACTGTTCATTCCTTGGTAGAGATGTTACCCAACTTGCTGCATTCCTTTAGCATTTTGCGTTTGTCGCTCTGTACTGAACAGTTTGGATTAGCTATTTTGCAGAGTGGTACTTGAACTTTCTGCTTCTAAATTTGAGTATGCTCATCTCTGAGCTACAGCTGACGTTTTTGTACATTTGCTTGTGGGATATGAACATGATGGATAATGCTGGCATTTATTGTCCATCTGTAATTGCCCTCAAACTAAGGCAGCAGTTAATGGTCAACAACGTGGATGTCCCAGGGAGATTGCCTGGATTAAAGAACGGGTCCTATGAGGAAAGTCTGACTGACCTTTTCTCTTTGGAGCAAAGAAAGATGAGAAGCAATTTGATAGAGATGTATACACAATTATGAAAGTCATGGATAAAGTGGACATCCTGTGTCTTTTCCCAGAGTGCAATGGCCAATACCACTGGACATCCTTTTGAAGATGAGTGGAAGAAAGTTTAGAGGGGATGTAGAAGTAGTTCTTCCATACAGAGAGCAGTGCGTACCTTGTACGCATAGCCAGAGAGAAGGTGATACAATACGGACATTTAAAAGACTCTTAGACACGTGCATGCAGCAAAATGGGGAGTTATGGGCTATGCAGGAGTAAAGAGTTAGATTGATGGTGGAGTATGTTTCTATAGGTTGGCACAATGTCATGCTAAACTGTTCTATGTTCTATATATAGGGCAGTCTGGGTAATGAAGGTAAATCTCCTTCTTGAAGGATTTCAGTGAACCAGAAAGATTATATATTGGTTCATAGCTCCCAATGCTAAAGATGGCTATTTTACTAATCATAACATTACATTAATTACATTATTGGAAGTTAAGCTTCCGAGGTGCCCTACAAAGATTGAAGCAGAAATCCCTGCATTCAGGCTCCAGAACGCTGCCTACTAGTCAAATAAATGAACCACTACACACCCAAAGGAAGAGTAAGGTGCTCCTTCCCTCTGCTAGCCTGAAGCTCACACTTGGGCAAGGTGTAGTATCTGCTTACCCACCTCCCCCCCCCTCCCCCACCCTGATCAGGGTCATGTGAAGCCACGAGACCAGGCAGTGAGTGGATGGTCGTATGAGCATATCACAAGTCCTGGTCATGCAACCACTGACGTCAGGAAGGCAACCTCTGAAGAGTGTTGATAATGGCTGAGGTCAGTCATCTTGTAAAGATGCTGCCCAGATGAAGGCAATGGCAAACCACTTCTGTTTAAAAATTTGCCAAGAACGATCATGGTCACGGAAAGACCACGATCACCCATGTCATACAACACAGCACATAGTGAACGAATGGACACCACCCTTCCCTCAGTGAGATATCTGGAGGTCATGTCCATGTATGTGTGCATCAAGTGTGTGTAGCAAAGTCTTGACTCCAATTATCTTGGATATTCTGCCATTGGATCAAGACTTCATTCCGCCAAGCCCAATGTGATGTGCACCTTACAATGAAAGCTCACCTTTCTCTCTTTCATATTCTGTCCTGTGGAAAAGGTTAATACTTCACAAAACAGTGAGAAGGATGAGCACAACCTTGTCATTTATGAGCTATGAGTGGCTGTAATTGAAATACCAGAAAGCTTTCCCTTGGGTTCTCGAGTTTCCTCCCTCATGCTGAAGGTGTGATGGTTGATGGTTTGATTGGGTGCCATAAATTGTTGCTAATGTACAGGTGAGAAGTGATATTAGCAGAAATGTGGGAAGAGTAAAATGGAATGGATTTAAATGGGTGTTCGATGGGCAGTATAGAACCAGCGGACTGCGTGGCCTGTTTTCATGCTACATCGCCCTATGACTCTATAGAACACAATTAAATGGTTGTCCCATTAGATCCACTGGGAAACTGATACTGGCACACTTATTGGCCACTTTATTAGATACTCCTATACACCTGCTTGTTAATACAAATATCTAAGCAGCCAATCAAATAGCAGCAACTCTATGCATAAAAGCATGCAGACATGGTCGTGATGTTCAGCTGTTGTTCAGACCAAATATCAGAAAGAGGAAGAAATGTGATCTAAGAAACTTAAACCATGGAATGATTGTTGGTGCCAGATGGGGCAGTTAGAGTATCTCAAACTGCTGATCTCCTGGGATTTTCACACATATCAGACTCTGGAGTTTACTGGGAATCATGTGGAAAAACAAAAAAAAAAAATCCAGTGAGAGGCAGTTCTGTAGGTAAAAATGCCTTTTTACAGAGGGAGATCAGAGGAGAATGGCCAGACTGGTTCAAGCTGAAATGAAGGCGACAGTAACTCAAATAACCAATGTGCTATGACAGTGGTGTGGAAAAGTGTACTTCTCAATGTATAGCATGCTGAACCTTGAGGTGGATGGGCTACTCCAGCAGTAGACCATGAGCATACATTTTATCACTTTATCAGTACAGAAGGTATCTAATAAAGTGGCCACTGAGTGTACTTACTGACTTGCTTACTGCTCTGAGTCAATTAATCTTCAAAGTTCAAAGGAAATTTATCATCCAAATACATGTATACCACCAATATTACCTTGAGATTCACTTTCTTGTAGGTTTTTACAGGGAATAAAGAGATAATAGAATTTATAAAAAGCTATGCATAACAAAGACTAACAAACAACTAATGAGGGCAAATCGTGCAAATTCTAAATAAAAAATAAAGTGAGTAAATAATACCGAGAACACGAGTTACGGAGTTACTGAAAGTGAGCGTGTAGGTTGTGGATTCAGCTCCGTGTTTAGATGAGTGAAGTTATCTGCACTGGTTCAGGAGCATGATGTTTGTAGGATAATAACTGTTCCTGAAACCAGTGATGTGGGACCTAAGGCTCCTATGCCCGCTGCCCGATGGTACTACTGAGTTTGCCTGGGAGGACTGGTATGGGAATTTGCATACCTAGATTAGTTTTGGAAATCCATTTAGTGCGGACCAGCTGATCGATGGTCTTCTGAGATGTAAGGTGAGCGCTTCCATCTTCCAGGATCAGAGCTTTGAATTCAGGCATAACTTTTTAAATTTAAAACAATCCTTTGAAATTTTCTTATTTCACCAGAACATCTGGCCAATTTCCTGAGTTTAATTTTGTTCATTTCTGCTCCATCTGGTGCTGTTGTCACACACACCTGTGTGTTACGGCCTCTGCAGATGTTTGATGGTTTTGCCTTTGTCTGGGGTTTTGCCGCCTGTTGCTTCATTCGTTTCAGGTGGTAGCTCTTGCTGACACATCATATTTCGGTTCAAACGCTTCTATTTAGCAGCTCGCTCAGGTGGATTTGATCACCAGATACACTGAAAAGTATTATCAGATCAAATCTGTTATCCAGAGAAATTTCAAACTGAATTTCATGCTTGAAAATTCCTGCACATTCACAGCTGAAGGCTGGAGCCAAACAAAGAGAGACGGATGAGTTGGTGATGGAGCATGGGGTGGTGCTCCTCTAACCTGCGAGTGGCCTAACTGTGGCAGTAAAGACAGCTAGTTGTCTCATACAGAGTTCTGCAGCACAGTGACAGCCTCTGTGAGCCATCAGATTCATGTCAACCTTCAAGCACTGCCATGATGAGGCCAGACTGAGGTCGGAAGAGTTACACTTCATAATCAGTCTGGGTAGCTTCCGATCTAGCAGCATGATAATTTCTCCCCCCTCCCCTTCTCTATTTTTTCCATTCTGGCTCCTCTCTTTCCACTTCTCCTTACTTGCCTATCACCTCCCTCTGACACCCCTCCTTCCTGCCTTTCTCCCATGGTCCACTCTCTTCTCCTATCAGAGTTCTTCTTCTTCAACTCTTTACATTTTCCACCTATCACCTTCCAGCTTCTCACTTCATGCCCCTCCCCCTCCCACCTACCTTCCACATTGCCTGGCTTCACTTGTCACTTTCTAGCTTGTATTCCTTCCCCTCCCCTTACCTTCTTACTCTGGCGTCTTTCCCCGGCTTTTCCAGTTCTGATGAAGGGTCTCGGCCCAAAACATCAACTCTTTGCTCCTTTCCGTTGACGCTGCCAGACCTGCTGAGTTCCTCCAGCACTCTGTGTACCTAATTCAGAGTGATGGGCCTTGTGAGCCACTCATTTTTATTTTTGCACATATCCTACTCTAATTCATTTTACTCTCCGCCTGTCCTCATCAACTGTGTTCCAACCCTACATTTTACTGCTCAGTTGACAATGGCCACTTGACTCACCAACCTACAAACTTCTGGGGTGTGGGAGAAACCTGGAGTGCTTGGGGGAAAGCTTGCAAACTCCACATTGGACAGTACCGGAGGTCAGGGCTGGACCTGGATGGTTAGAGTAGTGAAGCAGCAGTTATATTCACACCTCCCTTCCTGTCTCCTTGGCTTCCTGGTAGTCCAGAGGCTAAGAAATCAGACTAAAAACCTCACTATAAATACCTTCTCTGAGGTAAATTGAGTTAGATTATCATCGCAAGCAGTGAAGGGGCGAGCAATGGCGAGGAGAGTATGGGGGATGAGTTGAGATGGTGCGTGGCAGTATCCTTGCAGATGGAGTTCCGATGCCTGTACAGCTGTCCCAGGTGCGAGGTTGGATCACTCTGGGCATCGAAAAGAGAAGTCAGGCCCGGAGCCGAGGAGATTCAATGCTCGTACAATTGGCTCAGGTGTGAGGTTCGATAGCTCTGAGAGCTGATCTGATTTGAAGAGCTCGAGAGTGGCTATGGGCTGGGTGCTGAACTTGGGGCCCGGAGCAAGTCACTGGGTGGTATGATCTAGGCCCGGGGCCTTTCGCTGTAGCCTGGTCCTAGTGCAAGGTATGATTCACTGTTTAGATAATTCAGATTCTGGCCCAGATCAGAGGCAAAAGCGATTTTGCTCGGTCTCCACAATCTTCATCCCTCTCTCCGGGGCGCCAGAGCCTTTCACTGTTCTGTTGTTTGGTCAATTTAAATGTTTAGATAGACTGAAAAGACAGGGTGTCCATTAGGACAAGAGCCGATTTCGCTCATTCTCTGTGATGGTCACCTCCACAACACCGAGGCTACGAAGACTGCCCTGGCTGCTGTGCTCTGTGCCCGCTACTATAATGAACTGAAAAGCGCAACTTTGGGCCTACTCCGGGCTGCTCCTGGGTTTAGATCTGCGGCCTCCATTTTGGTTCGGAAGCTGTTGTTCATTTCAGTTGTTTGCATGATTTGTTTTTTTTTTCTTTCTCTTACTGATCGAGTGTTAGTCTTTTTATTTAAATTTTGTACACTTTTTTCTTTAACTGGGTTCTTTCAGGTTTCTTGCTTTGTGGCTACCTCTGAGCAAGCAAATCTCAAATCTCATTCTTTGATAATAAATAAGTATACTTGATTTCCCCATTTCACAGGTTTATGTTTGTTTTAATATTCTCTCCCTATTTGTCCTGTGCTGACCCTGTTCCCCTCCCCTTTGTTCTTCCACTCTCTCTCTCCTTGAATCTATTCTCCTCCTCTGCTCTCTTTTCTAGAGCTGCAACTAACTGGTTTCATTGTGGCCTGGGGATGAAATACCAATGCCCAAAAACAGGGAAAATGATACAGAAAGGAATGTACACAATGCAGCCCATCACAGGCAAAGCTTCCCCATCACTGAGCACATTTACATGGAGCCCTCCCACAGGAAAGCACCATTCCATTATCAAGGACCCCCACCTTCCGGGCCAAGTCCCCTTCTTGCTACTAACCTCAGGTGGGAGATACTGGAGCCTAAAGTCCACACCACCAGGTTCAGGAACAGTTATTACGCTACAACAATCAGGCTCCTTAACCAGTGTGGAGAGGAGAAAGATTTAAAAGTAACCAGAGGGGCAGATTCTTCATGCAGAACATGGTGTGTATATGGGCCAAGTTATCAGAGGAAGTGGCTGTGGCAGGTATAGTAACATTTAAAAGACACTTGGACAGGTGCATGGATAGGAAAGGGTAGGAAGGGCATGGGCCAAATGTGGGCAAATGGGACTAGTTTAGATGGAAACCTTGCTCAGCATGGATAATTTGGGCAGAAGGGCCTGTTTCCATGATGTATTGTGCTATACCTCTGTCTTTCAATTCTGGCTTCCGATCTATCGATCACTCTAAACTCAAATCTCCAGAGTATGGGTTCTGCCTCTACACTCGGATGCTTAGGTTATACAGTATTGACTTTGCTCAAGGGACAGTAATGAACCATTCCGTGAATATATATGTGTACATGTAACAAAAGACACAAAAATGAACACTTCCCGTCTGTATTCACAGACCAAAAGAGCCTGCAGCTGGAGGGTTCAGTGTAGGATAGATGAAGGACGAGTGCATGTCACCCTAAATAAAGTCAATGTCAAATTTATTGTCATCTGCACCAGTACATGTATGCACACATGCAATGAAAAACTTACTTGCACCAGCATCGCAGGCACAGAGCATCAGATAAACAGCATTCAGAAGGAAAACACAGATTAAGCTTCCCTAGAGCTTGTCTTCTAAGAGAGAAGGAGGATAAGAGGTGTCATAGAGTCACAGTTCAGAAACAGACCCTTCAACCCAACTAGTCCTTGTCAAACTATTAACCTGCCTAGGTGGCTTGATAGAGGTGTACAAGAGGGCAAGAGGCATCGATAAAGTGGACAGCCAGAGACTTTTTCCCCCAGGGTGGAAATGGCTAATATAAGGCTCGTAACTTTAAGGTGTTTGAATGAAATTTTGAGGGGGATGTCAGAAGTAGTTTTTTTTTGCACAGAGGGTGGTAGGTGCATGGAATGTGCTGCCAGGGGTGGTGGTAGAAGCGGATGCATTAGGGACATTTAAGAGACTCCTAGCTAGGCAAGTGGATGAAAGAAAAATGGAGCTCTATGTGGAAGGGAAGGTTTAGATTGATCTTGGAGTAGGTTAAAGGGTTAGTGTTACATGGTGGGCCAAAGGACCTGTACTGTATTGTACTGTTCTAGTAATCATAAATTATATACATTTTCTACAAGAAAACAATAAGAACAATAAAGACGATGGCCATATTAGTGCAAGGTTTGAGGATTAAGCCAAATGCATTTTTCTTGATCTGTGATCGTTGCAGGAATCTTGCCCCATATAAAATGATTGTTAACATGTTTAAGGACTAAATACACTCACCTGTGATTGACGTGCATGGATCATGAACAAGGCTCCCTGATGCCAATTAAGCAAATCAGTTTATTTTATGTTTAGGCTGCATGTGGTGACAATATTACATCCAGGCAGAGAAAGAATTCGTGGGTTGTGTCAGACCCAATGACCACACTGCTGGAAGTGACTATGATTGATTTTTAGAAACATAATTTATACATAATTATCCTCCACTCACTGCGCTGCTTTGGGGAAATGGCTGTGTTTTTAACAGGAGATATTGCAGTAGATCAGCTCCGTAAACAGCGTGATTTCTGTGTAAATTGATTTTGCTGTTTAATTTTTTTTTGCTTGATTTTCTATTGATTTGCTATTGTCAATAAATGTCCTGTTATATTTTAATCCTGACTCATAAAGTTTACTTCATATGAAACCTCTGCAATATAGATTGTGCCTGTGAAAGTGTGTTGTCCAGAAAGACTGGTACACAGATGGAAAATGGTTTTGTGAGACTGTCCATTGATGGTGTATGGATCAGCATAAGTGTTCTGTGGGCAACATCTCAACATCTGGACAACATAGTCACCAGCTCCTTGCCCTCACAAAAACCACTCAATGCCCTGCCCTAATATCAAAAACTAGACTGAAGAAATCACTACAGCAATACGTTTAAGATCACCACTGAATGAATGAACCATTAGCTGTTGTTTGGTGGGGTCCATCTCACAATAGTGAACAGTCTGTAGACGGATGGGAACCAATTATCTCGATAGAGTCCCAATAATTGGCCACGACCTCAATGCCCATGCCCATCCCACTGAAATGGCAAGCCCGCCCCTACAGAGCGGGTTCATCCTTGCCTGCAGGCTTGCCAATTGTTAAGGCACAGATTCTGCAGCTGCTGGAAATTTTTGACCAACCCATCCAAACTGCTGGAGGATCTCAGCAAATCAAGCAGCAGAAATGTAGGGCATCGGCCTGAAACGTTGACCATTCCCTTCCATAGATGCTGCCTGACATGCTGAGTTCCTCCTGCATTTTGAGTGTAAAGGAGCATTAAGTGTCTTTCAATGTCAGAGAGACATTGAAATGTGGGCAAAGTCCTTAAAAATAATTATAACCGTTATAAATTAACAACCCTCAAGTAACCCCACCATCCAGGCCATACTTTCTTCTCTCGGCTGCCATTGAGCCTTAGGTGCCACACCTAAGTTTCAAGTACACCTATTATCCTTGTGTGTACTTTCTTAATAATAAATTTACTTCAAACTTTGAACAATCATGTTCAACTTCTCAAAGGAAAGCAATTAAAATGCTTAGAAAACTTAAATACAAATAAAACATATTTAAATTAAAACAATTAGCAAAGAAGAAAGTAAATTATGTGAAGCTGACAGCCGATCAGATTCAGATTCAATTTAACTTATTGTCATGGACACCAGGGTGTAGTGAAGAGCAAGCAGTCTGCATGGTAATTAGAACTATAACACTAAACGCAACAGTGAGCGCATAACAACAGAATGGAGCCTAGTCGCAGTGCAATTGAAGAGAATAAGAAATACTAGAGTGACAATAATGGAGAAACTGAGAGGGAAAGAGTCCAAGAATGTGGCAGCACCATCAGGAAGGGAATGTGAAAGAGATGACAGGTTCAGAAGCCTGATGGCAGTAGGGATGAGTTATTCTTGAGTCTGGACACTTTCAAACTCCTGTATCTCCTTCCAGAAGGTAGAAGAGAGGAAAGGGATCCCCAGGGTGTCATGCATTCTTGTCAATACAGTCAGCCTCTCTGAAGCAATGCACTGGAGGGAGGGAGGAAAGTGAAGAGCTTGTGACGGACTGGACAGTGTCCAAAAGAGTCAATGGAGTGGGATACCGGCTCTAGTCTGGGTTCAGCCTGCAGTGGATACATAGAGCTGATTTTCCAGCATTACTGTTAGGAAACTGCCGGTCCTCGGGTACTGATCTGAAGAGGCCTCTTTTGGAGTACATTCACACAGAATGCAGTAAGAGCCTTCCTCATTAACATAAGTAGCCCTGGGAAATGATTCATTTTGTTAATTTGGATCTTGCCGCTCCACCATGCTGTAATGCGAATGACACTGTAGCGTAATGGTTAACATAATGCCATAACAGCACCAGCAACCCAGGTTCAATTCTGCTGTTGTCTATAAGGAATTTGTACATTTTCCCTGCGACTGCATGTGTTTCCTCCAGGATTTCTGCATGGTTAGTAGGTGAATTGGTCACATGGGTATAACTGGGCAGTGTGGGCATATTGGCCAGAAAGGCCTGTAACTATGCTGTATCTCTAAATGAAATAATAAAATAAAGAAACTCAGCTGGTGTTTGGCTCTGGGAAAGACAAGGATGAGACAGAAGAGGGAACAGTATAAACCGCAGAGATAGACAGGGAAATCAGTGGTGTAAGTATGTAAGTCTTTTATTTCTGGGTATCAAATTGATGTAGGATCCAGGCCAGTAAAACAAGTCAAACACAATGAGTAACTTTTCATAAAGCATTTTAACCATCTCCCTCTTGAGACCAATTTGACAATGTACTATTAGCAGTGGAGATGTGTAGGATCACACCACTATGACAAGAGTCAATGTTGATTACAATTTATCCAATAATTGATACCTTGAATGTGCTTGGGTGGTTAAAATCCAACCAGTTTCCATGTGTGTGCCAATTAATCGGTTTGTTCTGACACAAGTGCTGAAAGGGCTGGTTTGCATTGTGCTTGCTTTCTCCATCACATTTATGTTACTATAAATACTTGGCTAATACATCTGAACGAGTGAAAAGCTCGTCTTGCAAACTGTTCATACAGATCGGATCATTACACAGTGCAGTGAGCTGGAATAAGGTCAAACAATAACTATGCAGAATAAAGTGCAAAATCTATTGAAAAGATGCAGTGCTGGTAAAGACTGAAGTGCAAGACCATAATGAGGTAGACTGTGAGGCCAGGTGTCCATGTTATCATACAAGAGGTCAATTCAACAGCTGAATAACGGTGGGATAGTCGCTGTCCTTGAACCTGGTTGGATGTGCTTTCAGGCTTTTGTATCTTCTGCCCAATGGGAGAGGGGAGAAGTCAGACTGACTGGGTTGGTTGGGGTTTTTCATTATGCTGGGTGGTTTCCTGAGACAGTGAGAAGTATGAACAGAATCCATAGAGGAAAGGATAGTTTTCTTGATGAATCCACAACACCTCGCTGTTTTTTTTATGATCACGTGCGGAGCAGTTGCCATACCAGGCTGCTATGCATCCAGACAGAATGCTTTATCAAAAAAAAATTGATAGGAGTTCGATGGGGACCTGCGAAATTTCATTAGCCTCCTGAGGAATTAGAGGCTGACAGTCTCCCGTGCCCCGAAATCTACAGTCACCATTGCAGTCGATCTTCCAGCGTGTGAACCTGTAGAAAGAATCAGTTGTATTTGTAGCAGCGCAAACAAAATGACAGAGGAACTCATCAGGTCAGGTTGCATCTATGGAAATGAACAAGTGGTCAATGTTTTGGGCTGAGACCCTTCTTCAGGACTGAAAAGGGGGGGAGGGGAAGATGCCAGAATAAAAAGGTGGGTGAGAGGAAGGAGGATAGCTAGAAGGAGATGGATGAAGCCAGGTGGGTAGGGAAGATAAAATGTTGGAGAGGAGAGTGGACTACAGGGGAAAGGGAAGGAGGAGGGGACCCACGGGAGATAATAGGCAGGAGAGTAGGGACAGAATGGGGAATAAAAGAAGATGGGGGGGAATTTTTTTTTATCAGAAGGAGAAATTGATATTTGTAGTCAGTTGTATTTCAGTCCTCTACAGCATTGTTTTGTTTTGGTGAATTGTTTGAAGGGTAGAGATTGCAATCACTTGAGGCAGCTACTTTTGCAGAGCAAGCTCTCACAAAAATCATCAAAAGAAATGTCAGAAGCATAAGAAAATCTGCAGATGCCGGAAATCCAAAGCAACACGCAAAATGCTGAAGGAACTCAACAGGTCAGGCAGCATCTATGGAAATGAATAGACAGTTGATGTTTCGGGCCAAGACCCTTCTTCAGGACTCAGAAGGTCCTGTACCTCTTCAGGTGGTACTAAGGTATGAAGTGCCACACCACCAGGTTCAGGAACAACATACTTGCCTTCAACCATTCAGTTCTTGAACCAACCTGGACACACTTAATTAAAGTTCAAAGTAAATTTATGCATATGTCACCATATACTACCCTGACATTCACTACTCCAGTATAGCAACAGTCGAGATATTGACTGATCAATTCCCTAAGTTTCGCCTGCATTGTGTGCGTACTGCTCAAGATTTCCTGCATCTGCGGAATCTCTCATATCTCTGTAATGTGTCCCTTTATTTTTCAATTGGAAAGCAGGCCCGGCCCCACTAGGTGTCCAATGAGTTGTGGCGATAGCAGATCATGTGAGGAAGACTTCAGTGATATATCCAACTAGACTTGGAAGTTTTATCCTCAGTGCTCCTATTGGAGGAGATTGAAAACATCTTTATTATACCTTTTGCTCATCCAGATGGCACATTTTAAAATATGAAAATGATCATTCATAGTCTAAGCATCTCCTGAGTTCTGGTGAGCTAATATATCACTGTGGGGCTTCTTGGGGAGCTGGAGATGTTTTGCTGAAGGTTGAGTGAGGAGTGTTAAACCTTCACAGCTCTGCTGAACACTCTTGGTGATTAATAGTAACAATTAACAATGTAAATGTGTTGAAGTATTGATGAGCCAGCAGAGAAATGACTTATTTCCCTTTCTCATTTGCAAACAAAGGAGAGCTGGAAAACAAGAGAATACAGTCCAACACCAGCAAATCTATCTCATATTTCATTAGGAGTCGGTGAGATTTGGTATGTCAGCAAAGATTCTGGCAAATTTCTACCAATGTGCCGTGGAGAACATTCTCACTGGTCGCATCACTGCGTAGTATAGATGGGCCACTGCACAGGATTGGAACATGCTGCAGACTTAGCCAGTTCCATCATGGGTACTAGCCTCCCCAGCGTCGAGGCCATCTTCAGAAGGTGATGCCTCAAAAAGGAGGCACCATCATTAAGAATCCTCATCACCTGGACAACACGGCACATAATGATGATGATGGTCACCCAGGACATGCTCTCTTATTATTATTATTACCATCAGGGAGGAGGTACAGGAGTCTGAAGACACCCACTCAATGTTTTAGGAACAGCTTTTTCCTCTCCACCATCAGATTTCTGAACGGACAGTGAACCAACCTGTGAACACTACCTCACTAATTTTGATCTCTATTTGCACTACTTATGATATATATATATATATATTAAATGGATTAAAATCTTTGCATCCAATTAAAATGTTGCACATAGAGAGAGAGAATTTCTTATTGTAATTGATAGTAACTTATCGTATTTTAATGTATTGCACTGTATTGCTGCTGCAAAACGACACAGCATGACGTATGTCAGTGATATTAAATCTGAATCTGATTTTGATTCAGATTTTATGAATTCAATGTGTCAAAGAGATGGTTTGAATTGTACTGATAATTACACTTCTTCAAATATATTTCACAATCTGTGACATTTTAATTGGATGCTAAGATTTTAATCCAGTTAATATTTCAACGCCGACGTTTTAGATAACGGTTACATTGATTGTTAAAGTTACTTGTTTTCCTTTTGTAAAACTGAAATAGTATTTTGTCTAAATGCTGTCAGGAACAGTCAGCTTTGGATGTATGAAGAGCATTTAAAGTGACGTGTAAAGTAATCACATTTTACACCTTGCATCCATTGGAGGCAATACTTTACGAGCTGTGTGGGTGGATAGTAGGGTGGATGAACAGCTTAACAGCGCGGCCTGCCATTTAAACACCTCCATTTCAACAATGTGGGTGTTGCTTTAGTGCCCATTGTCAGTTGCCAAGAATATCTGAATGGTTGCTAGATTAGGAGGAAAGAATAACGAAAAGATGGAAATAAAGAAAAGACCTACTTTTATAATATACTTTACATAACTACTATGTATCCAGATGCTCTGCAGCCAATGAAGTACTTTTGAAGTGCAGTCAGCTTTGTCATATTGGAAGAATACAGTAAATCCATCTTACAGTTAAATTGATTAATGAATATCTGTGAAAAATAGTGTTGATCAGAAGAATTTAAATAATTAAATAATTGCCTCTGACAAGTGTCTGGAGAAAATTCCGAGATGCAAACCTAAATCAAAGTTTAGTTGCAGAATACTATCTCCTTAGTTGTATACCCATGTAAATATATGAACATGAATTGATTAACGAGCTTTGTTCTGTAAAGAAAGAGTTTATTATCTATATCTAGATTGGGTTTCAAATCACTTAATTAAATGTAGTTATTCTTGACAAGAAGGTACAATGCATGCTGTGCACGATGTACAAAGGTGTACAAGATGATAAAAGCCAAAGTAACACACACAAAACTCTGGACGGATTCAGCATGCCAGGCAGCATCTATGGAAAGCATTACAAAGTTGACATTTTGGGATCTGATGAAGGTGTGCTACTCTGGATTTCCAGCATCTACATAATCTCCTGTGTTTATGAGAAGAGTCACATATAGAGTGCCTCACCCACAAAATACTGGAGGAACTCAGCAGGCCAGGCAGCATCTATGGAAAAGAGTAAACAGTCGATGACATGTGTGAGACCCTTCTTCAGGACTGACTCGAGTGGATAGCCAGTGAATTTTCCCCAGGGATGAAATGGATAAAATGAGGGGGAGTCATTCTAAGGTGACTGGAGGAAAGTACTGGGGGATGTCAGAGGTATTTTTTTTAACACAGAGGATGGTTGGCGCATAGAATGTACTGCCAGGGTTAGGAGTAGAGGCTGATAAATTAGGGACATTTAAGAAACTGCATCAGGATATGATAGAAAATGGAGGGCTATATAGGAATATATTTTAGGATTTTTTTTGTGTGACTATATTTTACTGCTATCTTATGTGTGCTATATGTGGCTTGTGCTATGTATAACTATCGGTACTGTGTTTTGCAACTTGGCCCTGGAGTAACACTGTTTCATTTGGCTGTGTTCATTCATGAGTAGTTATGTATGGTTGAATGACAAATAGACTTGAACTTGAGCTTGAGGATAGGGTTATATTTGATCTCAGAGTAGGTTAAAAGGTTGGCACAACATCATGGCTGAAAGGCCTTTTCTGTGTTCTATGTTTAGCACACGTTATTTTCCACATCACAAGATTCTTTAAATCACCCCCCTTTGATGATAGTGATTGAGGGAGGACACTGGGTATAATATCTGAAAGACCCTGCTCCTTGCATTGTGTTCAAAATCTGTAATACCCACACAAAGTAGAAGAGGTTTCCTTAACACGCAGCACTCCCCATAGTGACCTACTGAATTGCAAGCCAAGTTTGCACAAAATCAGGTTGTTTGATCCAAAGACCACTACACTGCTGGTGTTTATGCTCCATATAAATCTTCTCCCATTCCATATGTCTGTCACATCTTTCTATTTAAAGCATTTGCCTCATCCACTTCATGTGTTGATAAGTTCCACATTTGATCTATTACCTAAAAGAATTCAGTTCCTTTAATTTCCCACAGATTTATGAGTAATAATCTTGGACATATGACTCCTGGTTTTGCATCCTCAATCTCTCTCTCTCTGTATTCCCTTTGTTGAACATGTTCAGAATTTTAAAAGGACTTGACTGGATCACCTTGAGATCTTCTAAATAAGAAAAATAAACAAGTGAAGTTGTTTGCAAAACTTGTAATCTGTCAACTGTGATTTTAAGCTTTTCTGTTTCTGTCCTTACAATGCATCATGTAAATTAAATGTCATATGCTACTCACCTGTCCAGTCTAATAGTCCAATAAGTCATAGAGTCACAAAATTATACAGCATAGATACAGGCCCTTCAACCCATCTGGTCCATGCCAATCAAGATGCACCATCCAAGCTAATTCCATTTGCCAATATTTCGCCCATAAGCTTCTAAACCTGACTCAACCACTTCCTCCATCAGCTCATTCCACATAGATACCACCTTTCCCATTAAAAAGTTGCCCTTCAAGTTCCCATCAAAGATCTCCCCACTCACCTTAAACCTATGGTCTCCATGTCTTCTTGTACTGAGGTGCAGGTTTTCCATGTGTTAGTTACTCCTCCAAGTTTGGTATTATTTACAAAGATGGTGTAGAGTTACTTATTACCAAATTTAAGTAGAAATGATCCCAGGTTCTGATTTTTTATTTCTACCTCCAATCGAAGGTATTTGTGTTTTCTTTTTTCCTAATTTGCCATTCATTCTGCTACATTATTAGATTCCACAGGCTTAATTTTCAGTCTGAGCCCGTCACATGCTGTCTAATGTGATGGGGAGAATGGTTTGGACCCAAGTGCTGGAGTGCTCGAGACTAGAATCGCGACATGATTTTGAGACTGAGATGAGAACAGGGTTGACTAGATGCTAGATGTGAATCTGATGAGACTAGACATGAAATCCAATGAGACAGAAATCCTAAACGTGACCAGACTGAACCAGAGTTGAGTTGACTATTGAGTACCAACCCTGGGCTTAGGTGCTCTTTAAATATCCAAATCTTGGTGCCAAAACATGGCCGCCAATTAGTGGAGCAGGTTAGAATCTTTAAGGCGTCTGCGCCAACTATCCATACTCTGGAGAATCGGAGTGTCGAGACCCCAGTTGATGGTTTTAGACTTAAGTCTCAACCACATGTTGTGGGCTCGAAGTCACATATAGGACAGACTAGGCATATCCTCTCCCGAAGGATGTGAGAGAGCTGGCTGTTTTTAATGAGAATGCAAAAGTTTCTGGGAGTATCATTGCACAGACTACTTGTGGTTTTAGTAAATTATTGAATAAATTTTAATTGGAAAGTCATTGTGGTAAGATTTAACATGTTACTCCAGATCTCTGGGGTATGAGTCTAGTAATTGAAAAGCTGAATCACCACAAGAGGGAAATTTCCTCTGTGTGCTACTTGAACTGAGCTGTATGGTTAACCCAAAGTCTTTTTTTAAACTTCTGAGCATGCCATTACTAACTTCTGCACAAAGCTGAAAGGGCAGTGTGGTTACAACATTCATCCATATACTTCTTTACAGGCAGTTGTAAGATCCACACAGCTGCTCCTTGCTGTGAGCGTCCAGTCCAGTGTTGGATTCAACAGTTCGAATAAAAGACTCTCTGTGGTTACTGTGCAGCCCTGATAATGATGGGATTAGCTGTTACCAAGTACTCACTGAGGCAGCAGAATTTTATTTTATTTTCCACTGCATTAACATCCAAATTTCCTTCAAGAGACAATTGCGTCTGACCTGAAAGTGACGAGATCTGGCCCAAGTCCAGGCACTTGTGAATCAATCCGGCGTGGCCCAGTTTGCGACCTACTTTCAATTAAGAATTCAGTTCAGTTCTTCATGTGTGTCCAGCATTCATCAAATATTAACGAGGAAGGTTGCGTAAGTTTTTAAAAAAGATTTAAACTTATTTTGGCCTGTATGAAAGGAACTGAAGCATATTAACAAGGCAATGAGCTGGACTGTACAGCGCAACACTGGGAAGGAGACCAGTTGACCAGATTGCTTGTGTTGGTTGAGTCCATTAGGGAATCGGCACTTCTGGATTGTGTGTTATGTAATGACCCATACTTATTAGGGAGCTTAAAGTAAAGGAGACAGTGATCATAATACAGTTGGCCCTCCTTATCCGCAAGGGATTGGTTCCGAGACCCCCCCCCCCCCGATACCAAAAAATGCGGATGCTCAAGTCCCTTATTTAACATGTCTCAGTGCGGTGGACATTAGGACCCGGCGTCATAGCTCTGAATCCGCAGTGTTTCTGTTCACGATAATAATCACGATCACAATTGAAAATAAGGTGGAAATAATAAAGCAAATGGAAAGAGGTGAAATGCCATCGGTCATTGGAAAAGCGTTAGGCTACAGTCGGTCAACGATCGGAACAATTTTAACTGAGCATGTGAAAGGCCCTGCCCCGATGAAAGCTGCAATTATTACTAAGCAACGCAGTGGTTTAATTATTGAAATACATATGTTTCTGAAGTGTTTTATATGCATAGAAAGGTAAAATATGTACTATATACTAAGAAAAACGTTTGACTAACTGAAGCCAGATAATACCGGATGTACCTTTTCCGACTTCAAACCCAACTTAAAGACGGACTCAGGAATGGAACTCATTCATAACCTGGGGACTGCCTGTACTTTTAAGTCATTTCTAGATTACATAATACCTAATACAATGTAAATAGTTGTTATACTGTATTGTTTAGGGAAAAATATAAGAAAAAATAGTCTGTATATGGTCAAACAATGAGTGCTGGAGAGAGAACTTCTGGGTTTTCCTGATCCATGGTTGGTTGAATTAGCGCATGCGGAAACCGCGGATAAGGAGGGCCGACTGCATGATAGAATTCACTCGGCAGCTTGAGAGGGAGAAGATAAAGTCAGATGTATCATGACTACAGTGGAGTAAAGGGAATTAAAGAGGCATGAGAGAAGAGCTGGTCAAAGTTTATTGGAAGCGGACACCAGCACGGATGACAGCAGATCAACAATGGCTGGAGTTTCAGGAGACAATTCAGAAACACAGGATAGATACATCGCAAAGATGAAGTATTCTAAAGGGAGGATGAGGCCAGTATGGCTGACAAGTGAAATCAAGGACAGCATAAAAGCAAAAGAGAGGGCATGTAGTATTGCAAAAATTAGTGGAAAGGTAGAGGATTGGAAAGATTTTAAAAACCAACAGAAGGCAACAAAGAAAAACATGAAGAAGAAAAAGATAAAATTTGAAAGTAAGGTAGCCAATATAATAAAAGAAGATACAGGAAGTTTTTCAGATATATCAGGAGTAAAAGAGAGATGAGAGTGGATATCAGACCACTGGAAAATGAAACTGGAGAGGTAGTAATGGGGACAAAAAAGTGGTGGAGAAACTGAATAAGTGTTTTGTGTCAGTCTTCACTGTGGAGGACACTAGCAGAATGTCAGACGTGAGAGGGTTGGGGTAGAAGTGAGTGTCTTTGTTATTAGTAAGGAGAAAGCCCTTGGGAAGATGAAAAGTCTAAAGGTACATAAGTCACTTAGACCAGATCGACTACACTGAAAGAGGCAGCTGAAGAGATTGTGAAGACATTTGTAATGATCTTTCACGAATCACTAGATTCTGGAATGCTTCCGGAGTACTGGAAAATTGAAGATGTCACTCCACTCTTTAAGAAGGAAGGGAGGCAGAAGAAAGGAAATTATAGGCCAGATAACCTGACTTCAGTGGTTGGAAGATTTGGAGCCTATTGTTAAGGATGAGGTTTTGGTGTACTTGGCAGCACATGACAAAATGGGCCAAAGTCAGCATTGTTTCTTTAAGAGGAAATCTTACCTGACAAATCTGTTGGTGTTCTTTGAGGAAATAAAGGCAGTATAGACAAATGAGACTCAGTGGATGTTTATTTGGATTTTCAGAAAGCCTTTAACAAGAGGTTGCTTAACAAGGTAAGAGCCTATAGTATTACAGGAACAATACTAGCATGGATAGAAAATTGGCTAACTGGCAGGAGGCAAACAGTGGGAATAAAGACGGCATTTTCTGGTTGGCTGCCAGTGACTAGTGGTGTTCCACAGGGTTTGGTATTGGGACTGCATCTTTTCAGTTTCTATGTCAAAGATTGAAAGTACATTTATTACCGAAGTATTATGCAGTATACAACCTGAAATTCGTCTTCCCACAGACAGCCATGAAAGAAAGGAACAACTTGGAACCTGTTCAAAGAGAACAGCAAGCACCCAATGCTAAAAAAAGAACAAATTATGCAAACAGCAAAAAATAAGCATATAACACTCAGAATCAAAACACGGAGACTTGAAACAGTTCAGGAATGTTTAGTTTAGTTCAGCTCGGTGTGTCATTCATTGACTGCATGCTGCAGAGCCAGATCAGAATTGCACAAAATAGCAATAAAAAGGAGTCACTGGAAACACACATAACATGAACTGCAGAGTCCTCGAAGTGAATACAATCCACAAACTGTGCTGATCAAGTTTTGCCAAGACCCATAACTCTGGCAGCAGTGAGCAAGAGAGGGAGGGAGACTGGACATATGCAGACGGACAGTGCTGAACCGCCGCTTGCCACCGCTCTCGTCCTCATTCATTTCAATCCGGCTCGATCTGAGATTGGCGAGAAATAGAGTCACTCCATCTTCCGGCTCCTTGGCCTCCAGGCTGCACACTCCTTTCCAAATCTCACTGGATTCTCTCAGAGCAGCAAAGTACTAGATCACTCAATCAGCTCAAAATCACACCATCAAAATGGAAAACACAGGTTCCAATCACACACAGCTGAGTAGTAGAAACATATTTGAAAGAAGTAGTTTTGTGAACTGTCTGAAGGACGTCGCTCTTCATCGTGTTGTTTGCTGGCACCATCGTGTCAAATTGAGGAATTGATGGCTTTGTGGACATCCTCGTGCGGGATTCCGCAAAGGTTAATTTGCAGATTGAGTCAGTGGTTAGAGTAGCAAATGCAATTTTAGCATTTATTTCAAGAGGATTAGAATACAAAAGCAAGGATGCAATGCTGAGGCTCAATAAAGCATTGATCAGCCTGCACTTAGAGTATTGTAAACAGTTTTGGGCCCTTTATCTAAGAAAGGATAGGAACACAGAAACATAGAACTCCTACAGCACAATACAGGCCCTTCAGCCCACAATGCTGTGCCAAACATGTCCATACTTAAGAAATTACCTAGGATTACACATAACCCTCTATTTTACCGAGCTCCATGTAACTATCCAGGAGCTCTTAAAAGACCCTATCAAATCCGCTTCCATCACCGTTGCCAGCAGCCCGTTCCACGCACTCACCACTCACTGTGTGAAAAACTTACCCCTGACATCTCCTCTGTACGTACTTCCAAGCACCTTAAAACTGTACCCTCTTGTGTTAGCCATTTCATCCCTGAGAAAAAGCCTCTGACTATCCACACAATCAATACCTCTCATCATCTTATACACCTCTATCAGGTCACCTCACATCCTCCGTCGCTCCAAGGAGAAAAGGCCGAGTTCACTCAACCTATTCTCATGAAGCATGCTCCCCAATCCAGGCAACATCCTTATAAATCCCCTCTTCACCCTTTCTATGGTTTCCACATCCTTCCTGTAGTGAGGTGACCAGAACTGAGCACAGTACTCCAAGTGGGGTCTGACCAGGGTCCTATATAACTGCAACATTACCTCTTGGCTCCTAAACTCAATCCCATGATTGATGAAGCCCAATGCACCATATGCCTTCTTAACCACAGAGTCAACCTGCACAGCAGCTTTGAGTGTCCTATGGACTTGGACCCCGTGATCCCTCTGATCTTCCACACTACCAAGAGTCTTACCATTAATACTATAATCTGCCATTATATTTGATCTAGCAAAATGGACCACCTCACACTTATCTGGGTTGAATTCCATCTGCCACTTCTCAGCCTAGTTTTTCATCCTATCAAAGTCCCGTTGTAACCTCTGACAGCTCGCCACACTATCCATTACACCCCCAACCTTTGTGTCATCAGCAAATTTACTGACCCATCCCTCCACTTCCTCATTCAGGTCATTTATAAATATCACAAAGAGTAGGGGTCCCAGAACAGATCCCTGAGGCACACCACTGGTCACCGACCTTCCGTGCAGAATATGACCTGTCTGCAACCACTCTTTTTTGCCTTCTGTGGGCAAGACAATTCTGAATCCACAAAGCAATGTCCTCTTGGATCCCATGCCTCCTTACTTTTTCAATAAGCCTTGCATGGGGTACCTTATCAAATGCCTTGCTGAAATCCATATACACTACATCTACTGCTCTACCTTCATCAATGTGTTTAGTCAAGAAATTCAGTCAGGCTCGCAAGGCATGACCTGCCTTTGACAAAGCCATGTTGACTATTTCTAATCATATTATGCCTCTCTAAATGTTCATAAATCCTGCCTCTCAGGATTTTTTCCATCACCAACCACTGAAGTAAGACTCACTGGTCTATAATTTCCTGGGCTATCTCTACTCCCAAAGAAGGGTCTTGGCCCGAAACATCAACTGTTTATTCATTTCCATAGATGCTGCCTGACCTGCTGAGTTCTTCCAGCATTGCGTGTGCATTGTTTAATTTATCCTTTTCTTTTGAGTTTTGTGCCTCTAATGCTACGTGCCTTTTTCATTGCACTTGTGCATATCACAGTAAACTTGACTACTTGTCACACTGAGTTGATTCAGGAGTTTATTTGTTTTGTCACACGATCAGCCTTGACCCCTGTTCCTCTGTTCACTCTCCCATTCTGGTGATGTGCCAAAAACTCCTGCTTCTTGGCCCACAGATGCTGACAGATCTGCTAGGTGCCCCCTGAATTTCCTGCTTTCATTTCATTCATTCTGTTTGCTGTTGGCTATCGTGATGACGGCATTGGTTTGTGCTCCTATTAAGTGTGGTCTTTAATCGTCAGCCTATCCCGTTAGCAGAGCACAATGAGTTCAAACATTGAGTGAAAACGAGGGTAACTATTAGAAAGCAGAGTAAGTGGGAGGGGATGTCAAAGTGCAAAGAGCCTGTCTATGTACAGTTCTGTATGTTGTGAATCACAAACACATCAAAGACTGCAGACACCCACCTGATTTCACCTATCATCTTCCGGCTAGCCTCTTTTCCCATCTCCCATCTTTTTTGTTCTGGCACCTTTCCAGTTCCTTCTCATCCTGGAGAAGGGTCTGGACCTGAAACGTCGACTGTTTACTCTTTTCTATAGCTGCTGCCTGACCTGCTGAGTTCCTCCAGCATTTTGTGAGTGTTGCTCTATATGTTCTGTACAGAATGCTTTGCTGATTAAACAATGTATTACTGCTTAATTTTTGGATAAGAGAGATTTGCATTCAGTTGTTTTTTCATTTACCTTAGCTATGTCTGCAGGCGATTCACACACAGTGAATTGTTTTAAAGATTATTTGGTGTCACCCAGCCAAACTTTGGCAACTGCTTTGTACACAGATCCCCAAACTCCACTAAAGTGTGTAATTAATCTGATGTTTCTCTGAATACAAGAGATTCTACAGAGCCTGGAATTATTATTTTCCACAGATACTGCCTGACTGGCTGAGTTCTTCCAGCATTCTGTTATTTTTTTTATCAAGACTATACCGCTGAACATTTCCCTATTTGTATCACTTATGAAGTCTTAGATCCTAAAAAGAAAATATGCTGCATCCCCATTTTATTTCAGTATGTAGCCGTGTTGCCTGTGATGTGGTGTGCCAAGCTTCCATACTAAAAAGTAGGCTGGGCTGTATGTAGCTGAACAGGTTTCGCTTCAGAGTCAGTGGCTCAGTAGGGAGTATTCTCACCTCTGAATCAGAAGCTTGTGAGATTTTGTGACAACCTGGAACGTCATCATCACTATTCCCGATACTTGCTTTTTATTCCAGGTTTATTTAATTAGCTGAGTCTGAATTCCATAGTGACTGTAGTCAAATTCAAACTCCTCTTATGGAATGTTCCCTCTTCCATTATCATGGTTTTATGCTCTCTGACTAATCATTTTCATTCCTCTGTCTTTCATTCCTCCTGTAAGACATTCCATCAAACTCTTTTCAACATCTTTTTGTCATCTGTGCTGATGCCTCAGTGTGTGGTTCGAGTTAGCTTCAATACAATGCAATGATTTCCTGTGCCTTCTCAAAGACTTGGCAATCAGAAATTAATTGCACTGTGCATTCCCCACAATGGGGAATGAGTGGTCCACAGATTTAGAGTCATTGATTACATATTAAATAGTTTTATTTGTCATAGATACATCAAAATACAGTTTTTGTCAAATCAAGTCAGCCAGGTTTGTGCTGGGCAGTACCGCCGTGCTTCTGACACTGGCATAGCATTGAACCCTGATCTTACCACTGGCGCGGTAAAGTGATGTGATAACAGTGATCCTACTGTGCCACCCCATCATAGAGCTGTGAAGCATAGAAAATAGGCTCCTTGGCCCAACGGGCCCATGCTGACCTAACTGAGTCGTCCCACTGGCCTGCATTTGGCCCATCTCCCTCTCAACCTTTCCTATCCATATACTTGTCCAAATATTTTTTAACTGTCATAATTGCCTGCACTTTCACTGCTATCTCTGGCAGTTTGCTCCATTTGCTCACCATTCTCTATGTGTAAGAGTTGCCTCTGATGTCCCTTCTAAATCTTTCCTCTCTCATTTTAAATCTACCCCCTCCAGTTTAGTATTCCCCTACCCCTGTGGTTGTTGGCTATCTTGGCACACTGCCCTAAGCTTATTCTGAGATTCCAACACTACCAATGGGTGCAATGATGACCTGCTAGTGGCATTTATTTACCTATCTTGCTAAATATTTACTCTCCCCGTTTGCTTGAGCTTGGCTCTATTCTGTACTTGCATAGATTTGCATTGCACTTCATCTTCAGCTAACGTTGGGTCAGTGCCAAGGAGGAGACTGGATCTGTTACTCTATGTAAATGCTGCAATTCTGAATAAAAAAAAACAATTCTGAGGGATGCAACAAACTCTGGTATTACACGGAACAAATAACAGCACAGAAACAGGCCTTTTGGCCCACAGCCTCTGTGCCAGCCGCAATGACAAGTGAAACTAAGCTTGTTGTTGAATGCCGTGAAGTCTTTTGTTGACTCGTGTCTCCCCTATGGTTAGTGCAGTTGTCCATGGGGTTTTTGTGGCAAGCTATGGAAGTAGATTGCAGGCCTTTCTTCCATGCAGATACTGCTGCTGCCCAGGTTGGGACCTGGCCAGATAACTCAGAACCTTCTGCCCTGAAGTCCAGTGTTGATGCTACTACACAACCAGCTGGCCCAAACTAAACTTACCTGCTAGCATATGATCCATACCTCTCCATTCTCGGCAAGTTCGCGAGTCTGTCTAAATGCCGCTATCATCTATTTTAGCCCCACAACTCTTAGCAGCCCATTCCAGGCACCTGCTGCTTTCTGTGTATTAAAAAAATTACCTACTTACCTACTTACTTACCTACCTACCTACTTACCTACCCACCCACCCCTGCAACCTTTTATTCCTTTAGCTCCTGTAATCTCCTGTAATCTTACCCAGTCTTATCTTAAATGCTTCCATCTTGTATTTGACATTACTACCCTTGGGGGTGGGGGAAGTCTCTTACTGTTGACCCTATTAATGCCCCTCATAATTTTATATATTTCTGTTGTGTCTCCCTCAGCCTACAACGTTCCACAGAAAGCACCCCAAATTTGTCCAACCTACCCTAAGAAAGCGAGGCAGATGTTGTTAACTTATCTCCACTCCTTAATTCTGGCCTCTCTCTCAGTCCTAAATCAGATACTGCTGATACTGGCAGAGGCGGCTTCAGCTTTCTTAACCTCTGGGGCTTCCTAAACAGCGGCACAGCGCCAACAACCTGGGCTCGATCCTGTGAACGCATGTGTTTCCCCATGTACTGTAGCTGCACCCCCCCCAACACATTCCAAAGGCAGGCTGGCTGGTTAATAGGGAGCTGCAAACTGCCCCTAGTGTATAGATGGGGGAGGGCGGTGGTGGCGATGGGGTGGGAATTGAAACAGAATCACATTTATTATCTTTGACATAGGTCAGGAAATTCATTGTTTTTGTGGCAGCAAGACATAAAAAAAATTCTTAAGTTGTAAAAACATAAAATAAATAGTGTAAAAGAGGAATAGTGAGATAGTATTCATGAGTTCATGGAGTGTTCAGAAATCTGATCGTAGTGGAGAAGAATGGGTTTCATGGTTTTCTTTGTTTTGTGGCTGTCTTTGGGGAAGATGGATCTCAGGGTTGTATACTGTTTACATTCTTTAGCTAATAATTGTACTTTGAATCCTTTGAAGAAGCTGTTTCTAAAATGTTGAGTTGAGTCTTCAGCCTACTATACTCCTATACCTGCTCCTTGATGATGATAAGAGGGCATGTCCCTGATGATGAGAATCCTTAATGATGGATACCGCTTCTTATGGCACTGCTTTTTGAAGATGTCCTCAGAGGTGTAGAGGCTTGTCCCCATGATGGTGCTGCCTGAGTCTCTAAACTTGTGGTGCTTTGTTTGATCCTGCACATTGGAGCCTCCAGACCAGGCTGTGATACAACCAATCAGAGTGTTCTCCATTGTGCTTCTGTCAAAATTTGCTAGAATCTTTGGTGACATACCAAATTTTCTCAAATTCCTAATGAAGTATAGTCACTGGCATACCATCTTCCTGATTGCATCAATATGTTGGTCCCAGGATAGATTCTCTAAGAATAGAATGTAGGGAGAGAATAAAATGGGGTGAATGTACAGTTACTGTAAATGGGTCAGCATGGGATTAGTGGGCCAAAAGGTCTGTTTACACACTCTATGATCTTCATCTTTCATTTCTTCGTTGAGGTTTCATAAAACTTTAGTCATTGACCAAACTTTTTGTCATATCCCCTAATAACTCCTTGTGTGGCTCATTGTGTAGCACCATGGTCCTGAAAAACATTGTCTCGTTTTTACTGTGTACTGTACCAGCAGTTATGGTCGAAATGACAATAAAAAGTGACTTGACTAAGTGTTTGAAGCTGCTCCAATAACGCTTTGTGGGATGTTCTGTTACACCGAAGTTTCCTAGTCTGCAGTATGATTTGAACACACAACCTTCTATCTCAGTAATGAGAATCATAGCTGGCTGAGCTTAATTTAAAACTTCCTGAGGAGGAATGGAATATTTCATCAGCTGTGTAGCATGGCTGAGACTATGTCTTGGCATTCTGTGCCCTTGCTATTTCTATTTAATCCCAACAAACTACCTTCTACCTCAGCTTTGGAAGAGCTCCCTCCTCTCAGCAATGTGTTTTCCAGAGCCCCGGACTTTTGTTTATGCACCATTCACATCAGAAGCTTGGGGCGCCATGGCAGTGTCGGGCTGGCATAACTGTATTACAGCTCAGGGTGTTGGAGTTAAGAGTTCAATCCTGGCATCCTCTGTGAGGAGTTTTAACGTATCCCCGCCCTGTGGAGTGAGTGGGTTTCCTCCTGGTGCTCCAATTTCCTCCCAAAGTCCAAAGAAGTACTGGTTAGTAGGTTAATTGGTCATTTTAAAATGTCCAGTGACAGTCTCGGGTTAAATTGGGAGTTGCTGGTGGCGCAGCTCGAAGGACCAGAAAAGCCTATTTCACGCTTTATCTCTAAATAAATAAATAAGGAGGAGATGTGTGATTGTGATTTCAGTATCAGCAGACACATATTGACATAAACAGCTCCTAACTTGGATCCACCTATCACTCGCCAGCTGTTGCCCACACTATCCCTCACATCTTTATACCAGCTATTTCCCCTTTACTCTTTTAGTCCAGATGAAGGCCCTCACCAAAATCCATCCATTCCCCTCCACAGATGCTTCCTGACCCCCCTCAACCTCTCCAGCAGCTTGTCTTTGTTTTTTGTCCCAGCCTGAACTACAATTTTTCCGTCTGGACAATGAGCTCTGAGATCTCCTCTGCATCTTCTTAAGTGCAGTCACATTTTTCCACTTGCAGGACGTCATGGAGTCATAGACAAGATGGAGAGACACAGAGCATGGCTAGAGACCCGACAGCCGCTCATAAAGACGAGATTCAGCCGATGTTGGAAACCCAGAGCAACACGTACAAAATGATGGAGGAACTCAGCAGGTCAGGCAGCATCTGTGGAGACGAATAAACAGTCAAAGTTGCAGGCCGAGACCTTTCATCAGCTTATTGAGTCTATACCAACGAACCATCAATGTTCTCAGATGCTATCACTCACTTAAGTTCAAGTTTATTGTCATTCAACCATACACATGCAGACAGCTGAATGAACCTCTGGGACCAAGGTGCAAAACGCAGTACCTATATCACAAAGAGCATTTAAAATAACAATGAGAGAAAATCTGCAGATACTGGAAATCTGAGCAACACACACAATATGCTGGAGGAACTCAGCAGGCCAGGCAGCATCTCTGGAAAAGAGTAAACAGTCGATGTTTCGGGCCGAGACCCTTCATCAGTCCTGGAGACAAAAAGATGAGAAGTCGGACCAAGAAGGTGGGGGAGGGGAAGAAGTATGAGGTGGTAGGTGAAACTGGGAGAGGGGGAGGAGTGAAGTAAGAGCTGGAAAGTCAATTGGTGAAAGAGATAAGGTGCTGGAGAAGGGGGAATCTGATGGGAGAGGACAGAGTCCATGGAAGAAAGGGAAGGGAGAGGAGCACCAGAGGGTGGTGAAGAGCAGGTAAGAAGATAAGGTGAGAGAGGGAAACAGGAATGGGGAATGGTGAAAGGGGGGGGCAGATAATATAATATTAACAGATAAAAATACTCTATAGATGTACAAGTTGACATAAAGTGCATATATGACATGTAGTTAAATATATACCAGTGTCATGCTGTCACAAATAGTGTGTACTGGGTAGTAGCAGAGTATTACACACTAGGGACAGCTTACAGTGATCAATTAACTACCAGCTTGCACATCTTTGTGGGAGAAAGTTAGACAATCTGGTGGTAATCTACGTTGTTACAGGAAGAGCATGCAAACTCCACACTGACAGCATCGCGGTTCACGATAGTCCTTAGGTCAATGCCCCCTGTAAGACAATGGTTCTACCCTGCTGCTCTTTGCTGCCCTGGAGCCAGGACTGGATGCGGTTGGAAAACCATGAGCAGTCCGTGTTTTGTCTATGTTGCCTTCCTTCATAAGTAGGTACCTGGTCAGTCCAAGCATTGGAAGGATGAACTTCGTCTAGTTGACAGGTCCTTGGTTTCTGGTGCATTGTGCAGACAGGAAAGGGTTACTATAAATTATGTAACTATACCAGTTGAATATATTGGAAGGAGCAGCCATTTCAGTTCTGCCTGTGTCTGTATTTTGCATACAGGCTCTTCCCAAGGTTTGCAGTCCAACTCATTGGTGCTATTTTCAGCTCTCAATGACAATAGTCAGAGCTCTTGTTTGCATGTAGGACAAACAGCACTTAAATGCCTTTACCAGAGTGGTTTGTGCAGCTGCTCTTTAACCATTCGGAGGAAAAATGTAAATGTTCATGTATCTTCTTTTCATGTGTGGCCTGGGATCATCAAGCACAGAGTGCAAGGTAAGAAGATGTGACTTTACCAGTCATTCCTGCTTTATGAACTGGCGTGTTTAAGGGGTGGGTCAAGAGTCTATAATATTGCTGTGTGACCTTCTTTACTGGGCTCTCCCTCTGGTATTCCGTGTTGCTTTTGGCACTGACAGTAGTGGGAAGATGACCGCTGGAGCTCTGTTCATCTCTGGGGAGTGCTTCCACGGGGGTCGGCTCCTCTGTGTACCTGGCAAAAGGTAACGCTAGCTTTCCCCGAATTCTATCAATTCCAAAGCTTTTTCTTGGCCCTCTAATAGTCCTGAAAGATTCAAAATACATAGAGTTAGAGAGAGAGAGATACTAGAATCGGAATCAGGTTTAAAATCACCTACATATGTCATGAAATTTGTTTTATTCAGCAGTACATTACAATACATAAAAATGAAAACTGTGAATTACAATTTATGTATGTGTGTATATATATATATATATATATATATATATATATATATATATATATATATATATATATATAATATGTGTGTGTGTGTGTATATATATATCAAATTAAATAAGTAGTGCAAAAAAGTAGTGAGGTAGTGTTCATGGGTTTAATGTCCATTCAGAAATCTGATGGCAGAGGGAAAGAAGCTGTTTCTGAATCATTGTGTGTCTTCAGGCTTCTGTACCTCCTCCCTGATGGTAGTAATGAGAGGAAGGCATTTCCTTAATGGTAGATGCCGCCTTTTTGATGCATCGTCTTTTGAAGATGTCCTGGATGCTGGGGAGGCTAGTGCCCATGATGGAGCTGAGTTTACAACTTTCTGCGGCTTATTTCGATCCTGTGCACTGAAAGAGGCCTTTCTGGCCATCAAGTTCATACACCTATCAATCATCCATTTACACTAATGGAATATTCATCCTTTCTGCCCCAGGCAGATAATTTAATCAACCATTCTAGTTAACCCCAACCCCTTGATCTATCACCTTCATCAGTGCACTGCACTATAACCAATTTAAACTACATTTTAAATACATGCTGATATTTATGTATCTATGCACATTTTATTCCATATCTGTACTTTAACCTTTAACTTTATTTTTTATATAATTCTGTGTTCTTTATAGTTGTTGAATGTTGTTGTTTTCATAGCATGCTGTCCCTGACCAATACACCAAGACTGTATATGGTGAATAAAGTTGATCCCTGATCCTGTATCCTACTTTTAAATCTCTTCAAACTCTCTCCAACTCCCCTCAGATTCTACCGCTCACCTGAACACAAGGGGCAGTTCACTGCAGCCAATTAACCTATCAGCTTGCATGTGTTTGGAATGTGGGAGGAAAGTGGCGCACCCGAAAGAAACCCACACAGTCTCGGGGAGAAGGTGCAGTCTCTGCACAGGCAACACCAGAAGCCAGGATTGAACCCGTGAAGCAGTGGCTGTACCAACTGCACCACTGTGCTGCCCTCAACCTCAGCGTCGGTCTCTTCAGTGTGCAGGCAAACCTTGAACACTGAATCATCTTGCTTTGGTGGAATGAGGTTGGAGTAATCAAGGGCTTGAGGAGTGAAGAGTGTGAACTGGGCAAATACCAGGTCCAAGTTTGTTGCCATTCGCGTACTTTCACAGGACATAATTTTTAATTTTACTTAGAGATTACAGCATGGTAACACGCCTTTCTGACCCAATGAGCCCTCAGTGCCCAATTACATCCATGTGACCAATTAACCCGAGCATCTTTGGTGTGCTGGAGGAAACTGAAGCACCCAGAGGAAACACTCTGCCTCCCCAGCATCCAGGATATCTCAAGGAGTGTTGCCACAGAAAGGCAGCATCCATCATTAAGGACCCCCATTACCCAAGTCATGCCTTGTTCTCATTGCCACACATCATGTTGTGTGGTGTGTGGCCAAGTGGTTAAGGCATCGGGCTTGTGATCTGAAGGTCTCTAGTTTGAGCCTTAGCTCAGGCAGTGTGTTGTGTCCTTGAGCATGGCACTTAACCACACATTGCTCTGCGACGACACTGGTGCCAAGCTGTATGGGTCCTAATGCCCTTCCCTTGGACAACATTGATGGTGTGGAGAGGGGAGACTTGCAGCATGGGCAACTGCCGGTCTTCCATACAACCTTGCCCAGGCCTCAGTCATCATCGAAAATTGATGGACAGCTGAAGAAGAACCATCAGGAAGGAGGTACAGAAGCCTGAAGGCACATATTCAGTGATTCAAGAACAGCTTCTTCCCCTTAGCCATCTGATTTGTGAGTGAACATTGAACCCATGAACACTACCTCACTACATTTTAATTTCTATTTTTGCACTTCTAATGTAACTATTATATGATGATGATAGATAGTTTATTGATCCCAAAGGAAATTACAGTGTCACAGTAACATTAAAAGTACACAGGTATACAAATATTAAAAAAGAAGTAAGAAAGAATAAAAGATCAGTTATTTCAAAGAGTCTAACAGGAAGGGGTCATCACCTACCCGACTACAGGTTGACTCATTATAGTGCCTCTATATATAGTCAGGTGTTTTTCTTTTATTATATATTGCATTGTTCTGCTGCTGCAAAGACAACGGATTTTGCAATACTGTATATGCCGATGATATTAAACCTGATTCTGAGATCCGTTCTGACAAAGGGTCCTCGGCTGAAACAATTCTTTTTCTTTCCAGATGCTGGCTGAATCACTGACAGTTTCCAACATTTTCTGTTTTTATTTCAGATTGACCGCATCAGTCGACATTTTGATTTTCTTGATTTAGTACAAAATTTGTCATTTTCAGTTGAGCTCAAAAATGAAATCTTGTAAATATAATGACAGCATAAATATTAGTCCAAAATGGGATCCAGGTAAAGTCTTACCCCAGCTCATGGAGAGAATATGAAACTGGTCACAACAAAATGTTGCTGATCTGTACAAAGATAAACACATGAGGAAGAGAGGAAGAGCAGAATTTATTGATAGAATGAAATGAACAGGAATAGGAGGAGATTCACAAGACAGTCGAATGAATGTCGTGGGCTGAGCATGCTCCACTTCTGTAAGGAGAGGTTTGTACACACCTCAGTTTTCAATGGCCATCCCTAATCTTTTAGCTATGTCCCTTTGTTCAAGGTTCACACATCAGTGGACACATCTTGACATCTTTGTAACTCTTTTTTTCAATCAAATACAGCACATTTTATGAACTCTCCTTCATTATAGAACCAGTGCAATTTACACCTGGGTTACTCCATGCCGTAATGTCTTTCACTATAAACATGCATCCAAATCCTTTTCTAATCTGACAGCACAAAGGTGTTGAGGCTAATGTGTAAGGTGGTTGGGATCCCGTTTCCATTCCATTGACCTCATACCTACCGTAGTTCAAGCAGATTCACCAACGACATTAAGAAGAGAACTGGGTAAATTCCTAAAAAGAGATGATTGGTAGGTTGACAGAGAGACCTCACACCCAGTTCTTTCCCACATGTGGAAGAGAGATTTGCACCTGAGCCACAGTGAGGAACCAACCACAGTCAGTGCGGGAACAAAAACAGAAAGTTCTGGAAATACTCAGCTGGAAATGTTCTGTTGAATAGTCACCAACCTAAAACATGAACTCATTTCTTTCTCTACTGATGTCAGCTGAGCTGCTGAGTATTCCTGACATCTTCTGTTTACAGTTCAAATTTCCTGCAATTTTTTTCTTTGCTTTCCAATGTGTTCAAAATCATAACAGGATTAGTGGTTTTATTTATTGTATCTTCTTTCTATGCTCCAAAGAATGGTCAAATTTTACTGAATGAGCGTAATTTAATAGTGAAACCAGACAATGAAACAAGGTAAGAGAGAAAAAAATCATTCCGCAAGCTATTAACAATATGCTGAGGTAGATTCAATAAACTATCGAAAGGCAAATGTGAAGTAAAATTTTGCAGAGGTATGAGGAAAGGCTATGGGAGTAGGACTAATTGATAATTTCCTCCAAGAAGTGAGGATGATGGGTGAATGGCGTCTCTTGAGATTAAAATTAGTGGAAATTATGTGCACTGCCAGTAGCTCTATTGTCTTGCATTATCACCAGTTTTCCTCCTTTAAGAACTCAGCAGGTTGGGCAGCATCAGTGGGAACCCTCCCCCCACCTTCTTTATAAGGCCCCTGCCCCCCTCCCTCTTCAGTCCTGACGAAGGGTCTCGGCCCGAAACAATGACTGTTCGTTTCCACGGATGTTGCCCGACCTGCTGAGTTCCTCCAGCTTGTTGTACGTGTTGCTTTAACCACAGCATCTGCAGTATACTTTGTGTTTCTTCCTTTAAGAATTTAACCAATTCTCTTCCTAATGCTGTTGAATCTGCTTGAATCACCCTTTCATGTAAAAGCAATTTATAACGCTTAAACACACATAAAAGGCTGGAGGAACTCAGCAGGCCAGGAAGCATCTATGCAGAAGAATAAACTGTTGACATTTTGGGCCAAAACCCTTTTCAGGAATGGAAAGAAAGGGGAAGAAGGCAGAAGAAGAAGGTGGGGAGAAGTGGAAGGAGCACAAGCTTGAAGGTCATTGTTGAAGCCGGGGGGGGGAAGGTAGGTGGGTGGGGGAAGGGGTTGAAGTGAGAAGTTGGAGGAGATAGGTGGAAAAGGTAAAGGGCTGAAGAAGAAGGAATCTAATAGGAGAGGAGAGAGGACCATGGGGGAAAGAGAAGAGGGAGGAACACCAGAGGGAAGTAGTAGGCAGGTAAGGACAAAAGTAAAGGTGAGAGGGGAGCCAGAATGGGAATGGAAAATGTGAGAAGGGTGGAAGGGGAAGAAGGTTATATACTATTAGGTTCTTTTATGAATTTTCAGAAATCTCTGACCTGTTTGTGGTTGGGCACCAATTCTCTCAAATCTACTTGTCAGCAAAACCTGAATGTTTACACAAAAATTCTTTTGTTGTTTCCAGGGGGAAGCATTATAAAGACGTGTGTGATGCATGCTGAAAGGAAAGGGGTCACGAGGGAAATTATGCGATTACAAGGTAGGTGCTGCAAAAGGATGAGGTTAACAACGGATTCCTGTTAGCACAGTAACAATTGTGTTGATGTCCTGTCGAGTTTAAGACAATAAGACCATAAGATATAGGTGCAGAAGTAGGCCATTCTGCCCATCGAGTCTGCTCCACCATTCAATCATGGGCTGATCCACTTCATCCAGTCATCCCCACTCCCCTGCTAATTTGACTTGACACAAAGATTGCCCCAGAGGAGGGAGTCAGCAGCCTTCCACCCCCTGAAGTTGTTAACACTGCCTCTCCTCTTATACATATCCCAGATGTTCTAATGCATAGCAGATTTGTTTACTCATGACGAAACTCCCAAGGATTTTCACATGTGCCACTCCAAAGGGCAGCAAGTTCAAATCCCTGCAAACGGTCCTGTAACTTACGAGTTCTGAACATTCCTGCTACATTCTAGTGTATGTGATTCTCACGCACAGTATCAGACCAATGCAAACATGTTGGGTCCCTTCCCCACCGAAATCCTGATACTTTCATTTCCCATTCCAGTCAATGAGTGGTTGTGAGTTGGGATTTACTGTCCAGAGTTTAAATTAGCCCCTGTAGGTTTTTAATATAAGTGTGACTTTTATTGCTTGAAATTGAGGCGGAGATCTTGCAGGACAAAGTCAGTCAGTCCTGGAATGCAACTAACCTGAAAACTTGAAAGAACGATTAGAAAGATTAGTTTTATTTGTCACATGTACATTGAAATGTCAAAACCTAGAGTGAAATGAGTCATTGTGTGTCAAGTCAAATTAGCAAGAGTTGTGCTGGATGCAGCCTATGTAGCATGGCCCTTGACTCAGTAATCCTGACCTTACACGAGGAAATTCAAACAACAACACACACAAAATGCTGGTGGAACACAGCAGGCCAGGCAACATCTATAGGGAGAAGCGCTGTCGACGTTTCGGGCTGAGACCCTTAGTCAGGACTAACCGAAAGGAAAGATAGTAAGAGATTTGAAAGTAGTGGGGGGAGGGGGAAATGCGAAATGATAGGAGAAGACCGGAGGGGGTGGGATGAAGTTAAGAGCTGGAAAGGTAATTGGCGAAAGTGATGCAGAGCTGGAGAAGGGAAAGGATCATGGGACGGGAGGCCTCAGGAGAAAGAAAGGAGGGGGGGGGCACCAGAGGGAGATGGAGAACAGGCAAACAACTAAATATGTCAGGGATGGGGTAAGAAGGGGAGGAGGGGCATTAACGGAAGTTAGAGAAGTCAATGTTCATGCCATCAGGTTGGAGGCTACCCAGCCGGTATATAAGGTGTTGTTCCTCCAACCTGAGTTTGGATTCATTTTGACAATAGAAGAGGCCATGGATAGACATATCAGAATGGGAATGGGACGTGGAATTAAAATGTGTGGCCACTGGGAGATCCTGCTTTTTCTGGCAGACCGAGCGTAGGTGTTCAGCGAAATGGTCTCCCAGTCTGCGTCGGGTCTCACCAATATATAAAAGGCCACACCGGGAGCACCGGACACAGTATACCACACCAGCCGACTCACAGGTGAAGTGTCGCTTCACCTGGAAGGACTGTCTGGGGCCCTGAATGGTGGTGAGGGAGGAAGTGTAAGGGCAGGTGTGGCACTTGTTCCGTTTATAAGGATAAGTGCCAGGAGGGAGATCGGTGGGAAGGGATGGGGGGGAACGAGTGGACAAGGGAGTCGCGTAGGGAGCGATCCCTGCGAAAAGCAGAAAGGGGGGGAGGGAAAAATGTGTTTGGTAGTGGGATCCCTTTGGAGGTGCCTGACCTTGTATCTTTTTGGAAAGTGGTAGGAAAGAGGAGCACTGGAGGAAACCCACATGGTCACAGGGAGAACGTACAAACTCCTTACAGACAACGTTAGGAATTGAACACTGATAGGTGATTGCTGCTGCTGTAAAGTGATTCTGCCAACACTACGCTACCGTGTCACCCTTGAGTCTGAGCCAAAGCCATTTTATTCCCTTGGGAAATCCATCGTTCTTCCTCTGTGCTCAAAGTTACACTAGTAATTGTGCAACACGCTGTGCACAGATGTTCAGTCTTTCCAAAATACTATAAGACCATAAGACATAGGAGCAGAATTAGGCCATTTGGCCCATCACATTCGCTCCACCATCCAATCATGGCTAATTTATTTTCCCATTAGAACTGGATAGTGAAGCTTGAACTTGATGTTTTGACACAATGGTGAGGAAGGGAGCAGGGACAGTGAGTCCTGTTCTGGAGAAATGATCAATTATTACACACACTGTACACTGCTCATTCTCACCTCGATATCAGTGGCCCTTGGAGCTATTGCACAACACTCAGGTTAGAATATTCATGAAACAGCATAAATCTCTGGCTCCTGTAACAGGGGAGGTGTTTCCTTTGTGAGGTTTCCCTATGTGACCAACAGTCTCATCCTGTATCAGGTGAAGGTGGGTTTGAATCCCACTCTAGTCTTGAGTACAGAAGTCCAGAGTGATATTTTAGTGCAGTGTAAAGGAAATGCTGCACTATTTTTGGTGCAGTAGCTCGACTTCCTGCCTGTAATCTTTGATGTGTGTGAAGAGCAGCTGAAGCATTATCTCCAGTGTCCCTGCTAACGTTGATCTCCAGTTCTCATAACTGAAACAGAATGCGGGTCTAGGGCTTGGTTTATTATTGCCACGTGTACCATGATACTGTGAAAAGCTTGTCTTGCATACTGTTAACACAGATCCAATTATTACATTGAGCTAGAACAAGGTGAAGCAATAACAATGCAGAGTAAAGTGTAAAAGCCACAGAGAAAATGCTGTGTATCTCAATGAGATGGATTGGGAGGTGAAGAGTCCATCTCATCGTACAAGAAGCCCATTCAAGAGTATGATACCCGTGGGATAGAAGCTGTCCTTGGGCTTGGTGGTGCCTGCTTTCAGGCATTTGTATTTTCCGCCTGATGGGAGCAGAGAGAAGAGAGATCATCTGGGATGAGTGGGGTCTTTGACTATGCTGGCTGCTCGACTGAGAGAGCATTGACAGGGTCTAAATCTGGGCTTAAAAATTAGCTTCATTTGTCATGCATACATCAAACCTCGATATACGTTATTTTGTGTTATCGACCAACGCAGTCTGAGCATGTGCTGCGGGCATCCCCCAAATGTTACCACGCATCCAGTGCCAACAGAGCATGCCCAGAGCTTACTAACGTTAACTCATATGTGTTGGAATGTGGGAGGGAAGTCGAGCACCCAGAGGAAACCCTTTGAGGGGTGTCTGGTTTCCATGCTGTGCTGAACATAGGGAACAGTGCAGTGCAGGAACAAGCTCTTTAGCCCACAATGTCAGTGCTGAACACTTTGCCAGGTTAAATAAAGCCTCTTATGCCTGCACACAATCCCTACCCCTCCATTCCCCTCGGATTCAGATTGATTAGTCACATGTACCGTACGTCGAAACATGCTGTGCTGGGGGCAGTCCACAAGAATCAGCACACAATCCCGCGTCGGCATAGCGTGCCACGATATTCCCACAGAATGCCACTGGCAACAGCATAACGAGCCCCTTTCCCATCCTCCCAACAACCCAATAAATACTACAACTATATTTGCTTCCTCTCCCATGGCAGCATCTTCCAAGCACCTTCTACCAAAACAACAGATTAACTAGATGTTATTTTGCACAAACTGTAGCCCATGTCTCTTGCATTAATACACCTTCTACACTACAAAGTTACTTAATTGACCATAAAGCATGTTGGGATGTGGGAGGTGCTATAGAAATGCAAGTCTGCCATTTCTCACTGTCTGTGGTTTTCACGGATGTTTGCCTGGCTCATACTGAAGGTGAGGCCGTTCACTTTGGTAAATGCCTTCAGACGTACACTTACCAGATGTGGTAACTACTGACCTGCCGCCTGCTATGCTGGTGACATCAAAGGCAGCAATGAAAATCCTCCATCTCTGGTGGGGTTCAGGGTTTCCTTCATCGTGTCCGTACTTCGGTTTTCATTACCGTCAGTCATGTAAGTCCCAGGTGGAGACTCAGGAATACTGTCACGCACAGATGTACAAGGATTCTTCACTGCTGGTTCCCTTACAGTTTTGTTTACCAGTCAGAGTTGTTAGCCCTGAGTTGAGCCACCAATCCTGGAGGACTGGTGGACCACTCTTAGTCTGGCCTCTAGTCTTTGACATATTTGGCATGGGTGACCCCAGCAAGAGCCAAGAGTGGTCTGACTCTGGGCAACATAGCTCCCTGGATCGTTGAGGCACGCAAGCCTCCAAACCCTACGTCAAGGTTGTGGTCCTTTTGGAAGCCACCCAGTAATACACTCTCCATCTCCCATCCATCCTCTGTGTTTTTTAATATGGGAACAACATTGTGATCAAAAATTTGTTTTATAGTGATGTCACACACTACCCAAGGCGGCATCCAGCACTAAGGAGCCCCATCACCAGGTCATGCCTTGTTCTGATTGCTACCTTTAGGAAGGAAGTACAGAAGCATAAAGGCTCACATACTGTGATTTAGGAACAGCTTCTTCCCCTCTGCCATCTGATTTCTGAATGGACATTGAACCCATGAGCACTACTTCACCAGTTCTTTATTTCTATTTTTTCAGTACTTATTTAATTTAACTATTTAATACATATATACTTACTATAATTGACAGATTTCTTTCTCTATGTATTGCATTGTACTGCTACCGCAAAGACAAAAAAATTTCACAACATATGCCGGTGGTATTAAACCTGATTCTGATAATAGTGGGCAGGACAGTGATGCAGTTGGTAGAACTGATGCCTCACCGTGTTTATCAGCTGGGTTTAAAGATTAGCTTTATTTGTCACATGTACATCGAAACATCGGTATACGTTGTTTTGCTTCAACAATGAGCACAGTCTGAGCAAGGGCTGGGGCAGCCTGCAAGTGATACCAAGCTTCCGGCACCAGCATAGCTCGCCAACAACTTACTAACCTTAACTCGTATGATTTTGGAATGTGGGAGGAAACCAGAGCACCCGGAGGAAACCCACGCGGTTATGGGGAGAACGTAAAACTCCTTCCTGACAGCGGCAGGAATTGAACTCCGACCGCCGGTGCTGTCAAGCATTGTGCTGGCCGCTACACTGTCATTCCTCACTCGGGTGGTGCTTGTGTGGGAGTTTGCATGTTCTCCCCATGACCGCATATGCTTCCTCTGGGTCCTCCAATTTCCTGCCCCACCCCAAACGTGTGCAGGATGGAAGATTAACTGGCCTTTGTAAATTATCACCTGGGTGTCGGTGAGTGGTTGAATTGAAAGGAAATGACTGGAAATACATGGAGAATAAAACGGGTGCTTGATAGCTGGCACATACTAAATGGGCTGAAGGGCATTTCTCTTCACTGTATTGCTCCCTGCCTCTATATGTTAATAAACTAGAAGTTTGAAACAGAAATCTAGAGGCATGAGTTCAAATCCAGGCAGGGCAGCTGGGGAATTTAAATTTAATTTATGAAATAAATCTAAGTTAAGTAATGTAAGTTTTGGTGACTATTCACTCAGGGGCCTCTTTATTAGGTACACCTGCTTGTACTGGCAAATACCTAAACAGCCAATCACGCGGCAGCAACTCACTGCATAAAAGCATGCAGACACCGTAGAGGTTCACTTGTTGTTCAGACTAAACATCAGAATGGGGAAGAAATTTGATTTGAGTGACTTTGATCATAGAATGCTGGTTGGTGCCAGACGGGGTGGTTTGAGACTGCTGATCTCTTGGCACAACAAAGAAACAAAAAGAAAAAAAAAAATCCAGTCGGTGGCAGTTTTGTGGATGAAAACAATTTGTTAATAAGAGAGGTCAGAGGAGAATGGGCTTAATGGCACAAACTGACAGGAGGGCGACAGTAACTCAAGTAACGGCACCGGACAACAGGGGTGTGCAGAAAAGCATCTCTGAATGCATAACATGTCGAACCTGAAAGTGGATGGGGTGTAGCAGTGGAAGACCACAAACACGCACTCAATGGCCACTTTATTAGGTACAGGAGGTACCTCACAAAGTAGCCACTGAGTGTAAAGACAATGTTTGTTATAAAACTCCATCTGGTTAATTAATGTTTTTAGGGAAGGAAACCCATTTGACTTACCCAGTATCACATGTGACTCCTTACCATGAGCACCACGATTGTCTCGTTCCTGCCCAGTTCAAGGCCAGTTAATGTTGGGCAATGAATGCCTGATTTCACAGCAATGCCTCTATGCCTTGAATGTTAAAAGACAAGATTGGGGCCCTTGCCATTTAAGATAAATGTCTTTGTCATCTAGCAATGATGAATTACACCCTTCCCTTCACCTACCAAATTCGAATTATAACCCTAGCCTTCCCCACCAACATAGATAGACCTCTGTTATTAGTGTAATTTTTATACAGAGCGTAGACTGATGTAGAGCTGTTGTAGCTCTGTGAGCTATCTGATCAATAGACAGGAGGTATGTACAGAGGGGTACAGTGACAAGTGCTCTGAAAATATGAGTGTGTGGAATCGATGGACACTTTTTATTTAAAGGCTCTGAGCAGAGATTATTAACTTGTTGTAAATGTAGGTGCATTGGGTAATTTTGAGAAGCTTTCATTATTCGCTTCTCTCTCTCTCTCTCTCTTTTCCCCTCTCTCCCCACTTACTCAACCTGCACACTTTCTCTATTTCTCCCTCTCTTGCTTTCTCTTTCCCTTGTTATCTCTCTCTCCCTCTCTCTCTCTCTCGCCTCGACTATTTTTTTCCCTGCCCTACATCCCCTCTCACGTGGCCATCGGATTTAAATCAGGATTAGGTCAGCTTCAATCAGGGCTCATCCTTGTGGACATGGCGTAAACAGTCTTAGGAGAGAGGGGTGGGGACCGTCTTCGGGATTGCTGCTCCCCCCCCATGACGTACGTGGACCCTGCCAACGGAGACATGGCACCAGGATCCAGTCACGGGATACGTGACGGTGTGTGAAGTCATTCCGGTTGCGGACAAACGTGCCCTAGCGCCAGAATTAAATGGATTCCACGAGAGCGTACGGCCATAGGGTCCGGGGAGTAGTTCCAACTTTGTATTATAGGTCAGTTTAGTCAGTATTGGAAGCCAGCAGCTCTCCAGCAGTGTTAGCCTGGACCTCCGAGTTCTGACTCAGTATTAGAGTTGGATGGCGTTGCATTTGACCTGCTGCGGGTGCCAGCTGGTCCTAGCGTGTTGCCAGCTGTCCGAGTGAATTCAGATTGGGCACACAGAAAAAAGAATAATCTTAAAGGGAAAGGTAAGTTAACTGTGGATGTCACCCTGAGCCAGGGTAACACACTGAATTCGAAGTACATGTGTTTTAAATCAAAGGCCTCAGGGTTTTCTTTCCACTCGTTCAGTCTCCCTTCGGTTATCCCCTTTGTAGTGCTGCCCTGTGAGTTTTGTGTTGTTAACTCTACACTCGGAACTATGCCCCCTGAGTCCGGCATCCTCTTCTCAAAGGAACATCTGCGTTTTGGTGTTGCGAAAATAAAACTGGACCAGTGATCAGGAGACTTGAGATCAAATCCCAGCACTGGAGCAGAGGAATTTACATTCAGTTAATTAAATATCTGCAAAGTGAAGCTTTTATTAGACCATAAGACACAGGAGCAGAATTAGGCCATTCAGCCCATCGAGTCTGCTCAGCCATCATGGCTGATTTATTTTACTTCTCAACCCCGTTCTCCTGCCTTCTCCCTGTAACTTTTGATACTCTTACTAATTACCTATCAACCACCACTTTAAATATACCCAATGACTTGGTCCTCACAGCTTTTAGTAGCAATGAAGTCTGCAGATTCACTGCCCTCTGGTTAAAGAAATTCCTCTTCATCTCAAAGGGATGTCCTTCTATTCTGAAGGACCTTTTGGTATAAACCATTATTCACCTTTCATGGAAGACCCTTTGGCCCACATCTTGGTGACACAATCTTAACACAATCTATAGTTTTGCACACTGTGAATGAATTTAAAAAAAACACGTGACCCTTTCACTACTAACAGTCAGCTTTCCACAGCTTCCCAGTGCAAACTGATGCAGAACTGTTGAACTTTGAATGATTCAGGGAGTGCACAGTAGGGGCTGGTTTGAGACATCTCAGTCCTGCTCTTGCTACCAAGAGGTCCATTTTGCAGTTGAGTTAAAGGTGAAACGCACAGCATGAACAGATCTTCTATCTGCCTTTCAGAGGGATTGGGTGGTGGAGTTGAGATACGTTCTCCACCAAAGGGAAGTGTAAGGCGCTCCTTCCCTCCACTAGCCTGCAGGTCAGCCTTGGGCAAGGTGTAGCACCTGCTTAGCCCCAAAGATCATGGTCGCATGATGTCAAGGGAGCAGTCTTACGAGCAGCTGGTGCATATCACAAGTCCTGGTTATGCGACCACTGACACCAGGCAGAAATAATGGCTGGGTGCCACCCTCTTGTGAGAAGAAGGCAATGACAAACCACACTGTAGAAAAATTTGCCAAGAACAATCACGGTCTTGAGACCACGGTCAGCTATGCCATGCGACATGGCACATAATGATGATGAACAAGAGCAATGATTTCCAATCCAGGTGGCCATTGCCATCTCAGGGACACTCAAGATTCATAGTGGTTCATGTGGTTTCACTAATATCAAGACAAATTAGTCTGAAGTTAACAGTATTTACATGTCGAGCATTTATATCATTTTGTCTTTGCATGTCAGTGCTTATTCTATAAATAAGCAAATATGCATGTTGAAAGTATTTTTTACTTTCCTGTGTTTGTGTGTAGGAGGAGCATGTATGTATATCATATCTACTGCAGTGTATCATGTGTGAGTGAATTTGCAAGCACATTAATGTGTGTGTGTATACCTGTGAGTCTTTGTGTCTGTCATGTAAACATCTATGTGTGAGGATAATTTGTGTACGTCATGTTAATCTGCTTGTGTGTGTGTATATATCATATTAAATCATATTTGTTTGTGTGCATACATGTTTTCTGAGCTTCCCACATGGCTGGGTTTATTGGGAATAATCCTATCATCGAGGGTCTGCTCTAAAGTGTGATTGCTATCAGTCTAAACCGGTGTCCAGATCTCTGTCTGTACTGTGCTCTTCAAACCTTCTATCTCCATTGATAGAAGATTGTAACACAGATTTCAGCTGCAGGTCAGCCTAACAATGTTCGTCAGTAACACATTTCTTGGAATTTCCAGGTTGGAAAGCGGACACTACTCAAGGACAGAAGGACCAATCACCACGGCTGCCTGCCCCTTGCTTGTGACGGGATTGGACTTAGATGGCACAGAACACTGAAGTCATGACTTTCTACATGGAGCTGAGGACTGCTCCCTCCAGAAATGGTGTTAAACTGCCTTGTGATTCGCCGAGGCTGGGCAGCTGGAAAGCTGCTCAGTGTGATGCCACTACCCAATCGCCATGCCGACTCTCGGCCAACTCCCTGAGCCCCAGGCCCCACGTTCAGAGGCGCAGCCTGCCGCCGGATTCCAGGGTCGACTTCTTGGGCTTGCCTGGCCGAGCGAAGGGCGTGTCCTCGCTGGTCCGCACACAGTCAGAGACCAACCCCTTTCGGGAAACGACCCCCAGCAGCCCAGGGAGGTCCACTGCTCCCACCTCCCCGGTGGGCATCAGGACTCGCTCTTTCTGCCCTGCTACCTTGGAGAACACAATCAAAAAGGTGGGCGTCAGCGCCAGAGGTAAAAGCTCAGTGGTTACTTTCAGCTATATTGAAAAATCCAAGGTGAAGACTATTGTTAATCCCCTCAATTCATCAATGGTTCCTCAGGACACTAAACCCCCTTCCACCTCAGCTGGATATAGAAGTCCATCTCCTGGGCTTAACCTAACCAAAATGTTGTTAGGTTTTGCATCAAAACTGCCTCAGACGGGAAGTCTAGACACAGTGACTCTGGGAGCCTCCAGCAGACCATCAGACAGAACGGTTTCCAACCAAGGCTCGGCTCTCTTGCTTGGCAGTGGAAGCCCAGTATGTTCTGATGCTCAAGATTCCAGCATTGGCCTCCGAAATGGGAATAAAATAGACCAGGTGCTCACTTCAAGGCCAATGCAGACCAGGAGTTTGGACCTAGGAACAAAGCCAGTGACTGCTTTCACTGTCAATGACACGTCCATCAGTAATGGCATCCTATCCAATCACGGCTCAGAACTGTCAATTGGAAGGGAGAGTCCTAACAGTCCCGGCTTCAAACAGGTACCATCTATAATAGCATCTATTCAATTATGTCTTGATAATTAGATTGCAAATATTCAAAGTAAACGGACTAGTTGATTCTCCAGGGTTGTATGCTTGGGTTGGTTGTTCTGGTACCTCAGTAATATAGCAGTTAGCGTGACACTATTGCAGCTCAGGGAGTTCTGGACTTCAGAGATCAATTTGTAAGGACTGTCTGTAAGGAGTTTGGATGTTCCCCTCATTTTCTCCCACTGTCTAAAGACATACTTATTAGTAGGTTATTTGGTCATTGTAAATTGCCCCATGGTTAGATTAGGGTTAAATAGGTGGGTTGCTGGGCAGTTCGGCTCATAAGGCCAAAGGGCCTATTCCGTGCTGTATCTCTAAATAAATTTAAAAAATGAATATAGACTGGATGAGTGGACATAGTTTTGGCTGCTTTGTCACTGAATAGGTATATGCTGGCCAAAGTGTGCTTGGTCTTCACATTTATGATAGGATATTATTCAGTCCCATTCACATACATATCACTAATGCTTGAAGACCTTGCATCCAATGACACGATGCGTAAAACCTCCACAAACTCTAGGGACTGACACCATTTTCCATTCAGGGCCACAGGAGTGTTGTCCATGCCTGGTCAATGGGTAGGGCATTGAGGAGGCAAGGTTCCCTGGGCTTCAGAGCAGTGACTGACATTAACCATGGTTAATGAACCAATACACAAGGGCTCAAGTAAATAGGAGCTGGTGTAGACTACCAGGCCTCCCCCCATCCCCTCATCCTTGCTCGGCTGGTCAGTGTGAGCAAGCCTGAACTGCTCCTTTGTGCCAGATCCCCTTGATCCTCAATTGCCTGATCCTTCTGCAAGTGATCTACCCTCACTTTAAATAATTTGGTTCCGCCTCCACAACACTGTGGGGTGGAGAATTCTGTAAATTCCAGAGAGATTCCTCTGTGAATGATCAGTGCCTCACATTGTAACACAGTCCCATTTTTGATGCCTGTGATTTTCACTTCGCCTATAAGGTGACCAAGCCTCTGCATAATCTCTTGTACTTATTCAAGTACTTGCCTAGCTGCTTTACAAATTGGAAGTGGGACTAACTCAGGTAGACTCTTAGGTGGCATGAATTTTGGGCCGGAGGGCCAGTATCCAGGGTGTATTACTCCATATTGTGAGCACATCTGCCTCTCTCATCTCATCAGGCAGCACAATCCAAATTGAAACCACCCGCTGTGTGAAAATGTTGTCCGATCCTCTGTGGCCCTCTCTTTCATCTTGCACCTGTGTTCTCTTGTTGTGGATGAAGTGTAGTCAATCATTGCCCAGTGCATGTTTGGCACAGTTGTTATAGTACAGGATCACAAACATGCAATGACGTCCTTAACTGAAGCCATTTTCTCAAAATTCCGAGCACAGCCATGCTTCTTGCCACAGAAGGCAATGATATGATCAGGCCCAGCCCACCAAAGTACCATATCTTTCAACACCTTAGCAACACACACAAAGTGCTTGAGGAACTCACCTACGCAGGGAAATAAATAATCTAATGTTTCAGGCTGAGACCCTTTATTCAATTTCAATTCAATTTAATTCATCTTTATATGTCATTCAACTATACATGAATTCTCATTAATACAGCCAAACGAGACAAATTTGCTCCCGGGCCAAAACACAGTACCTACAGCCACATTCAGCATAAAGCACCCACAGCACATACAAGATAGCAAGCACAGCCATGCAATAAAAGAGTCCAAACTCGAGCTATCAATCTACAGTCGACCACAATAGAACTTGTCTTCTGCTGAGCGAACATTGGGGGCAGCACTGACTCTCACCTGGATGTCACACCACACTGCCCCCGGTGGCGTGCACTGGCTCCAACGCCTCTGCCTTGGCGGCTGTAAACAGGCTACTCCGCGGCTTGAGGCCTAGTTCTTGCATGTACAAGATAACAAGCAAGTATAAAATATCAGTAAAATAGAGCCATGCAAAAAATATTATATATATGTTAATGTATATAGTCATATAGTGCAGTCCCTTCAGTCCATTGAACGCCATCTTGCGTTGAACAAACTTCAGAGAGAATAGAGCTAATCTTGCAACACCTCATATTCTGTATGAGTAGCATGGTGGCATGAACATCAATTTATCCAACTTCTGGTAATTTCTCCTCCTCCTCCTCCCCCCTCTCTCTCTTCCATTCCCCATTCTGGCTTCCCTCTTGGCTCTTCTCACCTGCTCATCACTTCCCGCTGGTGCCCCACCTTCCCTTTCCTTCCATGGTCCACTGTCCTCTCTGATCCGGTTCCTCCTCCTTCAGCTCTTTACCTCTTCCCCCTATTGTTAAAGTTTTGTAACTTCAGAACATTAAACTAATTCAAAGGACGATATGGGAGTCTGAAATATGGGTCTAACTTTGTGTTTAAGTGAGACATACATGTATCATGTGGTAGTGTAATGATTTATGTAATTCACATGTAACTCATAATTATTTAAACAAACAAGAATGCTTAATCAAACGATATATATACAAGATTACTCAAATATTACTAAAATATTAAATGCACAACACATATCACCTCCGGAGCTTCTTACTTTAACCCCCACCCACCTTCCCCCTTACTCGTCAGCTGCCAGCTTGTGCTCCTTCCACTCCTTCCGCCTTCTTATTGTGGCTGCTGCCCCCTTTCCTTTCCAGTCCCAAGGAAGGGACTTGGTCCGAAACATCATCTGTTTATTCCCCTCTGAAGATGCTCCCTGACTTGCTGAATTCCTCCAGCATTTTAAGTTGGTTGCTCAAGTGCTTGAAATGTCAAGGCATAAAAGGCTATGGATTAATGCAGATAATGGGAATTAGTCTGCTCTGCCTTTCAATCATGGCTGATTTAACTTCCCTCTCAACCCCATTCTCTCTTTTACCTTTACTATTCAACATTCAGTATGGACATGGAGGGCCAAAGGGCCTCTTTCTATGCTGTAACTCTTACAACTACTGCATTTGCCTCGTGCAGAATTCAACATTGTTTTGGGCACAGTTAGTAAACGCTGTTTCAATCTAATTTCAAGAGACTGGCGCACAATAAGAAAAGGCAGGGGCCATGTGAATGGACAGGTAGGCCTAGCTCACCACTGGCTTTGCAAGAGTACAGAGGCAGCAATTGTTAAACAAACTCGGCAGAGCAGGACGCAGAGTCTGATTTGACAGTCAGCTACCTGGGACGTGTGAAACGGATTTGGTGATTATCTTGGAATGAATCCAGACTGTTTGTAATAATTGGAGTCCTGAGCGACAAGCATGTCTCTTGACTGGCACATGTCCAGCTCATTTAGTCGGTTGTTACTGAGACTATTAAAGGCAGCTGAATGTCCAGCAGTGATTCGCCCTTTGTTATAATGTGTGTGGAAATGACAGGAGAACCTACACAAGGCCAGCAGACGTTGCACAAACTAATCCAGATGGTCGGATTTGGAGAGCGTTCTGTTTATGCTCTACACAAAGCTCCCTCTCACTCTGCCACGTCTAACAATCGGTGCACTCATTTCCATTATGAGGACTGCCTGTTTTACAACCCAAACCACTATGCAGAGCCACTCATGCCCGCCGTCATTTTGGCTCGGTCTTCTTCTCTTTTCTTGCCTTTGTTGGTTTGCTGGGCAGGTCCCACAGCCTTACCATAAGCAACACTTTGCGCAGACCCTAACTTCCATGGCAGGTCATCCATTCTCACCTTATCAGAGATATTCCCTTTATTCTACACCTTACCCTCCCTCACCTTCTCTGATTCCTAAAATTGATCTTTGATTTCTATCTGTTCCTGTTCTAGTAAAGGGAAACATTAACTGTTTCTCTTAACAACACACACAAGATGCTGCTGGAACACAGCAGGCCAGGCAGCATCTATAGGGAGAAGCACTGTTGACATTTCAGGCCGAGACCCTTCGTCAGGACCAACTGAAAGGAAAGATAGTAAGAGATTTGGAAGTAGGAGGGGGAGGGGGAAATGCGAAATGATAGGAGAAGACTGGAGGGGGTGGGATGAAGCTAAGAGTTGGAAAGGTGATTGGCAAAAGTGATACAGAGCTGGAGAAGGGAAAGGATCATGGGACGGGAGGCCTAGGGAGAAAGACAGGGGGAGGGGAGCAACAGAGGGAGATGGAGAACAGGCAGAGTGATGGGCAGAGAGAGAAACAAAAAAAAACAACTGAATATGTCAGGGATGGGGAAAGAAGGGGAGGAGGGGCATTAACGGAAGTTAGAGAAGTCAATGTTCAACTGTTTCTCTTTCCACAATTGCTGATTCACCTGCCAAGTATTTTTTCCCACAGCATTTTAGACCATTAGATATGAGACCATAAAGCATTGGAGAAGAATTAGGCTATTCAGCCCAGTAATTCTCTCCCTCTATTCGATCATGGATGATTTATTTTCCCTCTCAACCCCATTCTCCTGCCTTCTTTCTATTATCCTTACCAGTGAAGAACTTATTAAGCTCCACTCATCGGCATCATGTGTCAATTCAAATCGGTGAGGGTTGTATTGGCAGCCACAAATGATGCCACACTTCCGACGCCAACATAGCATGCCCACAGTTTATTAACCCTAACCTGTAAGTCTTTGGAATGTGGGGGAAACCAGATCTGGTCACGGGGAGAACGTCCAAACTCCTTAGAGGCAGTGGTGGGAATTGAACCCTGATCGGTGACTGCTGCTGCTGTAAAGTGATTTGCTGACTGCTATGCTGCTGTGCCACCCATATTCTGTATTTACGTCCCGCAAGGCAGCTGGTGCCTCTTCCCTTAATGGTGAGCCACAGAGGTTACCTGCCAAAGCAGGGAGAGTGGAGGCTTCAAAGTTCAAAGTCAATTTATTATCAAAGTACATATATGCCACCATGTACCACCCCGAGATTCATTTCCTTGTGGGCATTCACAACAGAGCAAAGAAATACAATAGAATCAATGAAAAACTGCACACAAGCAACAACTGACAAATAATCAGTGTACAAAAGAAAGCAATCTGTGCAAAATAAGTAAATAATACTGAAAACATGAATTGTAGAGTCCTTGAAAGTGATTCCATAGGATGTGGGATCAGCTCAGCGTTGAGGTGAGTGAAGTTACCCACGCTGGTTCAGGGGCCTGATTGTTGAAGGGTAATAACTGTTGTTGAAGAGGTGAGGCTTGGGGTGAATCTACCTTGAATACATTGAAAGACAGGGCAGGCTTGAGGGGCTGAGTGGCCTATTCCTGATCCTCTTTTCCTAACGTCGGACACAACCTCGCAAACCTATCTGTGTTTTTAGTGCTTGCCTAAAGTTCTGAGTGATAGCCAGGCAGTCCAGTGGTCTATTTGCAGATTCTCCTAAGTTGACCTCTAAAGCAGAGTATCGCGGTCATCAGTCACTGGCAGAGACATAATGAATAATATAAACACAATACACTCTGCTCCAACAGTCTTCTATCAAATTATTTGGAAATTAAAATGGCTTGGCCTCTCAAGTTCAATTTTATTCAAGTTCAGTTTTGCTTCTAAGTCAAGAGCACCAATGGAGAGGAATAAACAGTTGACATTTTGGGCCAAAATATTGATTATTTACTCCTCGCCGTAGATGCTGCCTGACCTGTTGAGTTCCTTGAGCATTTTGTGTGTTTTACTCAGGTTATTGCTGTTATGAGTATAAATGCCATGAAAATTACCCTTTTGCAACGGCAACACAATACATAAAAAAATGGCTGCCCTCAGGGTGGAGGAGCAACACTTTGTTCCATCTGGGTAGCTTCCAACCTGCTGGCAAGAACGCTGATTTCTTCTTTTGGCAAAAAAGTTCCCCCCACCCTCCTCTATTCCACACTCTGACCTTTTACTTCTTCTCACCAAAGGGTCAAGGGCCTCTGGGTCCCCTCCGTTTTCCTTTTCTCCCACTCTTCTCTCCTGTCAGATTCCTTCTTCTCCAGCCCTTGACCCTTTCCCACCTACCTGGCATCACCTTTCAGCTCACCTCCTTCCCCTCTCCCCATCTTTTTATTCTGGTAACTTCCTTCTTCCCTCTCAGACCTGAGGAAGACTCTTGGCCTGAAATGTCGACTATCTGTTCATTTCCATAGATGCTTCCTGACCTGTTGAGTTCATCCAGCATTTTGTCTGTGATGCTTTGGATTTCCAGCATCTGTAGACTTCCTTGTGTTTATTATAGAAACTTAAATTATACATAATTTACACATGGGTAAAGAGCCCCACTGCCTTATGGGCAGCGTCGGGAGTAAAACCAGACAGCAAGTCTGGAGCGGCGCCCCTAAGGCAGCTGGATGTCATTGAACATCTTCCCGGCAGCTCCTGCAGCCAAGCTGGTGCCAAACGTATTGCTTCATAAACTTTCCTTTGGACTACACTGGCGAGCCCGAGAGGGGGATCCTGATGACTGGGCGTTTCAGGATTTCCGTACCTTCTCACCAGATTTGTGGTAACCATCATCATCACCCTTTGTCCTTAGACAGATGATGCCAATTGCCACACATGTGCAAAATAAAACCCAAAACAAACTTAACAATATTAGTGCATGTTGATGAAGAGAAAAAGAGATAGTGTCTGAGATAGTGTTAGGGCTTCTCCGGTCCGTTCCAGATCACAATGGCAATGGGGACAAAGCTGTTATTGAAACTTCAAGTGGGGCTCTTAAAGCTCCTGCAGCTTCAGTCTATTGGCAGCATTGAAAAGAGAGCTTGGCCAAGGTGTCTTGATGAACAATGAGCTCCTTTCTGTTTTTTTTTTAAGGCATTCTCCTGCACATGGGCCAGGGAACATTCCGAGCGGGCTCAGAAGATCGCAAAGGCCAGGCGAGAGTTCTTCTATGGAACATCGGAGCCACAAGCCCCGGAAGATAAAGGTAAATGCTAAAACCAGCTTGAACATGTTGGAAAAATGCCACCAGATCGTGTCAGATTCGTTTATTGTCATACACACCAAGGTGCAATGAAATTGATTGCTCGCACGAAGCCCAGAATTCCGCAGTTCATATTTTCAGTATTATTTATTTATTTATTTATTGTTTTTGTACACATTGTCTTCTTTTGTATACTGATTGCTTGCCAGTTGTTGCTTGTGTGTAGTTTTTCATTGATTCTATTGTATTTCACTGATCTATTGTTATCAACACATGGTAATAATAAAAGTACTTACTCAGTGGCCACTCTATTAGGCACCCCTGTACACCGGCTCATTAATCAGCCAATCACGCGGCAGTAACTCAATGCATAAAAGCATGCAGACATGGTCAAGAGGTTCAGTTGTCATTCAGACCAAACATCAGGATGGGGAAGAGATGTGATCTAAGTGACTTTGGAATGATAGTTGGCACTGGGTATGGTATGGTTTGAGTAACCCAAAAACTGCTGATCTCCTGGGATTTTCACACACAACAGTCTCTAAAATTTACAAAGAATGGTGTGAGAAACAAAAAAGAAACATGTAATGAGTGGCGGTTCTGAAAGTGAAAATGCCTTTTTAATGAGAGAGGGGTCAGAGGAGAACAGCCTGACCAGTTTTAGCTGACAGGAAGGCGAAAGTAACTTAAATAACTACATGTTACAACAGTGGAGTGAAGAAGACTGTCTCTGAATGTACAACACATCGAACCTTGAAGTGATTATGTTACAACAGCAGAAGACCATGAATATACAGTTAGTGGCCACTTTGCTAGGTCCAGGAGGTACCTATTAAAGTGGCAACGGAGTGTATCATGATAACGATATAATAACAGTAAATATAGAAACAAGTGTAAAATCAACAGAATGGTGCAAGGGATATTAGCGCAAACTGAGCTGGTGCAGACAGAAATGTTAAAGTGTGACAGGAGATTGCAGAATGACAGAAAATGAACTGGTAGTTCATTCCAAATATGCACCACTCTTAAATGAAGAAGCTACCCCTGATATATTTTTTAAATCTCCCACCTCTGGTTTTAAACCAATGCTCCTTTGTTTTCAGCAAGCCTCTCTGGGGGGAAAATGATGAGCTGCTTTCACCTTGCCTATGGCCCTCTGTCAGGTCACTCCTCAGTCTCCTGCGTTGCAGCGAGCGGGTGGGAAAGGGGCTCGTTTTACCGTTGTCCTGTTGTTGCCGCTGGTGCTGCTTATGTTGTTTGCTGAACACGCTCGGCATGTGAGGTTGGCATCAGAATGTGTGGCGACACTTGCGTGCTGCCCCCAGCACATCCTTGGGCATTGTTGGCTGTTAACAAAAGCATTTCACTGTATATTTTGACGTGCTTGAGATAAATAAATCTAAATCGGATCCTGGACCTGGACCTGAATGGAAGTGGGAGAATTAAGGGTTTCAAAATATGGCAACGCCATCAGGAAGGGGATATGAAAAGAGTGGTTAGTTCAGAATTCTGACACCAGTCATAGACATCCTTTATTACAGCTCTTTTATTTATCTAAGTGCTGACACAGGTAAACAGCAGATAAATTCAACCAAAGTTTCGTCTGTGAAGTGACACTTAAATTGCCTCACTTTCTACTCTTAGGAACTTGTGCTTTTTAATCACAACGTGTTCAAGCAGAGTTGGTCAATGTACTTTCAGTTCAGTTGCACTGAATTGAGTTTAGTTTTGAGCCTCATTACCTCTTGGGCAGGGTCTGAGAATTCACTGCCTAACACTCTGTTTGTCACTTTTTGCAGGAGAACCTGGAATCCAGCAACCATTGGCAAATCTGCACATCACTGAAAATAATGAGGCAGCAGAGGAGAAGCAGAAGGAGCCATTCGCTGCTGGACCCTCTGAGGCTTGGAAGCCTGTCTGCCAGGGCTTGGGAGAGTTGCACGGAGGTCTGAAGGGCCCACCTTTGCCAAATGGGAATTGCGCGGCAGGGGGCGTATCCAGGGAGACCAGGTACTCGGAGACAGACCTGGATGCCGTGCCGGTAAGGTGCTACCAGGAAACCAACCTGGATGAAGTCATGGCCGAGTATGAGATGGTCGGTCCCGCCGGATGTCAGAGTCTGCACCTGCCAGGCTCTGTGGTTGGATGTGATGCTCAGAGAGACCACGCTGCCTCTCCGGTGGAGACCGCGATAGATGACAGTCCTGGGGGTGGGGAGGAGAGCAGAGGAGAGCAGCCCAAAGACCCTGAGGATGAAGTGTTCTACGAGTCCTGTTCTGCTGTTGCTGACAGGTAAGTGTGCCCTCAAGGGGCAAGTGTCACAGGTGATGCCCACTATAAAGGTCACCCACACTGAGATACTTTGTTAACATGAGAAACGTAACTTTCTCTTCAATCTGGATGCTCAGCTGAGGAACTTGCTTGGTCTCAATGGGACATAGCTGGAATCTTTGTGTCCTTTCTGACACAGTGAATGAATTATGTGCTTACTGTGCTTGGAATAGCTGAACCTTGATTCACTGGGTACTTACAATGGTAGTCTTTTGACTGCTTTGATTATTTCAGACAAAGGGCAGCTAAGTGTCCTCCAACTGAAACGTTGACTCTCTCGCCTTCTACAGTTATGAGGGGTATCGATAGGGTTAATGCAGCAGGCTTTTTGCTCAGAGGTTTGGTGAGACTAGAACCAGAAGTCATGTGATAAGGGTCAAAGGTGAAATATTTAAAGGGAACCTGAGGGGGAACTTCTTCACTCAGAGGGTGGTGTGAGTGCAGAAAAAGCTGCCAAGCGGGAAGAGGTGGATATAGGTTCAATTTCACCATTTAAGAGAACTTTGGATAAGTACACGGATGGGAGGGGTATGATGGACTGTGGTCCACATAAGGGTCCATGGAACTAGGTAGAATTATAATTCAGCACAGACTAGATGGGCCAAAGGTCCTGCTTCTGTGCTGTAGTGTTCTAAGACTCGATGATCCTCTGTGTTTTTCCAGCAATTTCAGTTTTTGTGTGAGCCATTGAAGACCAATAAGACAGGGCTCATGTCTGAAATTTATGTCATGCAATGAAAGACCAAGGTCAGACAAGGTAATAGCTCCCTGCTATTAATGAGTTGTCCATTAACTCTTTGGAACCTGCCCAAGATATTATGCAAAAGCCAAGTTATTATGTTATTAGAGCATACCTTGACAGGTGGCTGTTTGAGATAGCATGTTGATGGAGAGTAAGAGATAGGTTGTGTTACATAGAACTTGCAATAGCATTGGTTATCTGATTATGCTGGATGACTGACTAACAATGCATCAAAACCAAATATTGCAACATGTAATAATAATGTGGACATGTGGAAGCCTTTTAGGACCAAGATGAGGAAAAACTTCTTCACACAGAGAGTGGTGAATCTGTGGAATTCTCTGCCACAGGAAACAGTTGTGGCCGGTTCATTGGCTATATTTAAGAAGAAGTTAAATATGGCCCTTGTGGCTAAAGAGATCGGGCGTATGGAGAGAAAGCAGATACATGCTTCTGAGTTGGATGATCAGCCATGATCATACTGAATGGTGGTGCAGGTTTGAAGGGCCGAATGGCCTACTCCTGCACCTATTTTCTATGTTTCTATGTAATCTTAACCCAGTGTTCATCTGTGCTCCATCACTAACCGGTGAGATGGTCAAATGGTGAATATATCTCAGTAGGAACTTGGTGCCTAATTAGTGGGGATAGTCAAAGTGTGTTGCAGGATATAAAGACCAAAAACAAAGAGGCTGGGTCAATATTGAACTCTGCAACTTCAGGTTTCTCATTCTTTCTTTCAATCTATATTAAATCTGGCATTTCTCCAGACTTCCTGCCATGATTTTAGCTCAGTTCTTCTCTCTCCATTGATATAACATGTCTTGCTCTCCTGTCCCACCACCCTGCCATTGGCAATAACACAGACAAGAAGCATCATCTGCCTTTAACTGCCCCATTTACTCATTTGATCTCACCCTATCAGAGATATTTCCTTTGTCTTAACCACCACTTCCAGCCACTTCCCCTATAACTCCAAAACAACTTGTTATCTGTTCTGTATTCCAGTTCTGATGAAAGGTCTCCGATCTGAAAGGTTAACACTGCTTGTTCTTCCACAGATGCTGCCTGATCCGTCGAGTATTTCCAGCATTTTCTGTTTTTATTTCTGATTTTACGCATCTGCAGCTTTTTAAAAATGTACATTTAGTGGTGGAGTTAATGTCATCTGCTGACTGAAGGAATGAGAGGCCAATGGGGGATGGTGATGGAGGTCAAAGGGTTAAACAATGATGGAATAGATTTCTTCCACACATCTTACAATAACCCATTAGTGAGGCCTCTTTGCAATCACTGAACCATATCTATTGCAAACTGTGGATAAGTTCCACTGTATCATTTCTAGTCAGTTTGCCAAGCAGCTGACTGGCGAGATATGGTCTAATTTTATAAAGTATTTAAAACCTGGAAACAGACCATCATGTCTGTGCTGTTATTTATTCTCTACAGAAGGTTAATTGCACACAAGGGATATCCTTTAATAATTTCCCTGATCTCTCTACATTGTTCACTCCACTTAGTTGGTGATCATTATTTTGGTTCCCTCACCTTATCCACATTCATCTCTGTACTTGCCCTTAATTTAATTCCCATCAGGACTTACTCACTGTCTGTAAGGAGTTTAAATGTTCTCCACGTGACCTGATGGGTTTCCTCTGAGTCCCCCTGTCTCTTCTCACGTTCCAAAGATGTACGGGTTAGCAGGTTAATCGGTCACGTGGATGAAAGCATCGTTGGCCATGCCAGCATTTATTGCCCATCCCTTATTTCCCCAGAGTAAGTAACAGAGATCCATTTTTGTAAACTGGAGATGGTATTCCCACTGCTGCTGTTGGGGAGGGACTTTCAGGAGTTCAACCAAGTGATGATAAAGGAACTGTTTCTCCTCTGGGATTATCTGATGTCACTGGAAATGACCATAAGCTTCTGATGAGTTTTCCTGGAGGGGACTAGATGATTTCCTCGTCTACAGCTGTAACATGTTCTCTCTGACATCATGGCTGCTCATGAATGTCACAAGTTTTAGCCATCCCATCTAGTGGGATCAATGTTTTGGGTGAAAGCTCAGCATTTGCCGTCTCTTTGTTTTTTATTCTTCCCCTCTGCCCACCTAGGAGGTTAGAATCTATTTCTCACATATTTAGCACATTCTTCATCGGGTGCAGAGGAGGTATCCCAGGGTGCAGCCAGGATTAGGCAGCACACTTTATGAGGAAAGGTTGAGTTAGCTCCGGCTTCGCTCTTTGGAGCAACGGAGATGTACAAGATGATAAGAAGCATAGAGAGAGTGGACTGGTTGGTGAATGGCGGAAAATATGGGGAGGATGTCAGATGGAAGTTAGAGAGTGGTGAGTGCGTGGAACATTTTGCCAAGGGTGATGGTAAGTAAAGGCAGATGCACAAGGAGCATTTAAGAGATGCTTAGATCAGCACATGGCTGAATGAAAAACGGAGGGCTACGTGAGAGAGAAGTGTTAGAATGATCTTGGTGAAGGTTAAAAGATTGACACAGAGCTATGCTGAGAGGTTGGGAGGTCATCTTTTACTACATAAAAGGTCGACTCATGAGTCTGACTACAGCAGGATAACTGTGCTTTCAGGCTTTGATTCTTCTGCCCGAGGGGAGAGTGAAGAAGAGAAAATGACCAGGATTGGGGGGGAGGAGTGATCTCGGCTGCTTTCTGAAGGCAGTGAGAAGTGTAGATGGAGTCAGCTGAGGTGAGGCTGGTTTGTGTGATGGTCTGGGCTGTGTCCACAACTTTGGGTTTGGGTCTTAGCCGAGACAATTTACCACAAAAATCGACACAGTTTGGAGCAGTACAGAGCAACTGCAATACTGGCAGGGGCAGCAACAATGGGAGGAAATTACAAACTGTTTGTAAATCGAGGTCAGGTCCTCCCATCGGCTATCGTGGGGCTACTTGGAAGAGCAATTAACTTTAATCCTATGAGTAACTGTATTCAGAGTCTTCTCTGAGGGTTCTGTCTGCATCACAGCAGAGTGCCACACTATTAACTATTTCATGAGCTGGAGGTACTTTGGCATGTGATATAAAGACGTAATAGATGCTTTTGAAATGCAAGTCTCGGTTGGTTCCCTCACAGATAAAAGCTCATCAATTCCTGCTTTCCCAAGACCATCAGAAAGCAGATAGACCCCTCATTGATGTTAGAGATTCTGACTCGGCGCTCCCTCTGCTGTTTGCCATTAGCATTACAACCTGCTTAGCGTAGCAGAGAATGGTGGGAAGATTTAGTAGGTGAAGCGACATTTGAAGAATGAGAAACAAAGTTAACATTTCAGGTGGACGACCCTTCAGCAGATCCATCTAAATGCATCTGCATTTCTTTTTTATTTTCCAGCATTGAACTGGGGTGCCTGTAGTGATATTGTTCAGATGTTCATAAGAATGTGGGAATTGTTGTCAAAGCCTGTATCTCTAAGTTCTCTTGAGAAGGTGTCTTCTTGAACTACTCTTGTCCTTTATGTCATAATGCTCCCACAGTGGGAGGGAGTTCCAGGATTTAGACCCTGTGACAATGCAGGATCTGTGATGCAGGACTCTGCAAGAAATCTCCTCACAGCTGAGTAATGGTCATTCAGTCTATTAAATCTATGACAAAAGACAGAGCATTCCATTCAATCCTGTTCTCTAAATAACTTCCTTGTAACCTCTTCTTCTTCTTCTTCTTCTTCATGTGCTATTAACTCCCCCAGGTTCTCCCATCATTTAACACTAGGGTTAAATTACAACGTTGGAGGCTTAAATCACAAAGATCAGTGTTCCCATTGGCTTCTTGCCCTTGACCTTCTTGGTAGTACAGCTGGTAGGTTTGGGAGATGCTGCCAAGGATTTACAAAGATGGCATCACTGTTATCAATCAGGGTCACGGGCAAGGGATAGTCTCTTAATGAGTGAAAGTAACTGATACCGCCGATCTATGAAAATTCTCCAACATTGCTTCAGTTTTCCTTGAGCTTATTGGCACTTGCCAAGATGAGAAACAGCATTTGACTTAGGAAAATGGTATTTAAGGTTCAAAGTAAAATTTATTATCGAAGTATGTACAAGTACAGGTAAGTTACCATATACTACATTGAGATTCATTTTCTTGTAGACATTTATTGGAAAATAGAGAAAAACTATACATAATCAAAGACTAACAAATAACCAATGTGCAAAAGAAGACAAATTATGCAAATCAAATTAACTCTGAGAATATGAGTTGAAAAGAGTGACTTATTTACAGAAAGTGAGTCTATAGGTCAAAGAATCAGTCAAGAGTAGAAGCAGCAATGATCTTTCCTCCAAGCTGGGAAAAGGTAGAGACCAAATACCTTTAAATTGAAGAAAATGGGGGGGGGGGTGGGGAGGGACAGAGGGAACAATAGGACTGGCAGTGAAAGCCCAACACCAAGAGAGCTCATGAGGTCACATTTGTAATACAGCGTATAGTTCTGGTCACCCCACTATTAATCTGGAGAGGGTGCAAAAATATTTATGAGGATGTTATCAAGACTGGAGGGCTTGTGTTATAAGGAAAGATTGGATAGTCTAGGACTTCTTCCCTGGAGCATAGAAGGCTGGGAGGTGATCTCAGAGAGGCTTAGAAAGTGAAGTATTGATAAGGTGAACAGCCACATTCTTTCCCCCAGGGTAGGAGCATCCTAAACCAGATAGTATAGGTTTAAAGTGAAAGGGGGAAGATTTAAAAGGGACTTGAGGGAAGATGCTGAGTTCAAGAGAAAAACTGTTGGAGGCAGTGGTAGAGGCAGGTGCACTTGTGGCATTTAAAAGACAGTTACATGGGCTTTAGAAAGTATTTAGAGGGATATCATTCAAAGTTGAAAGTAAATTTTATTATCAATGTACATAAATATCACCATATACAACCCTGAGATTAATTTTCTTGTGGGCATACTCAATAAATCTATAGAATAGTAACTATATCAGAATCAATGAAAGGCCACCCAAATAAAGCATTCAACCAGAGTGCAGAAGACAACAAACTGTGCAAATGGAAAAGGAAGAAACAATAATATAAATAAATAAACAATAAATATCAAGAACATGAGTTGAAGAGTGAGCCCATTGGTTGTGGAAACTGTTCCATGGTGGGGCAAATGAAGTTGAGTGAAGTTATCTCATCTGGTTCAAGAGCCTGATGGTTGAGCCAAATGCAGGCAAATGGGACTAGTTCGGTTAGGCAAATTGGTTGGCATGGAAGGGTCTGTTTGTATGCTGTTTAGCTTTGTGATTCCAGGAGAGACTAAATGATCCAAGTGCTGATTGAGAGATGGCAGTAAAGTCTGACTAACTCCATCTGATCTGTCTTGGAAAGGTGTACCTAGGGACAATGAATGAGACCCAAGGAGAGAGGGGAAAAATACTGTGAGGTATAGAACACAGCAGATGCAGGAATTCTGAAATAAAGAGAAAGCTGGAAATACCAGGTCAGACAGCATCTACAGAGAGAGGAAAACTGAGTTAGTAATCCAGGATGATGAACTTTCGTCAGGACTGTCTGTAGGAGGCTGACGGTGGAGATGTCCAGGAGGGAGTGGCAGGATGCCAAAAGCTCAAAACTATAATTAGTTAATGCTGGAAACACTCAGCAGGTCAGGCAGCATCTGTGGGGAGAGAATCAGAGTTAATGTTTCAGATTTAAAACTATTTGTCTTAACTGAGAAAGAAGAAACTAAAAACTGTTCTTTAAGTTACACCTATGAAACAAGGATAGGAAAACAAATATCTTTGATTGGGAGACACCATGTTAAATGGGTTAGTGGGCAGTTTGAGGGAATCAGGCTTCTTTTTCTGTGTGTTATATTACTAATGGAAGGGCTATGAGCTGCATGTCAGGCTGAAGTAAAGGAGAGATGAATTACAGCAGAATTGGCTGGTTTTATGATAGGTAGAGGAAGCAAAATACCTCTGGTTGAAAAAAATCAATATTGACACCAGAAAGCTGTATCAATCCCAAACTATGTGTCCAGTATTTTCTGCATTTATTTCAGGTCTCCAGCAGTTTTTTTTTATTGGCTGGAACCTCTGTGTCACTTCTTTTTGTTTCCCTGTTCAGTCTGTTGGCTGGGAGTCTTCACTCCTGACCATGGAACAGGTCCCTCTACTGGCCGCAGAGTCCGTAAGCAGGCACGGACCGGAGGGGAGTGTCCGTGTGAATGTAGCGAGCTGTGATCGTGAACACACGGTCTGAAGGGGCAGCAGACTGAAACCTGCAGGTGTTTGCAATAAAAATCCAACGCAAGACTGACCTGGCTGTGGCGTGGTGGCATAGCGGTTAGCACAATTGTTTTACGGTGCCAGCAACCACTAATCAGCGTTCAATTCACGCTGCTGTCTGTAAGGAGTTTGTACATTCCCTCCATGGCAACGTGGGTTTCCTCTGGGTACCCTGGTATCCTTCCACATTCCCAAGCCATATGGTTAATAAGTTATGAATATTTATGTTTGCACTGGAAGCACAGCACAATCCTTGTTGATTTCATTTAATGCAAACCATGCATTTCACTGTATGTTTTGATGTACATGTGACAAATAAAGCTAACCTTTTATCTTTTTTATAATTCAAAGCCTCCTGTACATGAAGGCATTGTCTTTACCCCATCCCCAATTCAGAAACTTTGGGGACAGCCCACAAGTGGCACCATAGAATGCCCATAACTTACTAACCATAACCCATATGTCTCTCTGGAATGTGGCAGGGAACCGGAGCACCGGATGAAATGAACACCGTCACAGTGAAAATGTACAATCTCCTTACAAACAGTGGTGACAGAATTATAAAGAGTTATGGCAATGTTTCCCAACCTTTTTTCAGCACCTTCATACTTGCCAATGCCTGTCTTAGGCACAATATAATTTTCAGCAGCCCCGTAGCGTTAAAAAAAAAGTCTTCTATATACTAATATGAAAAAAATTATTCAGCTTTAAATTTTTATTTGGCTTTAAACGTAGCTTACAGCTTACACCCATGCACTGTACAGTAGCTTCGATATCAATGTAATCCTTGAACTTGATGGTTTTTAGCAAGAGTTGAAATATTCGTTTCAAGATGTGACGGCAAATGCCTAAAGTCCCCACGTGCAACAATGTCCATGTGGTATCTGTTATTTGTGAGTATGTGGTTCACTGCACTGAAGCCTCTTTCAACAAGGTAGGAGGATGGAAATGCAATGAGGAACAGTTTGGCTCTTCTCCAAATACCAGGAGACTTCATATGACAGTATAACCACGTATCACAAAAGCTGACATCTTTGAAAAGCATCTTTTGCTTCTTCATCATTCTGAATTTCAATAATTTCTTCTTGCAAGCTCTCTTCCCATTCTTCAACCTTGCAAAGAAATGTGTTAATGACCCTGTCTGAAATTTCCAGATTGTTCAAATCCTTGAATCAATTCTGAAAATCCTTCTACGGTGACTGCAGGTATAAGCAGTACTCTTGCAAGTCAGTGTCTGTGAAAGAAAGCTCCATGCTGTCCATGTAGGGCAACTGTGAGAACATTCTTCCCCCAATGTTTTGTTTATTTATTTCCAATTTTCAAATAAAAGTGGACACTGAACATTTTGCCTGGTTTAAATTGAAAATCTCACCCTGCAGTTTCATATTTAGAATGTTAATTTTTGTCATATAGATCACCCATGTATGTCACATCTCCACAAAGAAGCTCAATCTTGTTTCCCAAGCTCTTGTCCACTTAAGCAAATATTCAACCCGAGTGTCAAAAAGATCAAAGAAATGTTTTAAGCAGCAGCCTTTTGACCGCCAATGCACTTCAGTGTGAAGAAGCAAGCATTCAAACTCTTCATCATTATCTTGGCATAACTGGCATATCTTGATATTTAATAGATGAGCTGTAATTTTGTTGATAGCAGATATTACAAGAGTCATGCTTGAAAAAGAATGCTGGCTGAGGTTTTTGGCTGTGAACTGTTGACGATGAATTACACAATGGATTGCAAACAGACTTGGAATTTCTTTTTTCATAAATGCCACTATACCAGCATGGTGACCTGTCATATACAGTGCTCCATCTGTTGCGCATGTTCCTAATCAGAATACTTTTATTCTCAGTATATATTTTGAGTTCGTTGTAGGTCGATTCACCATTGATATTTGATTTTAACTTTTTACAAAAGAGAATCGCTTAATAAACTTTTCCATTTTTGATCAACCATACATATGCCATCAGTAATGTTTCATTGTCTCACACAGTTGACTCATCCAGTTGTATCCCAAATTCTGTTTTTTGTAGCTCTGTGCATAGTTGATACTCAGTGTCTTCACTCATTTCATCAATATGATGAGCTACAGAGATATTACTTAGAGGAATTGATTTTCAAATATTGGTATCCATTTTGGGAACAGTAGTGAGCATTTCTGATACAGCAGACATTATTAATCTTTCACCAATTTTATGAGATTTTCCACATTTTACTATCATTTTGGAAATGTTATAAGAAGCTATGAAATGACTATCAAGCTCATTTTTAGTTTTCTTGGCAAATGACTTGAGTTTGCAGCACTTTTCAAATGCTTCTTTCATCTTCTGGAACTGAGTAATACCATAAGTAGCCTTTTAAGGGTATATTTTACAGAAGTGTTCCTGCAATCTTGATAGTTTCATGGCTTCGTTAGACAGTACAGTATTACAAATAAGACACTAGAGGTGTTGCTGATCTTTCGAGAATGAAATAAAACCATACTCCAGGTATGTAACATTGTGTTGATGCACTTTCTGTAGCAGGATTAGAATTCAAGGCCTCACTGCCTTTAGACTCATAGAGATTGTTCCATACGTATTTATCCATCATTAATTCAGATTCAGATTAATGGGGCTAAATTAAAATTTAATTTTGAAAAACTGGGAATTCCTATTGGATATTGACGATGGCATTGAGTTGACATGGATGGAACGATGGTAGCAGCACGCAAGGAATGGCGAGACGAAGATGAAGATGATCACAACAGTGAAAATTACATTGACAAGGATTCAGATTGGAATCTGAATGTTCGTCAGGACTGAGCAGGTTTTCGGCCAGTTTCTGTTAACGTGATTTACCAATCACATAAGGTCTCCTACCCCCCAAGGATGGTTCTTAGCTGCTCATACGAAGCTTTGAGCTCCTCAAGAGGAATCATTGGATTCAGCAGGTTCACTGATTGGTTTTATTTCACCATTCGATTCTGGACAGCACTGCATTGTCGCTCAACCAGTTTCTCGTAGGTCCGTAGAGAAAGTTAAGAGGGTATACTGTTAACTGACAGTATAACAGTATTACCGACTGTTCAACTACATGAACTTGTTCTGTGCTAAGAGTCAAGGGGAACTGTTGGGCACCCTGGTTGCTGGTTTATGCATCCCCAATAAAATCTGTTTGGTTGGTAAGGTCAGATTGCTGAGTTTCAGATGCATTGTGACAATGAGTGCTCACCTCCTGCAGAGTTATGGTTCTTCCTGTGTTCCAGTGCCTCATCCTTTTTTTTTGTAAGTGCCAGCTCTAGGGTCAGGTTTTGTGCCTCAAGTCAGGGTGCTGCTTACCGCCCCCCAAGAATCTTGAATGCCCCTGAACGGCTTCTATTTCCCCTCATACACCCTTAGGACACATAACCATCTCATTAGCGCGGGGGTGGTACCACCTCGCTGGGAATCACTGAGTTCTGCCGACCACTTGCAGGATAATGGATTTACTGTGCTCCACCTTCTTTGTTGTTGATCATCAGGAGATAATAGTTCAGCAAATCTTCTGGCCCTTGACACAGAGTAAACGTGGGCTGCCTTCACATGGGCTGATCCAAACCCAGATGTGCTGTCAGAATCAACTCCCAAACTGATCCAACATGACTGATATGATCCCCAAAAACTGGCATTTTATTGCCTTTAAATGTTGCCAGTTTTAATGATTAGCCAGTCCAGCCTTGTCACTCATGTTTTCAGCATTAAGTTTTTGCTTTCTCTTTCCTTTAGCGGATTTAGTTTATTTCATCTAACCAAACCTCCTTAGCTGTTCTCCCTAAGTTGGCACTGTTGCCTATTTCCCAGCTGGTCACAAAGAGATAAAGCCTAAAACAGGCTGTTGCATCCACCAGCAACCAACCATTTACGCAAATCATATTTTCTATTCTCCCCACAGTCCCATCAACTCCTCCCAATCTCTGTCACTCGCCCACACTCTAGGTACAATATACCCATGGCCAATGAACATACCAACCCACATGCCTTTGGGATGCTGGTGAAAGCCTACACACTCACAAACACCACAGATATGGCCCCTGTAAGCATTGAACCTGGGTCTCTGGAGTGTAAGGCAGCCGTTCTACCACTGTGTCACTCTGCCTGTCTGTTCCGTGGCTGTCGACTTACTTTCGGGAACTCTGTGGTTCATGTTCTGCGTGCTATTTGTTTACTTTTTTATTGTTTGCATGATTTGTTCTTTTTTTCGTACATTGGATGTTTATCAGTCTTTTTTTGTGTGGGGTTTCATGGATTCTATTATACTTCTTTGTTCTGGAGTTGCCTGCAAGAAGATAAATCTCTCAAAGTTGTATATGGTATACCTACTTTGATAATAAATGTACTTTGAAATTTGAACTTAAGTGTCTCTGTTTCTCTTACCACAGATGCTGCTTGACCAGTTGAGGTTTTCTGATTTTTTTTTCTGTTTTTATTTCAGATTTCCAGAACTTCAGTTACTGGTTGTGTTATTCAGCCTCCCTTAAGTCTAGCCAATCACTGACCTTCCCTTCTGTTACCTCCACCCCTTACCTTTCTTCTGCAATGTAAAGCATGTTTCATTTCTAACTCCTCCCTGTTTCAGATCAAAGGTCAGCAATCTAAAATGTGAACTCCATTTTCCTCCACACAGATGTTACCTGACCTGCTAAAAATTTAGACAATAAGAGAAAGAAGTAGAATTAGGCCATTCAGCCCACTGAGTCTGTTCGGCCATTCTTTCATGGTGGATCTATTACACCCTTGACCCCATTTTCCTGCTTTTTCCCTGTAACCTTTAATGCCGTTATTAATCAAGAACCTATCAACCCCGCTTTAAATATTCCCAATGTCTGTGGCAATAAATTCCACAAATTCACCTCTCTCTGACTACAGGAATTTCTCCTCATCTCAATTCTAAAGATGAGGCTGTGCTCCCTAGTCATCGACTTCCCCCAGAATAGGAAACATTCTCTCCACGTCCACTCTGTCTAGGCCTTTCAGTATTCAATAGGTTACAAATGAGATCCCCCCCCCCCCCACCTTATTCTTCTAAACTTCAGTGCGTAAAAGCCCAGAGCCATCAAACACTCTTCATATATCAACCCTTTTGTTCCTGGGATAATTCTTGTGAACCTCCTCTGGGCTCTCTCCAGCATTTCCAGCACAGTTTACTTTTATTTCCTACCCCTGAGCCCCATTGAGATTGGCTAGGGTAGATGACAACTTTCAAAGGGAAATTGGCCCAATACTTGAAAGGAAAAATAGACCCACAGCAACAGGGAAAGAGCTGAGGTGTGGGGTTAATTAGATTACTCTGTCATTAAAAGCAGCCCAGGCATGATGGGCTGGATGGCCTCTTCTTGTACAGCATGATTCAATCTCTTTGCCTTCTTCAGGTCACCAGACACAGAGGTCAAAAACCTTCTTCCATCTGTTGCTCCGGTCAGCCTTTCCAGAAGCTTCTCTGAAGACGGCACTGACACCTTCAGCAAACAATTTGAATGCATCCTGGAGTCTCACTGTGCCAAAGGCACCTCCTACACCAGCCTTGACTCAGTGGAAATTCTGGCCTGCCCCAGAAGCAGCCAGGGGAATTACTTCACCTTTGACTTTCCAACCCTGACCTCAGAAATCCAGGAACAAATTAAGCAGAACGCCCGTCTGATCGAAGAGAAGTTCTTAACTTGCAGCAACACTAGTTCATCCACAGGCTCCAGAGGGGACTTGAACCAGCCAGAAAGCCCCAAGTCACAGGGGTCAAGAGCAGACAGGAATCCAAGCGCCAATCCAATGGTGGGCTACAGCAAGTCCGAGAACCTTCTCAGCAAGTGCCAGCTCTACACAGGCAACAATTTACTCAAGGGGGTTCTTGAAATAGGCGCCGATGAACCAAACTCAGATTATTCATCCAGGTGGGTGGCAATCCATTTTGAACTAGGCCCGAAAATAGTTTCAGAATTTGAACTGTGGAGAGTGTAGATATGCTGGTGGAGAACCATGAGATGATGAAATCTGAACCAACAAACATTCTGCAGGAGGAACTCAGTTGAAATTGGAGTTGAAATTGCATTATTATTGTCTCATGTACTGAGGTTCAGTAAAAAGTTGGTCTTGCATACTTTTCATACAGATTACACCGTGCCATGAGGTAGTGCAAGGTAGACTAGTATTAGAATTCAGGTTAAATTTTACAGCTATAGAGGCAGTGCAGAGTAGCTAGATAATAACATGCAAGGTGGAAACCCTGCATGAAGACTATCTTTTCCTCCCACAGATGTTGCTGGACCTGCTGAGTCCCTCCTGCAGATTGTTTAGATAGTCAGCACTGAAAACTTAATCCACTCTTTATTTGTAACATCTCCTGGACAGCAGAGTGGTGCAGCTGTTAGAGCCACTGCCACACGGCTCTGGTGACCCAGGTTCGTTCCTGACCTCGGGCGCTGTCGGTATGGAGATCACACTTTCTAATCTGTAACCATGTGGGTTTCTGCCGGGTGCTCGGGTTTGCTGTCATGTCCCAAAGACATGCGAGTTGGAGGGTTGATTGGACTCTGTAAATTGCCCCTGGTGTGTAGGAGAGTAGTAGAATCTGGAGGGAGATAATGGGAAATTTAAGATAAAGAGGAATATGGGAATAATGTAAATGGCTGTTTGATGATATCCATGCACTCGATGAGCCAAATGGCCTGTTTCCTTAGTGTATGACCCTGTTCTGTGATCTCAAGTTTTCTCACTATTGTTGTATCCCATCCTGGGCTCTGTGGTCCTTCATTCCTGCACCTTGGTGTACCCACAATTTTAAATATTCAACCACTAGTAACCAGGCATCCATCAGCTCCTGGTAGAAAGTTCTGGAATTCCCTTCCTGAACCCCTCTGTCCTGTACAGACAAGCCTGTCTTTTCAATCAAGCTTTGATCATTTGCCCCAATATGTGACCATGCCTCATTTTGTTTGAAAACACTCCTGTGAAATGTTCTGGTCTACCTCTGAAGTTGTCCTCCATGGCCCAACACAGCACTCTGCAACAGGCACACAACGTACCCGTTTGGATATCCTACCAACAGCATCAAACCTTAGAGACACTTGAGCAGCTTGGGGGTCTGTGTGCTTCTTGCCCATCTCCCTCAGGGCTTCCCTCATCATTACGTTTTGCCCGAGAGGGTCATCACCCCGAGCGGTGCAATGGAGAAGCCTGCTCACTCAAATCAGTAATTGGATTGCTGGAGCAAAAATGTCTCTCTTCTGAAGATTATCATACTCTTTTAAGGATGTTTATAGACTTTTTGAAGATGAAAGATCAGTTTATTTGTCACATTGAAACAAGCAGTGAATTGTATTGTTTGTGTCAATGACCAATGCAGGTTGAGAATGTGCTGGGGGCAGCCTGCAAGTGTCACCATACTTTCAGCACCAACATAGCCTGTCCAGAACTTTCTAATCCATAAGACTTTGGAACGTTGGAGGAAACTGGAGCATCTGGATGCAACCTACATGGTCATGGGGAGAATGTACAAGCTCCTTACAGATAGCAGTGAGAATTGAACCCTAATCAGTGGTGCACTGAAAAGGATTATGCCAGCTCCTAACTACTGTGCTGCCCCAAGGACATGGTAGCATAGTTACAGGCATAAATGGTTGTTCATGGATGCAATGGGCCAAATGGCCTGCTTCCTTAGTGTATGACACCGTTATTCTGTGATCTCGGGTCCTCTCACTGTTGTTGTAACCCAGTCTGGGCTCTGTGGACCTTTATTCCTGCACCTTGGTGTAGCCACAATTTTATATATTCAAGCCCTGGTAGCTAGGTATCAGCTGTTTGGATAGAAAGTTCTGGAACTCCCTCTGCCTTGTACAGAAAAACTTAACTCTTTAATCAGGCTTTGATCATTTGCCCCAACACGTGGCCATGCCACATTTTGTTTGAAAGCACTCCTGTGATGTGTGTTTTGGGCCATTGTCCTTTATGGCCCAACAGAGTAGTCCACAGCACCCTGCCAGGTTGCTGCCTCGGACACGCAAGGTTAATTTGTTCATATATCCCAGGAACAGCATTACACTTCAGTGATACTTGAGCATTTGGGGTCTGTATGCATCCCGCCCATCTTCTGCTGTGCCTCCCTCACCATTTCATCTTACCCAGGGATGTTATCACCAAGAACTGTGCAATGTAGAAATCTACTCACGCAAATCAGTAATTGCATTGTTGAAGCAAAATCTGTTCCTTCTGAAGAGTAAGTTTTTAAGGATGTAAATGGACGTTATAAGATTAAAGATTAGCTTTGTTCATCATGAGTACGCTGCACGTACAGTGAAGGTCAATTGTCTGCGTCACCGACCAACAGAGTCTGAGGATGTGCTGGAGGCCACCCGCAAGTGTCGCCAATGCTTCCGGTGTAAACATAGCATATCCATAGCTTACTAACCCATCTTTAGAACATGGGAGGTAACTGGATCACCTGAGGGAAACACACCTGGTCATGGGGAGAATGTACAAGTCCTTTACATTCAGTGGTAGGTTTTGAATCCTGATTGCTAGCACTGCGGAACATCACGCTAGCAGCTACACTACTGCACCACCCCCAAGAGCATGGTACCATGGTTACTGGCTTCTGTATATGACTCGTAATGAAAGAAACCTCTTTATGTTGTCTGTGCAAGTAACACTTTGCTCTTCAGTTGTCTATCGTAAAATTGATCCATGGTTGACTGTTGGATGATACTAATGGAACCAAGTTCGACTTAATAAGGCATCTGGACCTCCAGAACATTTATTTGTGATTATGAGATAACTTGCAGTTGGTTTCTAAGTGTAGGCTGTGTACAAATATTCAGCATAGCAATTGCCTAAATGACTATAAGACATAGGAGCAAAATTGGGCCATTCAGCCCATCGAGCTTGCTCCGCCATTCCATCATGGCTGATCACGGATCCCACTCAACCCCATATACCTGCCTCTTGCCATATCCTTTCATGCCTTGACCGGTCAGGAAACTATCAACTTCCACCTTAAATATACCCACGGACTTGGCCGCCACCAGTCTGTGGTAGAGCATTCTACAGATTCACTACTTACTGGCTAAAAAAATTCCTTCTTACCTCTGTTCCCCTCAATTTTGAGACTCTGCCCTCTTGTTCTGAATACCCCCACCGTAGGAAATGGTCTCTCCACCTCAACCCATTCTAGCCCTTTCAACATTTGGTAGGTTTCAATGAAATACCCCACATTCTTCTAAATTCCAGTTAGTACAAGCCCAAAGCTGCCAAATGCTCCTCATAAGTTAACCCTTTCATTGCCAGAACCATATTGTGAACCTCATCTGGCCTCTCTCCAATGGCAGCACATCCTTTCTGAGATATGGGGCCCAAAATTGTTGACAATACTCCAAGTGCAGCCTGACTAGTGCCTTATAAAGCCTCAGCATTATCTCCTTGCTTTTATATTCTATTCCCTTTGAAATAATTGCCAACATTGCATTTGCCTTCTTTACCACAGACTCAACCTGTGAATTAACCTTCTGGGAGTTTTGCATGAAGACTCCCATGTTCCTCTGCACCTCTGAATTTTGAACCTTCTCCCCATTCAGATAATAGTCCACACTATTGTTCCTTTTACCAAAATGCATTATCATACATTTCCCAACACTGTTCCATCTGCCACGGTGCACTTATCAATCTTCACAGCTCTGTATGAGATAACACCTCACCTCTCTTTGCTGGGCTAGTGATGACCTTTTGTGTGTTGCTCAATGTATATTTTTCATCATTAACCATGCAAAATGCAGTTGTAGAGCCATTGCAGCCTTGGACTAGTGACCTGGAGATTGTGGGCTCAAATCCCACCAAAGACAGATTGTGAAACTGGATTATAATGACAATTAAAATGAAAAATTGTTATTCCTGAGCTGTGGGAACCTGGTAAAACTGAACTTCATCCATCTCAAATTCCACTGATAAGGTGGTGAGCACGTTATGACTCAAGTGTATGAAGTCACCTACTGAATGAGGCATATTACTTCTGCTTTGGTGTGTCCCTGCACATAAAGGCACCATGTAGGTACAGCAAGTGATGGTGACTGCAGATGGAATGTTAGTCTTTATTGCAAGGACGGTGCTGTATAAAAGTGGAGAAGTCTAAATGTAACTGTACTGTGGGAACACACCTTGATTGTTCACTAATGCCCGTTACGGTTCTACTTAGATCATACACAATTTTTCAAAGAACAAAAGAAATCAAATTCCATTTTAGTGCAGAATGATCAAAGTAATCATTGTATTGCTAAACTGTAGTGATTAGGGTTGTGCCGTGTCAGTTCTTCAATCTGGTGGTATGGGTCATCAGGATTCTATACCTCCTGCCCAATGATACCTGCAAGAAGATGGCATGGCCTGGATGCTGGGGAGTTTTGAATAGGGATGTTGCCTTCTTCAGGCAGTACCTCCTGTAAATTCTACTGATGGTGGGGAAAGATGTGTTTGTGATCCATTGGACCGAGTCCGCTATATCCCCACATGTTCAAATTGCTGTAGTAGCTCAGAATGCTTTCAAAAGGACATCTGCAGAAGTTTGAAAGAGTCATCTATGGGACTTATTAAGATGAAGGAAATCATCTAGACCCAATGATCATGAGTTTGGCATTAGAATGTCAGACAGGAGCAACAAATGAGAGAGGGAAGATATGTCTAAATTGTTATTAAAGGCCTGGTAGATTTGGTCAATTTTGCTGAAGATGGGCCTAGTGGTGAATCCAGTCTGAAGCCACAAGGGACCACTTTTTGTATTGCTCTAGATTCCAGCATCTGCAGTCTTTCATGTCTCAACAGATGCTGCCTCACCTGCTGTGTTCCTCCAGAGCCCTTTGTGTTGAGCCTGTCTCTGAACCATGCCCCCCCCCCCCCCCATTGAGAGTCAGATAGGGGTTTGGTTAGACTTCAATTCAGGTGTGCCTGTGTATACCCACCTGGCTTTGCCAGGTGCACTGAGGTAAGACCTGGTTCAGTTCCTCCAAAGTGACCTAACAAAGCAGTTACTAGAAAGCAAGATAGGATGAGACCTGCCATTTACTAAACAATGTAACCTACATGTACTTTCTGTACATCTTTATTCAATGTTTATTTTTTGGCAGGTCAGGTGTTAAAATCATGGAATACTGCAGGACTGAAATAGTTGTTATCCCATTGTATCTGTGTCAGCTCCCTGATGGTTATCCAATGAGCCCCTCTCCCGGGCCATGTCCTATCACCTCAAGATTCAAAATTGTTTATTGTCATTCTTCTGTACACGAGTGTAAAGGAGAACAAAATGATTGTTACTCCGGATCCGATGAAGCATAAAAACTGAATAAATATAAATACAAAAGCAATCCTATAAACCACAATGTACAAGTAACTGTAAAATGGCCGTGCATGGGGGTGATGAAGGTTGCTGAGGAGCTTTGGAAAGGAGTGGCTGATGCCGATGTGGTGGCACATTTATCCAGTTCCCTTTAGAAAATCCTTATTGAATCTGCTTCCGATGCCATGTTCCAGAACACAGGCGAGAAACAGATTTTGTTCTCGCGTCATCTCCAGAAGGTCTGCAGAGGTTTACCAGAAAGGGAAAACAATAGCCTCGAGCACAGGTTGCATGGACTACCATGGAATGCTGGTGCATTCATTTATTTTAATCTTGGAAATTCATATTAGACCATACGGCATAGGAGTAGAATGAGGCCATTTGGCCCATCGAGTCTGCTCTGGCATTTTATCATAGCTGATTTCCCTCTCTAGCCCATTCTCCTGCACTTTTCCTGTAATCTTTCATGCCCTGACTAATCAAGAACCTATCAAACGCTGCCTTCAATGCACCTGGCCTCCACAGCCACCTGTGGCAATGGAATTCCACAGGTTCACCACCTTCTGGCTAAAGAAATTCCTCCTCATCTCTGTTCTAAACAAATGTCACTCTATTCTGCGGCTGTACCCTCTGGTCCTAGAGACTTCTACCATAGGAAACATCCTCTCCACATTCACTCTATCTAGACCTTTCAACATTGAATAGGTTTCAATTAGATCCCCCCCCCCCACATTCTTCTAAATTCCAGTGAGTAAGGGCCCAGAGCTATCAATCGCTCCTCATGATAAGCCTTTCATTCCAGAATCATTCTTGTGAACCTCCTCTGGACCCTCTCTAATGTCAGCACATCCTTTCTTAATGAGGGGTTTTGACTATCCTGCTTGTTGTTTCCTCAAAGGATTCTAACAGATTTGCCAGGCATGATTTTCTGTTAAGGAAACCATAAGATATAGGAGGAGAATTATGGTCATAAGGGCCATTGAGTCTGCGTTGCCATTTTATCATGGCTGATCCATTATTCCTCTCAGCCCCAATCTCCTGCCTTCTCCCCGTATCCCTTCATGCCCTGTCCAATCAAGAATCTATCAAACGCTGCCTTAAATCTACATAAAGACTTGGCCTCCACAGCTGCCTGTGGCAAAGAATTCCACAGATTCACCACACTCTGGCTAAAGAAATTCCTCTTCATCTCTATTCTGAAAGAAAGACCCTCTATTTTGTGGCTGTGTCCTCTGGTCTTTGACTTATTTATAGACTTTCCTTACATGTTTTATATCAAGAGGTTGGACAAATTCGGATTGTGTTCTCTGAGGTGGCAGAGAATGATGGGAGATCTGATGAACATTTATAAAGTAATGAGCGACATACATAGAGGAGGCAGACAGTATCCTTTACCTAGCGTTGAAATGTCTATTACCAGAGAGCATGCATTTAAGGTGAGAATGAGTAAATTCAAAGGAAGCATGTGGAGCAAATTAGTAATCAAATTTACCAATTTGATTACTAAATTAATTGATTTGGCACAATATTGTGGGCCGAAGGGCCTGTTTCTGTACTGTACTGTACTGTTCTATGTTCTAATATAGGAAGAGGCCATTCAGCCTATTGAGCCTAGGCTGACTCTCAATCTTTACCTACTAAATTTCCCTGCAACCGATTCTCCACACTGTTCTACTCAACCCTGCCATTCATTTGCAACACAGAACTTAATCCAAGCAACATCCTGGTAAACCCTCTCTAAAGCTTGCACATCCTTCTTATAAAGGGGTAACCAGAACTGAACACAATGCTCCAAGTTTAGTCTAACCGGAGTTACACAGAGCTGCAAAATTACTTCACAGCATTAGGGACAGTTTACAGTCATCAATTAACCCAAATTCCATGGCTCGGGAGTTATCCTGGTGCCCTGGCAGACATTCCACCCTCCACCATCGCCACCAGGGGTAGATGAAACCGACGGAATGTAACTGAGCTGTGCGCAAGGTGGCATCTGAACCTGCCTCCTAATGCACTCATTGTGTGTTAAGCACTTTGGAATGCTTCTGAGGGTTATTATAGTGTGTTGTGTCAATACAAGTCCTTTTTTTGCTCTATGAGTGTGTTATTATTTTGAAAACAGCCAAGTACAACTTAGCGCCAAAGGGTTAACCAATTGTTTTGTAACTACGTACTTACAACCAAAGCAGGCCTGCAGAAAGGGACAATGATCCTTTGAGGGCACTATATCTCTGTAAAGAAAGTCTCCAGTGTAACGTCAAAACAGCTTTGGCAGAGAGCCAACGAAGGGCAGGCTGCCTGCCTACACTTCCTGGTGATGTCCTTTTTAAAAAAAAACAACAAGAGAATGCATGGACTCATTTAAAATGAGGTTAGGTGGTGTGTGGTCCCATGGCCGGAGATCATCAAGCTGGCCCACGAGCAGGACGTACAGAGCTAGAACAGTTCTCTGCAGGTACGTGGCTGACAATGACATGTTGCTTGGAGCCATCTCAGTCCTTGGGTTGATCTCTCTGCACGGAATCATCCGGTTTGCTCGCTGTTGTCCTCTGTTTCCTACAAGCTGCAGACCGCAATGCAGAAGGAAGTGTCAAGGGAGTGTGGCTTACATGCATTGCCGTCAGTAAGCTGGCTGGAGCAAACGGGATGAAAATTAGGACAGTGTTCAGGACACCCTTGAAGTATTGTACTGATTTCTGCACTCCACAGCAGCCTGTAAAGCTGTGTTAAACAGGCCACACAATTCGGAATCCATTACTGCAAAAGGTTGCAGCATCAATGCCAAGGTGTCAGGCGCTGTAAAGTTGGCCATACCACCGTCCCCAACTTCCAAATGCATGGAGCGCAACTGGAAGGTCACTGATCTGATTCACGAGCCAGTGAAAGAGAAACCCTGGGGTGACGGGAGAGGATGATCCAACTACAGAGAAAATTAAGAGATGAAAGATGGTGGAAGTCATTTAGAGATTCGCCAGGATGGGAAAACCTTGGTCACAAGGAAAGATTGGAGAAGTGAAGTTAGTTTCTCTGAATACTTAAAGTAAGGGTCTCCAATAGATCAATAAGAAGGATTAAATTCACTTAACAGCCTAGTAGTGCAGACTTAATGTGTTTAGTGGAAATGTTAGAGGGGAAATCAGAAAAAAAGCTTTCATACAGGGCTAACATACAAAGTGCTGGAGGAATTCTTCAGTTCAGGTAACATCTATGGAGTAAAGTGGGCAGAAGGCATTTCAGTTGATATCCTTGATCTGGACTGTCCATTGAAGGATCTCAATCCAAAACATCGACGGTCCATTTCCCTCCATAGGTGCTGCCTGACTCACTGGAGTTCCTCTAGTGCTTTGTGTGTTGCTTCAGACGTTCAGCATCTGCAGTCTCCTGTACCTCCATTTCGCTCAGGGCTGCTAGTTACCTGGAATTCACTGCCTGAAAATGATGTAGTAACAGTGGGCCTCATCCCACATAAAGAGTACCTGGATGTCTATTTGATGACTGTGACATGCATGGCTGTAGGCGTAAGGCTAGAAGGTGGGATTAGACTCAGTAAATTTTCTGACATTCTCATGGGTTTAGAATAAGTGAGAGGCTTATTGGCAACAGGGCTGGGAACAGACTCAGTAAGCATATGGTGATCAGTAAGGGCAGAAGAGGTCTTATTAAGAAGCCAAGTGATTATACAACGGAGATTTGTGATCTCAAAAGTGGAAGGTGTAGAGGAAATAATTTTAGAGCCATTAAGCAGTACAGCACAGTACAGGCCCTTCAGCCCACAATATTGTGCCAACCTTTTAATCTAGTCCAAGATAAATCTAATCCCACCCACATGGCCCTCCACTTTCCTTTCAACCATGTGCCTATCTTCATTGCTTGTCAAACTACTGTCATTTAGGACAGCAATGAAGGTCCTCCATCTCCGTTTGTTCTTGGCTACTCAGATGTAGGATTCTTCATTGCTGTTTCTGTAACATTATTTTTGACTAGTCAGGATTATTAGACCTGATCTGAACCCCCGAACGTGGAGGACCCATAGATCACTCTTAGTCTGGCCTCTACCCTTTGACCTGTTGGCACAGGTGACCCTACTAGGAGCCAAATCATAAATCCTTGTCTCCAGCCAACATAGTTCTCTGGGTAATTGAGGTACACAAGCCTCCAAACCATGACAAGTTTGTAATCCTCTTGGAGGATCTGCCTATCTAGGAGTCTCTTAAATCATCTTCTCTCATCAACCATGGCAAGGCATTCCACGCATCCACCACTCTCTGTAAAATATTTAGCTCTGACATTCTCCCCCCCCCCCACCTCATACTTTCTTCTGTTCACCTTAAAATTATGCCCTCTTGAGTTAGTCATTGCTACCCTGAGAAAAAGCCTCTGGCTGTCTACTTTATCCATGCCTCTTATCATATTATACATCTCTATTAAGCCACCTCTCATCCTCCTTCACTCCAAACAGAAAAATCTACCTCACTCAATCTTTCCTCATAAACCATGCTCTTTAATCCAGGCAGCATCCTGGTAAATCTCCTCTGCACCCTCTCCAAAGCTTCCACATTCTTCCTAAAATGAGGCCGTCAGAACTGAGCACAATATTCCAAGTGAACTGGAATACAATTATGTTACACTGTGGTTTGACAGTCTCTGGATTATTGAATATAGGTTGTGTCTCCATGCCGGAGAAGTGCAGGGAAGATTCACTAGACTGGTTCTTCAAATGGTAGTTCTACCTTGTGAGGAGAAGTTGAGTTGGCTAGTCTTCTTGGCTTGAAAGAATGAGATGGGATCTCATTGAAATGTACAACATTCTCCAAGACTTTGACAATCTTTGAGCTGGGGAGGATGTTTCATCTGGCTGAGGTGTCATATTCAAGATAAGGAGTAGGCTATTTAAGATTGAAATGAGGGGGAATTTCTTCACTTAGAGAGCAGTGGATCTGTGAACTCCTTTGCCCTGCGGTGCTGTGGAGGGTCAGTTATGGTTTATATTCCAAATAGAGATCAGTGGATTTCTGGATATTGGCAGAATCAGGGGAAATGGTGTTGAGATCAGCCATTACCTTGTTGAGTAGCAGAAATGGCTCAATGGGCAGAATGGCCCACTCTTGCACTTATTTGTTGCTAGCAGCCTGCTCCTGTGTACTCCTATTCTCCTTCATACCCTATCCCCCAGGATCTTGTTTGACTAGTTCCACGGGTCCTAAGGAGGCTATTTAGGCTACAACGGGTACTGCACACTGGAGAGGATGTTTCTATAATGGGGGAGTCTAGGACCAGAGCACACAGCCTCAGAATAGAAAGTCCCTTTAAAACAGAGTTGAGCAAGAATTTCTTTAGCCAGAAGGTGATGAGTATGTGAAATTCATTGCCAGAGACAACTACGGAGGCCAAGTCATTTGGTATATTTAAAGCAGAGTTTGATAGGTTCTTGATTAGTAAGAACATCAAGGGTTATGGGGAGAAGGCAGGAGAATGAGACTGAGAGGGATAATATATCAGCCATTCTGGAATGGTGGAGCAGATTTGAGTAATCCTGCTCCTATGTCTTATGGTTTATGGTTTTTCTACAGGTGGGGTGGGCGATGGGGACTTTCTGAGGAAGTGCACTATGTCTTACACTTATGCAGTCTCTGCATACTTCTGATGCATAGACTCTACATAGAACAGTACACTGCTGGAACAGAACCCTTGGCCTTGATGTGTCTGAACACGATGTCAAACTAAACTAATCCCTTTTGTTTGCTCATGATCCATTTCCCTCTGGGGTGTATGGCGTGTCCAGGGAGGGACAGCACATCTGCTGAAACGGTTTGCCATGCCCATTCTGGGGCAGTTCACCCACTTCTGGGCCCCACCAGACACTCAACTCTTACCTGTGGCTCCAAGTAGCTGGCTGCACGTGACAGCAGCCACACCCCGGTACAAGGCTTCGACGGGTAGTTTAAGCCAGGTGAGGGCAGCCGGCAGGCCTCATACCCGGTGATACATGCCTATCTTAACAAGCGCAGTCAGCTCCAGTGGACTGGGCAGATGAAATCAACAGAGATCCAGTGGCCAGGAAGCCGTTCTGCAAAGCTTTGTGGAGAACGAAGGGCATGACAAGGCACAGAAGTCACGGTCATCCACTGCAACCAAGGAAGACCCCAATTTGTGATGGCCTCTCGGGCCTCTGGACCCAGATTTCCAGGGTTGAGAGAGCGGAACTATACCTGTGCAAAGGCTTTTCCACTTTAAAAATTCTCCTGCACAGGTCTCCTGTCATTGTTGGATACGACAGACAATCAACACATCTCTCCATTCCCTGGAATTTCATTGAATATGAAACAGGATTCTAATTTTCGATAGCGTCCTAAACATCATTTCTCTACTTGGAGTGAGAATGAGCCTGAGTTACAGAGTCAGTGAGATGTTGCATTTCTTCTCGGAAGCTGTCTTCCTGGTAACCTCTTTTCATGACTGAAGTCAGAACCATTTGTCTTCTAATTATGGCTTTACAATAATCCAGAGTTTAGCTATCAATCCCATAATTTGAAGAGTGCCACCATTCCTCAGGAATGTCACGACATGTACAGGAGACCAAAGTGTTGATTCCGATTTCCCTGCCTGCCTCTATCCATGCAGACAACCTGTGGATTCCTAGCAGGAGATCGAGTGGGAGTAGAGAGAAAGAGAGTTAGTAGGGGGAGAAGGGGAGAGGGAATGCAAGAATGAAAAAAGGGAAGAATGAAAGGGAGTGAGAAAGAGACAGGGAGGAAAGAAGAGAGGGAGGAAGGGGAGGAGAGAGAGGGATGGAGGGAAATGTGACAGGAGGAGGAAGGGGGGAAGATGAAGAGAGAGAGGGAGTTAAGCAGAGAGAAAGAGGAGGAGGAAAGGGGAGAGAAAGAAAAGAGGTGAGGGAGATTGGGGAGAAAGGGGAAAGAGGGAGGGTAGGAATGTTAAGGAGGGAAGGGAAAGGTTGTGGGAAGCAAGGGGAGAGAAGAAAGGAAAGGAAGAGAAAAGAGGATAGTGTGATGGAGGAGAGAGAGGGAGGTAAAGAGTGGTAGGAGAGGGAGGCCTGAAGGTGACTCACAGGACAGAGTAGGAGCTAAATGCAAACCTTCGACAGAAATAAGGCTTGTTCTGATGAGTTCATAGGTACACATATAAATAGAGACAAATCCTCCCACTATCACCCACCTCCCTCCAAACCCCACCTCCAAGGAAAGTTTGGAAGAAGGGTTTGGCCACAGTGAAGTAGGGGACGATGCATTTGTGACACGGATAGAATAAAGTGTAGCAGTTGAAGGCACGTTGAGAGAGGTGTGGTTGGGGGAAAGGGAACAGGCACTTCCTCACGTGAAGCTCGCGGGACGATGCATGAAAATAAGGAATTGTTTGGAACTGCAGAAGAAGGAGATTTGGCGAGGCGGTTAAAACATGAGCTTCTCAAGCAGCGTGAAAGAGAGGCTGATATGCGAGAGAGAGGTGAGGTGAGGCACTAATGCAGAGACAGAAGATGTACATCTGGCTGCTCTGTAAACTCGGAGGGGCTCTGTGCCTGAAGGGAAGATGCCCGCTCCGATGTGAGTAACAAACTCATTCGCTTCGGCAGTCCCGGGATGTCAAGGTCACGGCCTTAACCAGGCGTGAGCATGCTGAATGAGATCGTGCAGAGAATGCCTCTAGCACTTCACGCAGCCGAGCCGCTGGAGCCGGCGAACAGCCGCAGCTGAAGGAAGGAGGCGCCAAGGACCCGTCCACACCTCCCCATGTCGGCTCGCTCCAGAGCTGGCTGACCTGCGAACGGGGCAGGGTGTGGGTCAGAGGGCAGCGGATACCGTCCCAGCCCAGCCCAGCCCAGCCACCCTCTCTATACACAGCCCCTCCAGCGCCGGCGCTGACGAACTGTCAGCCAGGATGGGTGATACAGCCGCAGGAAATCTGTGTTGTTGGCAACATCAGGGAGACTCGGGGCCCGTTCTGGCCACGGGAGAGCTGTGAGTATGAATGGGACGAGAATTTTCCTCCAACCCCTCCCCTCCCTCGTGTGTGTTCGTGTCTGAGATGTGTTAACCCTTTCTGTCTCCCTCAGACACGGCACCCTAACTGTGCTTTAAAAAAGCAGAGTTCTGCGTGGCCAGGCAGTTAAATGCCCTCTCCAAGGGGCTTCCGGTCCACCTGCCCCATGGCTGGAGGCCCTGCAGGGAAGGTGAGGAGAGGACTCAATTCTGAGCTCCCACACCCTCAGGCTAGGTAGGGAAGTGGGCGGGGAGTATCCCTGGGTGCCCCTCTCACCCTGCATCACTAGGTGCCCAATCACAAACCAGCCATTCAGCCTTTTTAAAAAAAAGTGGGATCTTGCTGTGCATGCATTTATTTCTGTACCCCTGGCCTATGAATTTTTGTGAATTTCGGGGAACAGTTCACTGACCACTGGCTAGAGATGGCTCTAGGAGGATACAGGCAATGCCTAGATGCAACTTAATTCTTGTTTGCTGCTGGTGCTGAAAGGGGGAGTAGAGCAAGTATTTGCTCCAGACTGGTAATGCAATCGACTGGCAGAAAGAGGCCTGAGTAGCATTGTAAGGGTTAAAAGCAGAACGCGCTGGCAACAGGGAGCAGGTCGGACAGCGTCTTGTGAGATAAACTGAACCCAACAATTCTGTCAATGGCTTTTCATTACAGCGGTGCATAGTGACAAGTTCGAGACCCACCACAGAGATGAGATAAGAATCTCGTTTTAATAATCTGGAGTTAAAATCAACATTTATTGGCGATAGTGTTGCCGACAAAGATATCAAATTGTTTTTAAAAACTTTTGATTTTTGAGTGTCCCATAGGGAGAGAGTCTGTAATCTATACTTGGTTTGGCCTGTTAATGACTCCAGGCAAAACATTGCAATTGTCATGTAAGTTCTCCATGAAATGCCCAAGCAAGCCACGTTAAGGGCAATTAGAATGGGGGGGGGGGGCGGGTAAATGCTGGCCTTGGCAGGAGTTTGCACCACATATGGTAAGGAAAGATGTGTTGACCCAGCAGAGGGTCCAGAGGAAGTTCACAGGCGTAGCACGTGGACTGCATGTGACAATTCTGTTCAGAAAGATGAGGAAGGAACGAGGGTGGCTACGTCGCATTGTGATTAGCACAACACTTTACAGTACCAGAGACCTGGGTTCATTTCCTGCTGCTCTCTATACGGAGTTTGTATGTTCTCCCTGTGACCACCTGGGTTTCCTCCGGGTGCTCTGGTTTCCTCCCACAGTCCAAAGATGTACTGGTTGTTAGGTTAATTGGTTGTTGTAAATTGTCCTGTGATTAGGCTAGGGTTAAATTGGAAGCTGCTGAACGGCATGGTTCAAAGGGCTGGAAGGGCCTATTCCACACTGTATCTCAATAAATAAATCTTACTGGAATCGACTGAATACACGAAGGCTTGGGTAGTGTAGACGTGGAGATGATGCTTCCAGTAGTAGGTGAGTCTAGGGCACACCCTCAGAATAAAGGGATGCCCCTTTAAAACTGAGAACTTCTTCAGGTAGAGGATGGTGAATCTGTGGAATTTGTTGCACCAAGTGCTGTGGAGGCCAAGTCTTTGGGTGTAATGAAGGCAGAGGTCAATAGATTCCTAATTAGTAAGGGGGTCATGGGTTATAGGCAGAAGGTGGGAGAATGGTGTTGTAAAGAAAAATCAGTCATGATTAAATGATGAGCAGACTTGAAGAGCCACATGGTGAAACATGAACCCAGGAGATTCTGCTGATCCTGGAAATCTTGAGCAACACACACAAACTGCTGGAGGAACTTAGCAAGTCAGGCAGAATCTATGGAGGGGAATAAACAGTTGATGTTTCAGGCTGAGACCCTTCATCAAGACTCAAGTATGAGTTGTCACTTGGGTGCCTTTGGTATTTTTTTTCAATAACTGTTCTTTGCATCTGTTTGCATGGGATTCTGGGATATGTAAATTGTGATATCCTCCCCTGTTCAAAGAGAATGAAGGCCATTTGACCCATCTAACATTTTGGTATTGGTTTATTATTGTCACACTGAAAGATTCAAAGTACCTTTATTATCAAAGGATGTATGCGGCATGCAACCCTGAGAATCCTTTCCAAGATAGTGAAAAGCTTGTCTTGCGTACTGTTTATACCGATCAAATTATTACACAGTGCATTTAGTACAAATAATAATAATGATGCATAATAAAGTGTAAAATCTAACAAAAGAGTGCAATGCAGGTAAACAATGAGGTGCAAGATCATAAGGTAGACTGAGAGGTCAGGAGTTCATCTTTGTCATACAAGACCCCTATTCCAAAGACTGATAACAGTGGGAGAGAAACTGGTCTTGATCTTTCAGGCTTTTGTGTCTTCTGCCCAGTGGGAGGGGAGAAGAGAGAATGTCTGGGATGGATGGGTCTTTGATTATGCCGGCTGCTTTACTGAGGCAGTGTGAGGTATAGACAGAATCCATAGAGGAGAGGCTGGTTTCTGTGATGTGATGAGCTGCGTCCAGAACTCTCTGCAGTTCCTTGTGGTTATGGGCAACAAGCCATTAAGCATCTAGGCAGAATGCATTCTATGGTGCATCAATACAGATTGGTAAAAGTTGATGGTTAGTTAATAGACCAACTGAGGACATGGAAGTTATTGCTGTAGATCAGCCTGCATGTACTAATTAATTGCAGCTGCAGATCAGTGTTCCTACTCTGGAGTTAACAGATGAACATTCCCACCAATGTTTCACCTCATTCCCTCCTACGTGGCATGATATTTAGTGCCCTGTTTGACTCTGTTTGGTCTGAAATGCCGACTGTTTACTCTTTTCCATAGATGCTGCTGCCTGGCCCTCTGAGTTCCTCCAGCACTTTGTGTGTATTAGGTTGACAGATGAATTGGGAATGGCATATTGACCCCAGTATAGATGAGAGTAAATGAGAATATGTTGGGTGTTTGATAATCATTATAGACACCATAGGGTGAAGGGCCTCTTTCCATACTGTTCTCTACCACCAGTTACCACTGTAGGGATGTTTGGACTTGTGGCCCATACACAGAACATGGAATGGTATAGCGCAGTACCATTTAACCCATGATGTTTATTCAAGGTCTATCTAACTTTTCCCTCCCACATAGCCTTCCATTCGTATTTCACTTCCACGATTTGTGCCATTTGCTGCTGGAATTTTGGTGATTAGAGTCCTACCTGAGAGTTGTTTTGTATATTTCAAAATATACATTATTCCCATAAATTTCCAAAGGATGTGATATTATTAGTTGGTATTCATCAAAATCTTTCAGCAAGTAATTCTTGGCATTTTAGTGCGCTTGGCTGCTGCCCTTGGGATTTGCCAACTTCTCTGCTTGGCCTTCAAAGGATAGAGAAATGGAGTTAACCTTTCAAGTTGGAGATCTGGTAGGCCTCTGACCTGAAACATCAACCCTTTTCCTTCTTCCACAGATGCTGCCAGACCGTCTGAGTGTTTCCGTCAGATTTCCAGAATTTGCAACGTTTTGAGTAGAACAGAAAGCTCTCTTTCAAGAGCACTCTCTATAAATTCTGAAAGTGCTTTACAGTTGATGAATACCTTTGAAGAGTATTCACTGTTCTAATGTAAGAAATGTGGCAGCTGGTTTGTCACAGCAAGCTCCAGAAATAGCAGGCAATGAGCAGATTATCTATTTTGAGTGACACTGCTTGGACAATGAATATTGACTGGAACATGAGGGAGAATTTTCCCAGTCATCTTTGAAACAGCGCTACAAGTTCTTTTAATGAGAGCTGATAATTTATACTTTCACAAGGCAGGTGACAGCACTTGGTACTCAATACAGGTTTCCACATTTGCAAATAATCAGTCTTTCCTGTTTGCATAAGAATGATCCAGATCATTTATCTGTAATAATCTTTCAGTTTTTCTCTCTCCACAGATGTTGTCTGGTCTGTATTTCCATCAGTTGTTCTGCATATCAGAGTTTCAACATGTTGTATATTTTTCTAACTGGTTGTCTTCATTCAGCTACACTTAGTGTATGTTCGTGGTCTTCTGCTGCTGTAGCCCATCTACTTCAAGGTTCGATGTGTTGGTTCAGAGATGCTCTTCTGCACACCACTGTTTTACTGCACAGTTATTTGAGCTACTGTTGCCTTCCTGTTAGCTTGACGCAATCTGGCTATTCTCCGCTGACCTGTCTCATTAACAAGGCATTTTTGCCCACAGAACTGCTGCTCAATGGATGTCTTTTTTTTTTATCATACCATTCTCTATAAATTCTAGATACTACAATGTGTGAAAATCTCAGGAGGTCAGTTTCTGAGATATTCAAGCCTCCCTGTATGGCACCAACAATCATTCCACGGTCAAAGTCACTTGGATCACATTTCTTCCTCATTCTGATGTTTGGTTTGAACAACAACTGAATCTCTTGACCATGTCTGCATATTTTTATGCATTGAGTTGCTGCCACATGATTGGCTGATTGGATATTTGCATTAACAAACAGGTTTACCTAATAAAGTGTCCACTGAGGGTATCATGTGGATGCTCCAAAAATCATCGGGTCACCTGGACAGTCTTGGTCTCCATCACAGATGCTCCTTTTGTTCTCTCTATCCTCTGGCTCATCTTCAGCTTGCTCCTTCACTGTTCCAGTTCCGGTGAAGGATGATTAACCTGAATCATTAACTTTAGTTCATTCTCCACAGATGCTGTCTGATATGCTGAGTTTTTCTAACACCACCACCTTCTACTGTTAATCTGTTTCCTGCCATTCATCCAATTCTCTATTCATGCTACTACCATGCCGTTTAGTTCACCGTCTCCCATTTTGATGGTGAGATTATTATGTGGCACATTGCTGAATGCCATTTAACACGTCAAATGCATTTTGCTCACTAGTCTTTCCCATTATTTAATTTGGAGTTAGATATATCATGCTTCCCATATACTGTCCATATTCAACTTTTTTTAATAAACAATTTATTTGGTTTAATGGTCATATTTTGCTAGTTCTTAATAAGATTTGCATAGTGATGGACAGTTTCTGCCCGCCTGTCATTTTTTTTCCAGATTATAGAAAATGGAGCCCCTGGAAGGTGTTGATATTTAGCTTCAATCCTTGAGAGCATGTTTGTATTTGGAACTAGATTCCTGGGACTAAGTCAATATTTGCAGAGGATCATAGAGTATGAATGTTTGCAGAGAAGTCTAGGTGGATGTAATTTTTTATGTGGAATCATGGCAGTATGGCGTGTGTCATGAAATTTGTTGTTTTGTAGCGGCAGTACAACACGACATAACAATTACTAGAAATTACAAAAAATAAATACATAGTGTGAAAGAGGAATAGTGAGATAGTGTTTGTTGGGCCATGCACCATTCAGAAATCTGATGGCGGAGGGTCAATAGGCTGCTCCTAAAACATTGAATGTGCTTCTTAAGGCTCCTGTACCTCTTCTTTGATGGTAGTAAAGAGAAGAGGGTTGTCCTGGATGGTGAGGGTCCTTAATGATAGATGCTGCTTTCCTGAAGCATCACCTTTTGATAATGTCCTCGATGGTGTGCAATTTGATACTGTATCTTCAGCTTTATAAAACTCTGTTTACACTGCAACTGGAGTATTGCATTCCATTCTGGTTGCCCATTATAGGAAGGATATGGAAGCTTTGGAAAAGATTACCAGGATGCTGCCTGAATTAATGTGCATGAGCTGTAAAGAACCAGTTTCAGAGTTTCAGTTAACTGATGCAGACCAGACAAAGCATCGAAATAACAACGAAACACAAGAACTGTGTGAACCACTTAGAAGGTTTACTCATGTTCATAAACCCCCAGAGAGACTGATAGAGACATGTTAAGTTATGCATTTGTTTTGATCAATGTTGCTAATTGTTTTTCTTCTTAAGGAAAGGAAGATGCGGTGAAATCATGTGTCAGAACATGATTGGACAGAGTTCGGAGCATGCGCAGAAATGAGTGAAAGATCTAGCAACATTGAGCATGGTGAGCACTAGAAACAGCATGGTGCTGTAAGACACGTGTGGTTTTGTTGCTGTTGTGTTCGTTATACGTACCGTGGGTATCTAATAACAAAACATATTCTGGAGGAATAGAACTTTTATTTACAACAGCAACAAAACCACACGTGTCTTACAGCACCATGCTTCTCGATGTTTCTAGATCTTTCACTCATTTCTGCGCATCTTCCAAACTCTGTCCAATCACGTTCTGACACGTGATATCACCACATCTTCCTTTCCTTAAAAAGAAAAACAATTAGCAACATTGATCAAAACAAATGCATAATTTAACATGTCTCTATCAGTCTCTCTGGGGGTCTACGAACACGAGTAAACCTCCTAAGTGGTTCACACGGTTCTTGTGTTTCATTGTAATTTCCATGTTTTGTTTGTTCTGCATCGGTTAACTGAAACTCAGAAATTGGCTCTTTAATTATGGTTCTACAGGAGAATGTTACAAATATCATGGACTACACACACATCAAATTAAGAAGTTCTCAGAAGAGCCCAAGCAGTTAGATCACTCATACCAACAATAAGAGAAAGATAACTCAGATTCCTAGGACACGTCGTGCGGAAAGGTGAACTAGAATAACTCCTACTCTCTGGAAAGATCGAGGGGAGCAAACCTAGAGGAAGACCTTGGCTTATGTACATCAAAAGCCTAGCCAGGTGGCTACACATTGAGGAAATGGAAGTCAGCCAAAGAATGAGGGATAGATCTATATGGAAAACCATGGTCACCAACGTCTGTATCAGATAAAGTGCCTAGAGAGACAGACAGAGCTGTAAGGAGAGGTTCGACAAACTCGGTTTGTTTTCTCTGGAGTGGTGGAAGCCAAGGAAAGACCTGATAGAATTTTATAAACTTCTGAGAGGAATAGATAGATTAGACTGCCAGTATAATTCTCCCAGGATTGAAATGCCTGATATTAGAGGTCATGCATTTAAGATGAGGTGGGTAAACTTTCAAGATTCAAAGTACATTTATTAGCAAAGTATGTATGCTGTCTACAAACCTGAGTTCAAAAGAGATGTGCAGGGCAATCTTTTACATTGAGAATGGTAGATGCCTGGAATTTGTTGCCATGTGCAGCTGTGGAGGCCAGGTTGTTGGGTGTATTTAAGGAAGAGATTGACAGGTTCTTGATTGGACATGGCATTAAAGATTACAGGGAGAAGGCCGGGGAATGGGGTTGAGGAGGAGGGAAAAAAAGGATCAAGCATGATTGAATGGCAGAGCAGACTCAATAGGCCAGATGGCCTAATTCTACTCCTATGATTTATGCTTGAGGTGGTGGTGGATGCAGAAACAATAGGGGCATTTAGATAGGCAGATGGATATGCATAGAAGGGAGAGATATGGACCATGTGCAGATAGAAGGGATTAGTTTAATTAGACATTATTACTTTACTTAGTTCAGCACAACATTGTGGGCTGAAGGGCCTGTACCCGTGCTGTACTGTTCTGTGTTCTCTATATTGATAACCATGAGCTGCTTTAAGATGCAATAAAGACTTGGATGCAGAAAAGATTTACAAGGTTGTCCAATGAACAAGAAGTCCTGAGTTGTAGAGAGTTTTTGGCCAAACTAGGTCTTTATTTCTTGGTACAGGGAATGAATGAGGAATAATCTTGTATAAATGTTTTAAAATCATGTGAGGAATGGAAACTGTGGATGGTAAATGTAGGGTAGACCAAAACCAGAGGCATAGATTTCGAATGAGAGGGTGAAGATTCAGAAAGGATCTGAGGGGAAACTTTTTCATGCAGAGGGTGGTGAATATATGGAACAAGCTGCCAGAGGAAGTGGTTGAGGTGGGTTCAATAGTATCAGTCAGAGGAAGTTCAAGAAGGGCAATAGTATCATTTCAGGTGCACTTTGACAGCTGCATGGAGGTGCAGGGGTGAGAGGGTTATGGGTCAAATCAAGGAAATTGGGACTAACTGGTTTGGGCACCTTGGTTAACATGGACTTGTTGGACAGAATGGCCTGTGTCCATGCTCTATTGCTCTATGACTCAATCCTCACATAGTTTACAGCCAATGAAGCACTTTTGAAGTATGGTCACTGTTGTATTTGCAGAGGTTCATGTGTATGCATCAGACTTTGCAGACAATCTCTCAGAAATTTGAAGAGTTTACTAATTATGACCTACTAATGGAGGGAACAACAATCAAATAACGAAATCTCCATGGGGCCAACTGACATCGCTTGCTCCCATCGCTCCCATCTCCACTGCCCCAGAACAGGAGTAAGGAAAAGGTGCCACGTTTAGCAGTGGTGCCTGCTCTGCCCCATGGCTATGGCAGGTCTCAGCCTAGCAGAGACTTTGGGAACAAGGAAGGACCTGCAAGAGAAGTTGTCGTGCAGCGGCAAAGAGAAGAAGACCTTTGCGTTCTTCAGAGGGAATAGAAGGTAGAACTGAGGTGGAACCAGCCATGCATCCACTGACAATCGGAAGGAGAAGGAACAAGGGTTGGGTAAGGGACTAAGTTACTTGGTCACCCAACAATGCATGCTTCATTTTTGTAAACACCCATGCATCCAATACTTTCCAGTGATATTTGTCCATTATAACAGCACATTATTATTGATGCAATGCCAGCCTTAGGCTGGAGTGACCTAGTTGGAGCTTTCTGCTGGGTGATAAGCCCAGTGCATTCCATGGGAAGCATTCACTCACTCCCATTTCTTCTTTCCAGATGCTGCTGGTCCATTGCAAGAGGGAGAAGAAGAGGCTGCAGGCGCCGTCCAAGGTGAGAAGCGCAGAGTCAGCTGGCCAATGGGGTAACGGTGGCCCTACATCACGTGTGCTGGCGAGAGGGGCTTGGTGTCACACTGGCACCCAGAGGTTCAGGGAGTGGGACAGTGGCCTGAAATGTGGATTACAGAGGGGCTGGTGGAGTTGCTGGCTTTGACCTTGTTCTGAGGGTGATGGACAGACAGGAGTCCAATGCCTGAGGAAACCTGGTTGCCAATGAGTGAGCACTCCTGCCTCGGTGTGTTAACCCTCCAGTTAATCTGCTGAGGCTTTCTCTAACCTCGCCTAGCCTCCTTTCCCCTCACTCCACTGAAGCTGAGGCTCTTCAGCCATGGCTCAGCACTACCTCTGAGTTACAAGGCTGATGGTTTCAAGTCCCACTCCAGACTGGCATCCCTGGACTGATGGAGTGCCACACCTTTTCAGACACCTTCCTTTGGATGGGACACTGAACCGCGGATGCAAAAGATCCCAAAGCAACACCTGATAAAAGAACAGGCAAGTAATAAATCACTGGTTTGACCACAACTAGAGGACTGCCAATTCTGGCCTCTATACTTATGAAGAACTTGGATAAGATGCAGAATTGATTTATGGTGTGATTCTAGGGATGAGGATAAGGGGTCATAGCCTCAGGATTTGGGGGAGTAAATTTAGGATGGAGATTAGGAGGAACTGCTTTTCCCAAAGAGTGGTGAATCTGTGGAATGAAGCAGTGGAGGCTGCCTCAGCAGATATATTTAAGACAAGGTTGGGTAGATTTTTGCATAGTAGAGGAATTAAGGATTGTGGGGAAAAAGGCAGGTGGGTGGAGATGAGTCTGTGGTCAGATCAACCATAATGTTTTTGAATGGCAGAGTTGGCTTGACAAGCTAGATGGCCTACTCCCGCTCCTGTTTCTAATGTTCTTATATTCTTAGTTCTCTGGACAGACTGGAAAGGCTGTCCAGTCTGTCCTTGTTAGAGAAGAACGGAGAAGGATGAAAGAGGACCTGACAGAGATCTTTAAAATGATCATTTTGGATTGTTTATATAAAGAAACAATTATCATTACAACACGGGTCGAAAACATGGGGGCATAGAATGAAGATGATTGGGAAAAGGACTTAAATTGACAAGTGGGAAAAATCTATTTACATAACAAGTGGTTGGGGGTCTAGATCACACTATAAGGATGAGTGGTGAAAGCAGATTCAGTCATAACATTCCATGTGGAGAAAGACAATTATTGAAAGGGAAATATTTGCGGGTCGGCTTGGGAGAATGGAAGCTACCAGAATGCTGTTGCATGAGAGCTACTACAGATGTGATGGGCTAGTTTTTCTATCAAGAAAGGTTAAACTGTTTGTGTCTGTGTGCGTTGGTGTTTAGAAGAATGAGGGGTGAAGTTACTGAGAAAAATAAGCATCTGAGGGAGGTATGACAGAGTGGATGTTGAGATGTTTTCAACAATGGGAGACACAAACAAGGGGCATAGGCACAAATTAAGGAAACAATATTTTAAAAAGGAGATGCATGCCAACTTTTTGCAGAGGATGATGGATTATTGGAATTCTCTGCTGCACAGGATTGTGGGGACTTGATCATCAGAAGTGTTTAAAGTTAGGTAGATAATTTTTTTGAAAGATCGGGAGATTAGCCAATATCATGTTGAATAGCAGGGCACTGAGGGGCACTCCTGCCCACTCTTTGCTTGTGTTCTGGTGCATGGCCTCAAGTTCAGGTTTCAGATTTGGATTTAGATTTGTTTATCATGTCTGCATCAAAGCATACAGTGAAATGTGCACAAGCAACCAACACACCCAAGGATGTGCTGAGGAGAGCCGGCAGGTGTCACCACACATTCTGGAGCGAGCATAGCATGCCCACAAAGAAAAGCATATTTCTGTACTGTGACCGATCTATATTCTGTTACCCCGATGCCTTGGCTGCTGTTTGTCCTTCAATCACTATTAATAAGGAGTGATCATGTTGGAAGAATTGAGTGTTGGCCACCGCACACCGGGAGGGGCGTAAAGGTAGTCGAGCAGGTACAGAGAAAATGTGCCAAGATGCTTCCCATTGAGCCATTTTAGGCCTATTAGGCTCGAAAAGCTGCAAATGTTCTCCTTGCAGCCATGATTGACATGAGTTTTGATGTATTATGGTTGTTATAGATAAGGCAAATAAAAATAAGTTTCCTCTGTAACCAATGGCATAAGGACTAAGGATTTAAAACACTCACACTCCCCCTCCCCCTCCCCCACTCCCCCACACACTCTCTCTCACTCTCTTCAGGTTTTGGGGGAGAGATGCAGGAGAATGGTGTGAAGAAAAAATTCTTTCTGGAGCAATTGGTAATGATTAAGAACCTCCTGCAAATGTGCATCAAAGTTTCAGAGAGAAACTGGATCAGCAGTTGAGGGAAATAATTTTGTTGGCCTCAAGTTCAAGTTTCTGGTTATCATCAGAATACTTGTGCTGAATATAAATGCTATGAAAATTTGTAACTTTTTTAGCATTACAAAACGTAAATTAACATAAGTTTACACGATCATAAATTGAATGTAATTAAACATGCAAACATAAACAAAATTAACATAACAATCCCAGTGCAAGATTAAGAGAGAGAAGCGAATGTATAGTCCGAGGTCATGTTAGGGCTTTTCAGGCTGGTTCAAGAACCTGATAGCAGTAGGGAAGGAGTAGTTGTTGAACCGTGAGGTGAGGGTCTTTAAGACTCTTGTACATCTTGAGATGAAAACATAACCCAGATGGTGGGTGGAGATCACTGATGATGGAATCTGCCTTTCTGAGATATTGCATCTTGCAGATATCCTTGATGGTGGGGAGAGGTGTGAAATGAGATGGCCTGATTACACTGCAAAGAGATGTCATGAACTTGGTGGTCTGAGAAGACTTCTGTGCTGTATGATTCAGCTGAGGGGAAATTCCTAAGATTATGAGAAGAAGACAGGAGATTGGGGTTGAGCTGGATAATAAATCAGCCATGATCAAATGTCGGAACAGATTTGATGGGCCAAATTCTGCTCCTATGTCTTGAAGACTAATGGTCAAAGCCCTTTACATCTAAAGGAGGTTATTTCTGATATGTCCCCACAGATACGATGTAGAAAAACTTCAGATAATAATGTGTGTGAAAGAGTTGCCCATTTAAAGTTTTATGTCCATTTAAATATCAATTATTCATCCCCTCCATAGATGCTGCCTGGTCTACTGAGTTTCTCTAGCACTTTGTGTATGTTGCTCAAGATTTCCAGCATCTACAAATTCTCTTGTGCTTGTAATTTGTGTCCATTTAATCCCCAGCTTTTTCATCACTGCCTTACATCATTATTTCAAGTTGTAATACAATCTTTATTTTGAAAATTGCTGTTCAACCTGCTTCCAACACCCTATCAAGTAATGTATTACTGAGCAGAGCCCTTCACTGTGACTAAAAGTAGTTCTTGCCATCGCTGCCTCTGGCACTTTATCGAATCGAATGAGATCCATGTCCACTGATTACTCTGAGCTTCCTGACGAGGTATCAGTTTTTCCATATCAAAGTCGAAACATTAATATAAAAGAACAAGGCTGACACCAGGGCCAAGGAAATTATAATAAAAATAATGAAAAGAGTATGCACAATATTTTTAAATGTATAGATATGGGATAACACACACATTGAAGCTTTGGACACTACCTCACTTTTTTTTAATATACAGTATTTCTCTTTTTGCATGTTTAAAAAATCTATTTAATATATATAATTGATTTATGAGTTTATTTTTTAAAATTTTATTTATTTTTATTTCTCTCTGCTAGATTATGTATTGCATTGAACTGCTGGTGCTAAGTTAACAGATTTCATGTCACATGCCGGTGATAATAAACCTGATTCTGAAAATGCTGGAGAAACTCAGCAGGTTATGCAGTATCTATAGGAGGGGAATAAACGGTTGACTTTTCAGGGTGAGACCCTTCATCAGGGCTAGCATTCTGTTCATAACATCAGGAAATGCAGTAATTAGTCAGTTTAAAAATATTCAAATATGACCCTGGGCTATAAAAGATATGAAAGCTGTAGTAATTCAAATTTGTTTCAATTGTCTTTTTTATGTCAGTGTAATTGGCAAAGCTCACATTTATTGCCCTTCACTAATTGAATGAGGAAGTGATTGAATGGTGGAGCAGACTTGATGGGCCAAATGTCCTAACTGTGCTCCCGTGTCTTAATGCCTAGTGGAATTGTGTCATCTTCTCATTCTGGTGATGATACACCCACAGTGCTGTCAGACAGAGGGTTCCAGCATTAGCTGCACTGATGATGAAGGAGAAGTCATCTACTTCTGAGAGAGAGGTGTGTGTGTGTGTGTGTGTGTGTGTGTGCGTGCACACACACACACAATGTTCAGATATTGTGAACAGGTGCAATTTTGTGAGCCAAGAACAATCATCAGTCACCCCTCTTTTCTCTGTTTGCAACCCTACATTGTAAGTCATTTTGTGCAGTGCTCTGTGCTGAAGGCACTAGGTATCTATTGGAAAAAGCTTAGTTTCTTAACTTTGATTAATGTATTACTGAAGGACCTGGCGGAATCTAACCCCAGATGCATGGTTCTGTCCGCCCACACATCTCAGTAACGTTTATATTCAATAACTGATTGCCTCACGTGGTTCTTCTCTTGAATTTCATCTAATCCCTGATGAACGGTTGTATTGACCCCACATCCCAATAACTTCAATATTCATTGACTAGTCGCATGCTGTGATTCTTCTCTTAAATTTCAAAATAATCTGGGAGTGTTAGTGGATCCTGGTCAGAACCTTGATGTTAAATAAATGAGTCATAGATTCACAGAGTGTGGGAAGAAGACCCTTCGGCCCCCAAAATCCACACTGAGATCAACAAAAAACAAAATGCTGGCAGAACTCAGCAGGCCAGACAGCATCTACAGGAGGAAGTAGTGACGGCGTTTCGGGCCGAAACCCTTCATCAGGAGATCAACAATCTGTTTACTCTAATTTGACATCCCATTTTCTAAATTCTCCCCATATTTATTATCAAAGTACATATGTGTCACATAGACTACCTTGAGATTTATTTTCTTTCAAGCATTTTCTGCAAAATAAAGAAATGCAATAGAATTTACGAAAAACTACATAAAGACTGATAACCAACCCAAGTGAAAAAGAAGACAAGTTATGCAAATTAAATAGATAATACTGAGAACATGGTTGCAGAGCCCTTAGAAAGTGAGTTTGCAGTTTGTGGAATCAGTTCAGACTTGAACTGAGTGAAGTTACCCACGCTGGTTCAAGGGTCTGATGGTTGTAGGGTAATAACTGCTCCTGAACCTGGTGATTTGGAAAATAAGGCTGCTGTACCTTCCACCCGATGGTACTAGTATGAGGAGAGTATGGCCTGGGTGGTGGGGGTCCTTGATGATGGATGCAGCTTTCTTGTGGCAGCACTCCCTTGTTAATGACAAACTAGGCTTTATTCTCACATCTTTGGGATGTGGGAGGAAATTGGAGATGCTGGAGGAAACCCTCTCCGCCTCTGATCAGAGGGTTCCACCCTGTGGATTCAGATTTCCTGGGAATATTCAGGGCCAAGATGAAGGCATAAAGTCATAGAACACCCTTGGTCCCATCTTGCCATTCTGACCTGAGCTAGTTCCATTTGCTAGTTTCCATTTTCCATATCCCTCTCAGTCCTTCCTGTTCTTTGGAATCAGGTTTACTCATGTCACATGTACTGAGATACAGTGAAAAGCTTGTTTTGCATACTGTTTATACAGATAAAACCTTAACACAGTGCATTGAGGTAGAACAAGGTGAAACAAGGTTCTATTTGCTCTATAGCTATTACACTTTATTTTCACAAAAACAGTGCAAAATAAAATCTAGCAGCAATAGATTTGCTGATTTTTACGGGGTCAGGGGTAAGTTTTTTTATGCAGAGAGTGGTGAGTGCATGAAATAGGCTGCTGGAGACAGAAACAATAGGGTCTTTTAAGGGACTCCTGAATAGGTACATGGAGCTTAGAAAAATAGAGGGCTATGGGTAAGCTTAGGTAGCTCTAAGGTAAGGGCATGTTCGGCACAACTTTGTGGGCAGAAGGGCCTGTATTGTGCTGTAGGTTTTCTATGTTTCTATAGAGAAAGTGGTGGTTGGCATCTGTCTGTCTCAAAGGACAATGGGTGATGATGATCATCATCAGAGGCCTGGGCGGAAGGTATGGGGATCCTGAGATGCCCAGTCATCAAGATCCCCCTCTTGCCCACACCAATGTAGTCCAAAGGAAAGCTTATGAAGCAATATTAAACACAAAGTACACCGCAGATGCTGTGGTCAAATCAACACGTACAACACACTGGAGGAACTCAGCAGGTCGGGCAGCATCCGTGGAAATGAGCAGTCAACGTTTTGGGCCGAGACCCTTCGTCAGGACTGAAAAAGGAGGGGGCAGGGGCCCTATGAAGAAGGTGGGGGGAGGGGGGAAGATGCCAGGTGAAAAATCAATCAGAGGAAAGATGAAGGGGTGGGGGAGGGGATAGGAAAGGTGAAGAAGAAATGTAAGGGGAAAGCACTATGGGTAGTAGAAGAAGGCAGAATCATGAGAAAGGTGGTAGGCAGCTGGAAGAGGAGGTAGAGTGAAAGTGGGATGGAGGAAGGGAGGAGGAGGGAATTACCGGAAGTTGGAGAATTCGATGTTCATACCAAGGGGCTGGAGACTACCTAGAGGGTATATGAGGTGTTGCTCCTCCAACCCAAGTTTGGCCTCATCATGGCAGTAGAGGAGGCCATGTATGGACATATCCGAAAGGGAATGTGAAGCAGAGTTGAAGTGGGTGGCAACTGGGAGATCCTCTCTGTTGTGGCGGATGGAGCGGAGGTGCTCGACGAAGCGGTCCCCCAATCTGCGTCGGGTCTCGCCGATGTAGAGGAGGCCGCACTGTGAGCACCGGATGCAATAGGTGACCCCAACAGACTCACAAGTGAAGTGTTGCCTCACCTGGAAGGACTGTTTGGGGCCCTGAATAGTGGTAAGGGGGGAGGTGTAGGGACAGGTGTAGCACTTACACTTGCAGGAATAAGTACCAGGTGGGAGATCTTTGGGGAGGGACGTGTGGACCAGGCAGTCACAGAGGGAACGATCCCTGCGAAAAGCAGAGTGGGGTAGAGAGGGAAAGATGTGCTTAGTGGTGGGGTCCTGTTGAAGGAGGTGGAAGTTGTGGAGGATAATATGTTGGATCCAGAGGCTGGTGGTGTGGTAGGTGAGGACAAGGGGAACGCGGTCCCTGTTGTGGTGACGGGAGGATGGGGTGAGGGCCGAAGTTCGGGAAATGGAGGAGATGCGGGTGAGGGCATCATTGATGACGGCAGAAGGGAAACCACGATTCTTAAAGAAAGAGGACATTTGAGATGTCCTGGAATGGAAAGCCTCACCCTGGGTATGACTATACCTCTTCCCACCCTGCCAAATATGAAAATGTTATTCCCTATTCCCAGTTCCTCCGTCTCTGCTGCATCTGCTCCCAGGATGAGGCTTTCCGTTCCAGGACATCTCAAATGTCCTCTTTCTTTAAGAATCGTGGTTTCCCTTCTGCCGTCATCAATGATGCCCTCACCCACATCTCCTCCATTTCCCGCACTTCGGCCCTCACCCCATCCTCCCGTCACCACAACAGGGACCGCGTTCCCCTTGTCCTCACCTACCACACCACCAGCCTCCAGATCCAGCATATTATCCTCCACAACTTCCACCTCCTTCAACAGGACCCCACCACTAAGCACATCTTTCCCTCTCTACCCCTCTCCGCTTTTCACAGGGATTGTTCCCTCCGTAACTACCTAGTCCACATGTCCCTCCTCACAAATCTCCCACCTGGTACTTATCCCTACAAGCGTAAGTCCTACACCTCCTCTCTTATCACCATTCAGGGCCCCAAACAGTCCTTCCAGGTGAGGCAACACTTCACTTGTGAGTGTGTTAGGGTCATCTATTGCATCCAGTGCTCCCAGTGCAGCGGCCTCTACATCGGCGAGACCCGACGCAGATTGGGGGACGGCTTCATCGAGCACCTCCACTCCGTCCGCCACAACAGATAGGATCTCCCTGTTGCCACCCACTTCAACTCTGCTTCACATTCCCTTTTGGATATGTCCATACATGGCCTCCTCTACTGCCATGATGAGGCCAAACTCAGGTTGGAGGAGCAACACCTCATATACCGTCTGGGTAGTCTCCAGCCCCTTGGTATGAACATCGAATTCTCCAACTTCCGGTAATTCCCTCCCTCTCCCTTCCTCTATCACACTTTCACTGTGCCTCCTCTTCCAGCTGCCTATCACCTCTCTCATGATTCTGCCTTCTTCCACTACCCATAGTACTTTCCCCTTACATTCCTTCTTCACCTCTCCTGCCTATCTCCTCCCTGCTTCCCCTCCCCCACCCCTTCATCTTTCCTCTGATTGCTTTTTCACCTGACATCTTTGCCCCTCCCACCACCTTCTGTATAGGGCCCCTGGCCCCTCCTTTTTCAGTCCTGACGAAGGTTCTCGGCCCGAAACGTTGACTGCTCGTTTCCACGGATACTGCCCAACCTGCTGAGTTCCTCCAGTGTGTTGTACGTGTCGATTGTGAAGCAATATGTTTGGCACCAGTTTGGCTGCAGGAGCTGCCAGAAGGATGTTCAATGACATCCAGCCAGCTTAAAGGCTCCACTCTGGATTTACCGTCTGGGTTTTCTCCCATAGCCTTTGTCTCTCCTGAGGCTGTCCACAAGGCAGTGGTGGCTATTTGCCCATAGCTGGGTATCTGGTTCATGAGCAGCAGGGCATGTCCACATGCCAGTGGGCCTGTGTGCTAACTGTGCAGAGGACCTCTCCGTCCTCTGTAGTTCTGCCTGAGTTCAAAAGGAGTTTGGTTTCCATGTGTTGCCAACGAGGAGACACTGCATGAGGCTTGCTGTTGGAGAGGCTACGTACTGGCAGGGAGAGGCTTACACACTCGGCCCTTTTCGCGAGGCTGAAAGTCAGAGCAACAAGCACTACCCACAACACTACCACGCTAGACGTGTCACAACTGCCAATTTGGAGCCAATAGAGAAAGTGCAGCACAGGTAATCAAAATGGACCAAGATCATAGTGAGATAAATTGTGAGGTCAAGGGTCCAATTTGTCATACTAGGGAACTATTTAATAACAATTGGGTAGAAAGTATCTTTGAACCTGTTGGTATTTGCCTTCAGACTTTTGTTTCCTCAAATGGAAGAGAGGAGTGGATAGAATACACAGTATGAGTGGGATCTAGATTAGGCTAGCTACTTTACTCATGCAGAAGAAGTGTAGACAAAATTTGATGGCGGGTGGGCAAGCTTCCGTGATGCATGCATACATAGCTCAGCACAATGCTCTACAGTTCTTGTGGTCATCTGCAGGGGGCGGATCAAAATTGGAATCACATTTGTTGTCACTGACATGTTGTGAAGTTGTTCTTTTGAGGCATTGGTACAGTATATAGCATGCAAATTACTGTAAGTTAAAATAAATAAATAGTGAGATGGTGTTCATGGACCATTCAGAAATCTGGTGATGGAGTGGAAGAAGCTGTTCCTAATACCTTGAGTGCATGTCTGAGCCTCCTCCCTGGTGGTAGTAATGAGAAGAGGGCAGTCCCTGGGTGATGGATGCTGCGTTCTTGAGGATGGTGGGAGGCTCGTGATTGTGATGGAGCTAGCTGAGTTTACAATCCTGTGCAGCCCCGTTCAATTCTGTGCATTGGAGCCTCTGTACTAGGTGGAGATGCAACCAGTCAGAATACTGTCCACTATACATCTGTAGAAATTTGCTTGAGGTTTTGGTGACTTGCTAGACCTCAAACTCTTGTGGCAAGCCTTCTTCATCAATGCATCAACACATCAAAGTGTTGGGCCCAAGATTACCTTCTGTGATGCTGAATCAGAATCAGGTTTAATATTACCGGCATACATTGTGAAATTTGTTAACTTGGCAGCAGCAGTACAATGCAATACATAATAATATAGAAAAACACTGAATTATATAGTACATGTCTATGTTAAAGGCCAAATTAAATAAATAGTACAAAAACAGAAATAAAAAAGTAGTGAGTCAGTGTTCATGGGGTCAATGTCAATTTGAATATCGGATGGCAGAGGGGAAGAAGCTGTTCCTGAATCCCAGAGTGTGTGCCTTCAGGGATAAATCTCCTTCCAGATGGTAAAAATGAGATGCCAAAGAGCATCTTGCTTGTTGCTATAACAAGCCATTATGCATCCAGATGCACCTGCGTAAATGGCTTTTAAGACCATAAGAGCACAAGACAAAGAAGCAGAATTAAACCATTTGGCCCATCATGTCTGCTCTGTCATTCCATCATGGCTGATTTATTATCCCTTTGCATGCCATTCTTCTGCCTTCTATCCATAACTTGTACTAATCAAGAACCTCTCAATCTCTGCTTTAAATATAACCAATGCCTCCACAGCTGTCTGTGGAAACAAATTCCACAGATTCACCACCCTCTGGCTAAAGAAATTCCTTCTCATCTCTGTTCTAAAGGGGCGTCCTTCTATTCTGAGGCTGTGCCTCATTGTTATTATAATTAGATCTTGAACACTAAGAGAATTGGAGAATATGGTCATCAGAAAACACCATTGATAGGATCAGTTGCAATCGTATTAAATAGCAGAGCAGGTTCAAAGGGCCTAAAGGACCACTTTTTTTAAACCTCCTATGAAGTACGAAGACTGGACTCAGTTGTTTACTGGTTAAACGGAAGCTTCCTCAAGCTGTTTAATCATTAATTGCCTCTATAGCATTCACCCTACAGGCTGATGCGGTCTGTGTGCCACGCTGAACGAAACAAGCTGTTGCTCAGAGGGAGGGACAGGAATTCAATCCATGCAAACATTGACAAAAGTTGTTCTCCACAACACAGCCGTATCTGTTATAGAGAAACCCTTTATTCTTGGCAGTAGACCAGTTAATATTTGATGGTGAAGGAGAGCTTGGTAAATGCAAATTACCTGCTTTTATGACTCTGGTTTAAGGCATGAGTGAGGGTGGAGTTTGTCACCTGGAAACATATGTATGAGTGGAAGCAACTCGTGTGTCTCCGGCCTTATCAGTGAAGTGAGCAAACATATGGATGCTTCTTTGCCTGAACACTGTGATTCTTTGGTTCATTGCGGCACTGATTACGACAGAGTGGACAGCATCTCGGAGAATGGATTTGGGAGTAAGTATTACATCTGGCATGTATTCCAGATAGAAGGGAGAGCAAGAGGTGGCTGAACAGGGAAGGAGGAGGAACCGGAGAAAAGCAGGCAGTGGGTGGCAGAAGCAGAGGGAGAGGGAGAAGGGGGGGAATAGGAGACAGAGAGGAAAAGGAGGCAGAAAGACACAGTTACAGGACAAGAGTGAGATATGTACGGGATGAGGGAGGGAGGCAGAGGGAGATGTACAGGATGAGGGAGGGAGGCAGAGGGAGACGTACGGGATGAGGGAGGGAGACAGAGGGAGACGTACAGGATGAGAGAGGGAGGAATATAGAGAGTGACGTACAGGATGAGGGAGGGAGGCAGAGATCTACAGGATGAGGAAGGGAGGTAGGCAGAGGGTGACATACAGGATGAGGGAGGCAGAGGGAGACGTACAGGATGAGGGAGGGAGGCAGAGCGGGATGTACAAGATGAGGGAAGGGAGGGAGGCAGAGGGTGACGTACGGGATGAGGGAGGGAGGCAGAGGGAGACGTACAGGATGAGAGAGGGAGGAATATAGAGAGTGACGTACAGGATGAGGGAGGGAGGCAGAGATCTACAGGATGAGGAAGGGAGGTAGGCAGAGGGTGACGTACAGGATGAGGGAGGGAGGCAGAGATCTACAGGATGAGGAAGGGAGGTAGGCAGAGGGTGACATACAGGATGAGGGAGGCAGAGGGAGACGTACAGGATGAGGGAGGGAGGCAGAGCGGGATGTACAAGATGAGGGAAGGGAGGGAGGCAGAGGGTGACGTACAAGATGAGGGAGGGAGGCAGAGGGAGATAGAGGATGAGGGAGGTATGCAGAGTGTAGAAGAGGGAGGGTGGGCTGAGGGAGGATGCCTTACATGGTGACAGAGCTGTGGGAAACGGTGAGGCAGAGAGAGCAAAAGGGAGTGGGTGAGGGGCTTCAGTTTCCTCCCACAACCTCATGAGGCAAAGACACTGGTTGCTGTAAATTATATGGGTGGTAACAGAAACAGAGCGGCGGGGGAAATTGATGAGTGTATGAGAGGGAGCATGTTAAAAGCAGCGAACAAAGGGAAATGGGATTGGTCTGACTGCTTCCCAGGACACAATGGGCTGAATAGCCTCTCGTTACATTGTAATGCGATATGAGAATCTTCTGGTAGCCTCCGGCACATCACTGTGCATACGTCTTCGTTGGGCATTCAGCAGTGGGAGACCTTGTGCACAGGAGAGGTGCTACAGAAACACGTTTTTCTGCACTCACTGACAGTCCTGTTCAACAGTACCAAAGGAAAGTAGGTAACACACAGTAAAATGTCTTATTTATGGGTTTTGGATGGCAGATGGGCCACTCATTTGGAATGATATCTTCACTCCCCTTTAAGATAAGTATGGTTTAAAGTAGCATGGTTGTTCAATTACTGGATTAGTAACTGGGGTTCTGGCCTATTGACCTAGAAGCAAGGAAGCTGATGCATTTAATTTCAAACCGTTAAAACATCTGGAATTAAATATAAAGTTGATCTCTGTAAAACTGATCATGTAGCCAGCACTGGATTTCTGTATAAGCCCATCTAACTCCAGGTGATCTGCAGTCCTCTGTGTGTAACTTCAGACTCACCAATGTGATCAGGTTTATTATCACTGACTTGTGTCATGAAATTTATTGTTTTGTGGCAGCCGTACAGTGCAATGACAATGATTGGTTAGTTATCCATCGTAGCTGACGATGACAGTGAAACGTGGCCAGGAGAACTTATAATGTGGAAGAGCTATTGCACTGGGGCAGTTCTACTCTCTTGGCCTGGGAAATCCAGGTCTAGTGGTGCGACTAGGCGTCACAACTGGAGTCTTCATTAGTTGCTGTGGGTGACCATGACTTCTGTGTCTTATCATGTCCTTCACTCTCCACGAAGCATTGCAGAACTGCCTTCCTGTGCTTTCAAGCAGCTGTTTGCATAAGTTACAATAATAAGTAAATGGGTAGGTAGGTAGAGAGTGTAAAAGAAATAAAGCAAGATCGTGTTCAAGGACCGTTCATAAATCTGATGGCTGAGAGGAAGAAGCTGTTCCTAAATAAAGACACAGGGTGTGGATCTTCATGCTTGTGTACCTCTTTTCTGATGGTAGCAATGAGAAATCCCTCCTTAGCTAAAGACATTGAGGACAGTGACGATATCAGCAGCATTTACATTGTATGAATGAATTAACTTCAAAAAAAAAGAGTAAGTTAGCTACCGTGATCCACACATGTGCATTTCTTTAATCTCCTCAATCGCTTTCAGAGAAATTATTCATTAATGTTTTGATAACTGGGTTTGGACTAAGCCAGCTACTCCAAGCAAGGTAATGTCATTTGCAATGCCATAAATTTTGAGTAACCATAAGCACACCAGTCTTGCAATATTACAAAAATCACAAGCTCTGTTAATACATTTTCCTTGCTTCGCTGCCTGAGTAGCAATCAATTAATAAGAGGCTTTATCAGCCGGAGCACCACGGAGGAAGTATTTACATTTTATTTTTAATCAGTGGGGAATTTCTCTGTAAACACTTCCCACATATCTTTTGCCTCACTTGTCAAAGGGTTTGAAGAGAATCCAATAAAGCATCATCCATGTGTTACCAGTAAAGTGTAGTCCAATTATTTTTTTAAATCTTTGCAAACACCAACACTGCACTTGATAATGGTTTATAGTGCCTAATAGGAAGAAATGGGTGACTCTGGGATCTGAAGGATGGACAGAAATGCTTGGAAAACTCTGCAGGTAAGGCAGCATCTGTGGTAATTCTTAGGTCCGCAGATCTTCGTCAGAACTGTGAAAGAGAGGGGGATGTTGAGTTTCTTGTGCTGGCTGTGATATCAGAGTCAGAATCAGGTTTATTATCACTGGCATATGTCGTGAAATTTGTTAACTTAGCAGCAGCAGTTCATTGTAACACATAATATAGAAGAAAAAATAAAAAAGTAAATCAATTACAGTATATGTATATTGCATAGATTAAAATCCGTGCAAAAACAGAAGTTATATCTATTAAAAAAGTGAGGTAGTATTGAAAGTTCAATGTTCACTTAGGAATTGGATGGCACAGGGGAAGAAGCTGTTCCTAAATCGCTCGGTGTGTGCCTTCAGGCTTCTGTACCTCCTACCTGATGGTAAAAGTGAGAAAAGGGCAAGCTTGCCCTGGGTGTTCGGGATCCTTAATAATGGATGCTGCCTTTCTGAGACGCTGCTCCTTGAAGATGTCCTGGGTACTTTGTAGGCTAGTACCCAAGATGGAGCCAACTAAATTTATGACCCTCTGCAGCTTCTTTCAGTCCTGTGCAATAACCCCTCACCCCCACATATCAGACAGTGATGCAGCCTGTCAGAATGCTCTGCACGGTACAGCTATAGAAGTTTTTGAGTGTTTTTGTTGACATACCAAATCTCTTCAAACTCCTAATAAAGCACAGTTGCTGACTTGTCTTCTTTGTAGCTGCATCGATATGTTGGGACCAGGTTAGGTCCTCAGAGATCTTGACACCTAGGAACTTGAAACTACTCACTCTCAACTTCTGATCCCTCTGAGGATTGGCATTTGTTCCTTCATCTTACCCTTCCTGAAGTCCACAATCAGCTTTTTTGCCTTACTGATGTCGAGTGCAAGGTTGTTGTTGTAACACCACTCCACTAGTTGGTATATCTTGCTCCTGTGCACCCTTTTGTCTCCATCTGAGATTCTACCAACAATGGTTGCATCATCAGTAAATTTATAGATGGTATTTGAGCTATGCCTATCCACACAGTCCTGGGTAGAGAGTAGAGCAGTGGGCTAAGCACACACTGCTGAGGTGCACCAGTGTTGATCCTTAGTAAGGAGAAGATGTTATCACCAATCTGCACAGATTGTGGTCTTCTGGTTAGGAAGTTGAGGATCCAGTTGCAGAGGGAGGTAGAGGCCCAGG